>NC_140176.1:76049229-76559229 GCF_963971535.1 Notolepis coatsorum | reverse complement strand
CCCCCGGTTCCGCGCAGTAATATGCCGGGCGAAATACGTGTGGTACTATTTGTTCATAGCGCATATATATATGGCGCTCGTAAAGTAGAACTTTCTTTTAGTCCAGTTCTTTACCCTCCAACAGAGTGACAGACGCAAAAGCCTCCCCACGAAGCACGTGCGGTGTAGTAGGGCCTACTTGGCCCAGAATAGGCATTGAGATATCGTGTAGATTAAATAGTTGAATGGTCATAGTTTGGCACCATACCGTCGAGTTGGACGTATTCTATTAAGCTAATAATAGTCTATTTATGTATGGTGCATCGTTCGGTTCGAGTTCTACAGTTATCAGTACCCCCATCGTTCCTGACGTTATCTGGACGCTTATCCAGGCTGGTCAGACCCCTAGTGGTGATTGCATCCGAGGAGCTCCGGGTCAAGAACGACTGGACCTGTATATTGGATTACTCTACCCGACGACGGCGAGCCTTCCACGGCTCTTGGATTATGCTTTATGTGCTTTGATTATTCCATGGATAAAGGCCAACACTGTCGAGTGTTGGAATTACCCCCCGGAGAGGACTACAGGTGAGGCGGCGCTCTACACGTGAGGTCGCACCACGTCTCTCCGTTGTGGACCGGCAGATACCGTTCCACAGAGGGTCCAGCTGTATTCGTTTGCGGCCCGAGGTTCTGTGGGCACTGGGTCTAAGACTTTGGATTCTCCCAAGACACCGTCGGCCAGATGGGATACCGCCAGCGACTTCTCTAACCCCCCCCCTCCTACTGTCTTACAACCAGCGGGACCCCCCCCCCCCTTAGTGTATCCAGCTATAATCATTTAAGTACTATCGCTATCGTTTCCTAAATATTCCAGGTTGTATACTTACTCCCTGCGCAACCAGAGATTGGACATTCAATGTTGATTTACCTACGAATACTCATTTGCCATAAAAGTGCATACGCAACATTTCAAATCATAAATGTAATTAAGTGAATGTTGTATACACCCTTTGCTGTATTAAATATTCGATTTGGTCCATTTGTGTTGGTTCGTTTCATCAGGTGGGAAAGTGTTCATCATACTTATATCTTGTACTGGGTGGCCAGAAGTTAAAGTACATGAGGTAGTGGTATTAAATATCATATCTAACAATACAGTCAGGGAATTGTACCCCTCAGCTACAATTGGTCCTTCGAGCCGGATGGCAACTAGTGTAATATTAATATAGTGTTATTAATATCGAAATGGCCTATGATGAACACTCCACGAAACGATCCTCCTAACCTAGAACGCCCGCGGCGCAGACGACAGACACCTCAGTACTTAGAGGCTTACACTGTCAGTCAACTACCTAGCCTTCGACAAACGGTAAACGTGGTAAAAGTAGAAAGTAAAATTATGTCTGACCTTAACGACCAGGTTTCCCCGACCACAGAGGCCCTAGTAGGTCCTAATGTAACTGACCAAGCCCACGGTGGAGACCAGGAGGGAATTGACATGCCTTTACCCCCCGCCACTACTAAAGAAGTAGTCCCCGACACGCCCCGGGAGGAAGACAACCCTACAGAGAGAGAACTCTGCACGGAAGAAGAAGAGGAGAGCGCCGAGGAACTAGAGCTCCAGGACTCCCCAACGAGTACCCCCAGGAGCGGTTCACGCAGGAGCGGCTCACCTCCACTACCGCCTTCCCCCAGCGAAGCGGAGAGGATACTACAACAGGCGTTCCTCGTCAGCCTGACAGCCTCTACCGAACGCGATCGGCTCCAAGCACAGACGCTTAGCGAGCGCGAACGTCTCCAAGCCCAGGCGACCAGCGAGCGCGAACACCTCCAAGCACAGCAACGGAGCGAAGAACAGTGCACAAGTCTGGAGATGAGACGCTTCCAGATGGAAGAGAATATGGCAAGAGACCGCGCCGACGCCCAGCGCGCCGCTGCCGGTGCCCAAAGGGACGCAGAGCGCGACAGACTACAAGCGCAACTGATAGAGCAGCTGATCAAAAGGACAACTCCCTCTCCCTCAGCCAGGGGCTCAAGGAACTCGTCGAGACAACAGTCAAGAGCAGCGTCACCGCAACGAGCAAGCGACCCTGAACTTGACCAACAGACCGAGTCTAGACCCCCCGCAGACCCCCTTCCCATACCGGTCCAAGCGAGACCCAGCTACAAGGAAGGAGCGGCCTACACTGCGGAGAAGCTAAATAAACGATTACAAGATCTGGAAGATTTGATAGAAGAAGAAGAGGGAGAAGAGGAGAACCAAGCCCGACGACAGCACAGTACTCCACCGGACCAGGAGGTCCCATACAGTCCAGGCTATACCCCCGCGGCGCTGCGCTACAGACCCCCGACTCTATTTACGGGTGAGCACGACGCACGACCAGCCCCGAGGAACAGTACCTGGACCAGCGGGCCATGGTACCCTGCCAGTACCAGCCCACAGCGAGGCGCAAGAGGGGACTCGCCCAGGAGGTCTCTCCCCCAACGCTCGCCGATGTATCAGCCATCCACAGCGTCATACAACGCCACGCCGTCAATCCCAGACTTCGCCTATGAGAGTCGAGCACAGTACACGGAGCTCCGGATGTGTTTAGAGACAATGATGGTGGATGTCGTTGATGAACGCCACAAGTATGCAATATTATTGAAGCACCTGAAAGTACCGTGAGCGCACAATATATCGCTAGCCTATGCTACCTCCTCGACCCCATACACAGCGGCCCTTGCAGCGCTGGATCAAAGATATGGACGTATATGGGATTACGTAATCCAGGAGATAAGGCATATTGACCGCCTACCCCCAGCCACAGACAATCGTTCACTAGACGACCTGTCAATCAAAGTGCAGTCCCTGGTGAGGATGCTGGGAGCTCAACGGGAGAAGGGCAGGCATGAGCTGTACGCCAACTCTAACGTTGAGAGGATTTTGGAGAAGCTGCCACCCGCAAGACAGGAGCGCTTTCGGCGGCAGAGGGACTACCGAGATCCCGACGGCCCCGAGCCATCCCTCCTTGATCTAGCCAACTTCCTGGCGAGAGAAGTCAGCAGCTTACGACTGGACACCTTCGGGCGGAGCACGCCAAGCTCCAGAGAGGGACCCAGGAGAATAAATGATGGAAGAAGATCGGTGACTGTCATGCACCAATCAGAGTCAGTACCGAGCAGTAAGAGTCACAGCACCCCCTCGAGAAAGGAGAAGTGGAAGATAGCGTGTCCCTACTGTGAGAAAGAACACTGGCTGTCACAATGTGACTCATTCACAAAGATGAATGCAGAAGAAGTGAGCCAATGGATAAAGTCCAACCGGCGCTGTTATCGATGTGCGCGGCCCCACATGGCAGCCGAATGCCGCCTAAAGAAAAGGTGCAGCCGGTGCGATGGAGCCCATCTAGATATACTACACGATAGTAACGGAAGACGGCCTATACCTGCACCACGGAGCGGCACCAAGGCAAGTGTCATGTACATTGACCCCGCCAGCAGCAACGGAGCTCAAGTGCTCTTAAAGGTAGTCCGTGTGACATTGAGCTACCAGGATAAAGTCATGGACACTTACGCCGTCCTTGATGACGGGTCAGAGAAGACCCTTCTGCTCGCCTCCGCTGCGACTCAACTGGGACTGCGGGGGAGCAAGAACGAAATGACGATTCGGACAATAAGAAGAGATTTAAAGACGATAAAGGGCGAGAATGTCTCCTTCACTATCGCAGCCAACGGGCAGCCAGAGCGACGGTACAAGATCACAAATGCTTTCACCAGCCAAGAAATAGGACTCTCGCAGTACACCTACCCTGTCACCAAGTTGATGGATAAATATGTGCACCTGCGCCAATTACCTATCCCGCTCATAGACGGCGCTACCCCGACCCTGTTGATAGGCTCCGACCATGCAGAACTCATAGTCCCGATTGACCGGGTCCATACAGGTCCCCGAGGCTGTCCTGCAGCCGTCGAGACCCGCCTAGGATGGACATTACAAGGCCCCCTCGCTAAATCTCTCAACCGAACCGCAGCCACTAGCTGCTTCCACTCCCGAACGACAGAAGAAGACACCACTCTCCTGCAGCATGTCGAGAGGCTATGGACCCTAGAGACAATGCCCTTTAAGAACGAAAAGAAAGACATTCGCTCTAAAGAAGACATTTACGCCATCCACCTACTCGAGCAGGGGACAAAGAGAGTCACAGTCGGCGGAGTGATGAGATACGCAACTCCACTCCTGAGGCGAGAGGGAATGCCCCCCTTTCACGCAAAGAAAGACGCCACGGAGCGCTATCTACTGAACACAGAGCGGCGCCTAGCCAAAGACCCCGCTCAACAGAGTGTGTACCGAGCTGAGATTGAGAAGCTAATCACAGCGGGACACGTAACAAAGATTGACATTAAAGAGGCCGATCAGACGACCGAATCATGGTACGTGCCGCATCACAAGGTCCATCACAATGGCAAGGATCGCATTGTGTTTAACTGCAGCTACCAGATCGGATCCCAAAATCTGAATAAAGAGCTCTTGCCCGGCCCCACACTCGGCCCCTCCCTACTAGGCGTGCTACTGCGCTTCCGCCAGGACAAGGTGGCTATAAGCGGGGATATCAAAGGGATGTTCTTGCAAGTGAGACTAGTAGAGGAGGACAAGCCTCTGCTACGGTTCCTATGGAGAGAGAAGATCGGAGATGAGAACCTATCCATCTACAGACGCAGCGCTCAAAAATCAAACCAATTCTGCTGCTTGTCTGCTGCTAGTTGCTGCTTGTGTGCCACTTAAGTCTACTCAGGTGTTAATTTTCCGGGGGTGTTGGCTGGGGGAACAAAGGGAGGGTAGTTAACTTAAGTGCTTCCCCAGGGAGGGGGTCGGGGGCTACTGCCCTCAGACCCCCAAAATAATTTTTATATGGGCAGTCTGACTTGGGGTACTGACCATATATTAGTGTTGCAATGCATGATAAGTAAACAGTGAAAAAAGCTAAGAAATCTGATGGGGCTGGGACATTTGGGACGAATAAAAATTTAAGATGAAAATCTGCCCAGCCTGTGGGAGGAAGTGGAGGTGTGAAATCTGGCCCGGTCAAGAACAATAGAGGAGTGGTAGAGAGTGGTAGAGAGGCATGAGAGGTTTGAGTTTTGAGTGCTGTATCTGTACCAGTGGGAAGTACTCCCCTTCGGAACCACATGCAGCCCGTGCTGTGCTACATTTGCACTACAGAAACACGTCACAGAGGACCCAGCAGCAGATGAAGAGGTCCAACACAGTGTGAAGAACAGTTTCTACGTAGACAACTGTCTACAAAGCGTCTCGACTCAAGAAGAAGCCGAGGCTCTCCTAATCAAGTTACGCGCCTCCCTAATCAAAGGAGGCTTTGATCTCAGGCAGTGGGCCAGCAGTGACCCGCACGTATTGCGCAGCCTCTCCTCCGCAGACAAGGCTGCCAGCAGCGAGACCTGGATGGCGACAATCCCAGGAGAAGCCCAAGAAATGACACTAGGATTAGTCTGGCGCTTCAAAACAGACTCGCTCCACTATAGACACAAACCCTTGGCTCCAGAGCAAGGAAGGTCGGCGGCGATACCGACCACCAGACGGAGTGTGTACAGAACACTCGCCAGACAATATGACCCGTTGGGATGTATTCTACCTTACACCACCAGGGCAAAGATGATTGTACGAGCACTATGGGACAAGGACCAGGGCTGGGACGACCCAATACCCACACACCTTGCCTCAACATGGAGAGAGTGGGAGACGGAACTCCGCTCACTCCCAGGTGTCAATATACGCCGCAGCTACTTCCCATCCACAGTGAGGCCAGAGACATGCGAGATTGAGCTACACGTCTTCAGCGATGCCTCCGAAGTAGCCTACGGATCGGTTGCTTATTTGCGTGCCCAAGAGATGGGAGGAGAGATACACACTGCTTTCATACTGGCCCGCTCAAGGATAGCCCCACTGTTGTGAAGGGCCAGATTAAACCGAATATATATATTTATTTATATATATATATTTAATTGTATTTGTATATTCTCTAATATTCCCTGATATCCCTTGTATATTCCTTGTACAATATGCATTGAATATCCATTCTAGCCTACTGAACATCCCATAATAGTCTCCATTCTACTATTGGTCGAGACCTTGGTGCCAGGCTGCCATACCCCTCAGACCCAGTTCAAACGTACCGCTCCACATGTACGAACAAGTCCTAGTTCCGCGTAGGAATCTGGCTACCGCACCACTAATGGGACTATTTGTTCATAGTGCGTATATATACTGCGCTACTAAAGTAGGACTTTCTTTTCAGTCCAGTTTCTTACCCTCCAATAGAGTCACAGACGTAAAGCCTCCCCGCGACACCACGTGTGGGAGTAAGGCCAAGTTCCCCTACCATCGGTATTGAGACATCGTGTATATTAATATTTGAATAGTCATATTTGGCACTATATCGTCGAGTTGGACGTAGTCTATTAAGCTAATAATAGTCTGTTAATATATAGTGCTTCGTGCGGTGAGAATACTACCGTAGTCAGCACCCCATCGTTTCGGGCAGAGAACTGGCTGCTTACCCAGGGTGGTTGACCCCATGTGAAGCTGCACCCGAGGAGCCCCAGAGCCGACGAGCGAGTGGACCTGTATACCGGATTATTCTACCGACGACAGCCCGCCTTCCCAGGCACGGATTATGCTTTGTATACTTTGATTATTCCATGGATAAAGACCCCCGACACTGCCGTGTGTTGGAACCCCCCCCCCTGGAGAGGACGCAAGGTGAGGAGACGCTCTGCAAGACGAGGTCGCTTCACGTCTCTCCCCCGTGGACCGGAGAGAGCCGGCCCACAAAGAGTCCACCTGCTTTCATCTGTGGTCCAAGGATCGCCGGCGCATTGAACGGCACTACAGTGGGTTCACCTGGGATACCCTTGGCCGGACGAGGCAGCCGGATTCTACTCCCCCCCCCCCTCCTACTCCTGTCGGCTTACAAGCGACCGGATTAACCCCCCTCTAGTGTATCTAGTATATAATCATTAAAGTATCATTGCTGTTATTCCTTAACTATTCCAGGTCGTATATTTACCACCTGCGCCTTCAGAGATTGGACATTCTCTATTGATATACCGACGAATACTCTTTGCCATAAAAGTGCATACTATTTCAATTCATAAATGTAATTAAGTGATTAAGTGCTTGTTCTACACACCATCGCTGTGTAGAAATAAAGACCTGTTTCGACTTCGTACATTTGTGTTGGATCCGTTTCATCTACGTGAGAGTGTTTATGATAATATATTTATGCCGTGTACTGGGTGGCCGAATATTAAGTACAAAGGTAGTGGTAGTAAGTATCATATCTAGTAATACAGTCAGGGAATTGTACCCCTCAGTTACAATTGGTCCTTCGAGCCGGATGGTAATTAGTGTAATATTAATATAGTGTTATTAATATTGAAATGGCCTATGATGAACACTCCACGAAACGATCCTCCTAACCAACGCCCGCAGCGCGAACGACGGCTCCCTCAGTACTTAGAGGCTTACGCTGTCAGTCAACAACCTAGTCTTCTACTAACAGTAAACGCGGTAAAACTAGAAAGTAAAAGTATGTCTAACCCCAACGCCCAGACTACCCCGACCATAGAGGCCCCTACGGGCTCTAATGTAACTGACCAAGTTCACGGTGGGGACCAGTGGGAACCAGACATGACTTCACACCCCGCCAGTACTGAAGAAGTAGTCCCCGATGAGTCCCGGGAGGAATACAACGCTACCGAGAGAGAACTCGGCACGGAAGAAGACGGGGAGAGCACCGTGGAGATAGAACTCCAAGGCTCCGCAAGGAGTACCCCGAGGGAAGGCTCCCCTATACAACCGCCTTCTCCCAGCGAGGCAGAGAGGACCCTACAGCAGGCCTTCCTCATCAGCCTGAACGCCGCTGCTGAACGCGACCGACTGCAGATCCAGCAGCGAAGCGAACACGAGCAGATACGTCTAGAAATAAGACGCATTCAGATGGAAGAGAATGTGGCCCGAGAACGAGCCGGTGCTCAACGGGACGCAGCGCGCGACAGACAGCAGTCGCAACTAATAGAACAGAAAATTACCAAGAAAATTGACCTCATTAGAGATGAAATTGTTGCTTTACTCAACAATCAGAGTCCCTCCCAACCTTTGACGGGCATTCCCCCTGACTTTGATTCCAGTCATACGCTATGCTGCCTTGAAAACGTCTCACTTAGTGCCCTCTCTAAACTGGTTGGCGCGGCTAAACCTTCAACCTGTCTGTTTGACCCTCTCCCAGCAACTCTCATCAAAAAACTCTTCCCAACTCTAGGCCCTGCCCTACTCAATATCTTCAACACCTCTTTGTCTACTGGCGTGGTGCCCCTGGCCTTTAAATCAGCCGTCATTAAACCATTACTTAAAAAACCGAACCTCGACCCTCTAATCTTGAAAAATTACAGACCTATCTCCAATCTCCCATTCCTATCCAAAGTGTTAGAACGGATCGTCGCAACGCAACTTACTGACCATTTATCAAACAATAATCTTAATGAATCATTTCAATCTGGCTTTAGAGCCTTACACTCCACCGAAACGGCGGTTACCAAAGTCACAAATGACTTACTGCTCTCTCTTGACTCAAACCTCACCTCTGTGCTCTTATTACTTGATCTCAGTGCAGCCTTTGACACTATCGATCACTCGATTCTTCTAGGTCGGCTTGAGAACCATGTTGGCATTCGGGGTCTCGCACTAGCTTGGTTTAAATCCTATTTAACTGATAGAACACACTGCGTGGTCTATAATGATTTAACATCTGAGACCCTCCCAGTGCAATGTGGTGTCCCACAAGGCTCTGTCCTGGGCCCTTTGCTATTTTCGATTTACATGCTACCCCTCGGCGATATCATACGCAAATTTGGCATAAACTTTCATTTTTACGCTGATGACACCCAATTATATATACCTATTAAGCCAAATGATTCCTCCCAACTACAAAACCTTGAGGCCTGCTTGCTTGCCGTCAAAAAATGGATGTCGCAAAACTTTCTACTCCTTAATGCAGATAAAACTGAGATGTTAATTGTTGGCCCCCCAAACCACAGAGGCCTGTTTCAGGACATCTCCCTCAACTTTGATACCTGTCATGTATCCCAGAGCTCCACCATAAAAAACCTCGGAGTCATTTTTGATTCCTCCCTCTCATTTAATGCACATATAAAAAACGTCACCAAAATTGCATTCTTCCATCTTCGTAATATCGCAAAAATACGCCCCATTTTAACTCTGGCTGATGCTGAAACCCTGATTCATGCTTTTGTCTCATCACGTCTGGACTACTGTAATGCACTTTTTTCAGGCTTACCTAATTCAAGCATCAAAAATCTTCAACTCGTGCAAAATGCGGCTGCACGGATACTAACTAGAACTAGAAAATTTGATCACATCACACCAGTTTTGTCCGCCCTACATTGGCTTCCTATCCAAGCCCGCTCTGACTTTAAAGTGCTACTCCTCACCTACAAAATTTTAAATGGGCTTGCACCGCTCTATCTATCTGATCTCATCTCCCGATACTCGCCCGCTCGTGCTCTGCGCTCACAAAATGCGGGGCTTCTATCGACCCCTAGGGTTAAAAAGAAATCCGCCGGCCACAGAGCCTTTGTCTACCGCGCTCCCTACCTGTGGAACAAATTACCTGCCGTCATCAGGGGCGCCTGCTCTGTCGAAGCTTTTAAATCCCTGCTTAAGACTCATCTTTTCTCTCTCTCCTTCAACCTACCTTGATCTCACCTGGTCGGGGACTGACCTTTAGATTAATCTGTGTAGTTTAGTTATGGTACAGGGTACTACATGGTACCACTGGGTAGTTTACTATAGGGTAGTTTAGTTAGGGTACAGGGTACTACATGGTACCACAGAGTACTACTTGGTACTGCATGGCATTACAGGGTACTACATGGCTTACACAGCTCTACATGGCACTACAGGGTACTACATGGCACCACAGGGTACTACATGGCACTACAGGGTACTACAGGATACTACGGGGTACTACATGGCACTATGGGGTACTATAGGGTACTACATGGCACTACGGGGTACTACATGGCACTACAGGGTACTACATGTCTGCTCCTTTGCAGCACCACAAACATGGGAACTCTCTAACTCTTCCCCCCCCCCCCCCCTCTCCCCCCCCCCCCCTCTCCCTCCCCCTTCTCTCTGAGTACCCGTCTCCTGGCGCTGACCAAGGTGATGGATGCCTCGGGGTCTTGGCCAAGCTTGTAGTGACTGCTCTACATGCACCTCCGAGGCATTGGATCAGTTATTCACCGCCGTCTGTCCGTGGTCCTGTCAACTGATTAACAGACTGTTAACAGATTAACAAGATTAACAGTCAACGCGGTTTCATTGCTGGGTTAAGTACTTCTATTCTATTCACATAATACGCTTACTTCATATATCTACTCCATTCACATATATGCCTACCACTTGTATCTATTGCTATGTCCGCCTACTACAATCTCATGAGCTGTCTAACGCCTGTCCCGTCTCCCTGTCTTCCTATGACTTGCTGTCCTGGAGTGTTGACCGGAGTGTTGGACGTCCCGTGACGAAGGCCGGGAGATTGCGACCCCCTCTGCGTGCCCCCCTGTCTTCGGAGGTTTCGTAGTGGTGACCGGAGTGCCGGATGTCCCGCGATGATGTCGGGGAATTCGCGACCCTCTCTGTGCCACCCCCCCCTTCCCCCTGTCTCCGGCTGTCCCTGAGCAACGACCGGAGTGTTGAATGTCCCGTGACTAAGACGGGGAGGACGTGACCCTCTTGCGCCGCCCCTGTGCTTCAAATAGATCCGCTATCAACTTTATCTTTAATTTTTCAAAATGTACAGTTGCTATTGCATGCACTCATCTGTGTTTCACCACACACATGAGTGCATGCTTACCAACTGTCCGTCTGCAACACTACTATCACCGACATCTAAGAAGGGAGATCCCCCCTTGAACGGCCCTTCTAAGGTTTCTCTCCTCCACATTGCCTGTGGAGCTTTTTTCCCTATTGTTAGGTTTTAGTGAGTTTTTCCTTACCTTCGCGTGGGGTATGTCTGGGAGTGCTTGCATTCTTTCATTTATTTGCATTCATCTAAAAAATGTTTGGACCCTATGGTGTTCTTGTTCTGTTCTTGACTTATTGTTATGTTGTCTTCTTGACTTGTTTAAAGAAGACCTGTACGGCCCATGGGGACATTAACGTGTGTTGTCGGGCCCTATAAATAAATTTGATTTGATTTGATTTGATTTAACAGCTGATCAGACGGACAACACCCTCTCCCTCCGCCAGAGGCTCCAGGAACTCGTCTAGACACACCTCCAGGGCGGCATCCCCTAGCCGAGTAAACAACCCTGAACTTGACCAACAGACGAGGTCTATACCCCCCACAGACCACCTCCCCCCACCGGTCCAAGCGAGACCTAGCAACCGGGAAGGAGCAGCATATCCTGTGGAGAGGCTAAACCAGAGACTACAAGCACTGGATGACCTAACTGAAGACGAAGAGGAAGAGGAGGAGAACCACGCCCGAAGACAGCACAGTACTCTACCGGACCAGGAGGCCCGGTACAGCCCAGGCTATACTCCCGCGGAGCTGCGCTACAGACCCCCGACTCTATACCCGGGTGAGCACGACGCACGACCCGCACCGAGGAACAGCACCTGGACAAGCGGGCCATGGTACACTGCCGGTACCAGCCCATACCAAGGAGCGGGAGGAGACTCGCCTAGGAGGCCTCTCCCCCAACGCTCGCCGATGTATCCACAGTCAGCGTCATACATTGGCACGCCTATGGTACCCGACTTCACCCAAGAGAACCGGGCCCAGTATACAGAACTCCGCATGTGTCTGGAGACCATGTTGGTGGATGTATTGGATGAACGCCACAAATACGCCATCCTACTGAAGCACTTAAAGGTACCCCGCGCACATAATATAGCGCTCGCCTACGCGACTTCCACCACCCCATACACAGCAGCGCTGGTAGCATTGGACCAGAGGTATGGGCGCATATGGGATTACGTGATCCAGGAGATCCGACACATCGACCGCTTACCCCCAGCAATAGACAATCGAGCACTGGACGACCTGTCCATCAGAGTGCAGTCCCTGGTAGGGATGTTGGGAGCGCAAAGAGAGAAGGGGAGGCATGAACTTTACGCCAACTCAAATGTGGAAAGGATCCTGGAGAAGCTGCCGCCCGCTCGTCAGGAGCGCTTTAGGCGGCAGAGGGACCACAGAGACCCGAATGGCCCCGAACCGAACCTCCTCGATCTAGCAGACTTCCTGGCGAGAGAAGTCAGCAGCCTACGGCTAGATACATTCGGACGGAGCACCCCTGGCTCCAGAGAAGGAACCAGACGACTAAATGATGGAAGAAGATCGGTGACTGTGATGCACCAATCGGAGTCAGTACCGAGCAGCAGGAGCCACAGTACCCCCTCCAGAACGGAGAAGTGGAAGATAGTGTGCCCCTACTGTGAGAAAGAACACTGGCTAGCGCAATGTGACTCCTTCCCCAAGCTGAACGCGGAGGAAGCAGGTCAATGGATAAAGTCCAACAAGCGCTGTTTTCGCTGTGCGCGGTCACACATGGCAGCCGAATGCCGCTTAAAGAAAAGGTGCACCAAGTGCGATGGAGCCCATCTGGACATACTTCACGACAGTAACAGACGGCGCCCTTCACCTGCACCATCCAGCCGCAAAGCGAGCGTCATGTACATCGATCCCGCCAGCAGCAGTGGAGCCCGAGTACTCCTAAAAGTAGTGCGTGTGACACTAAGCTACCAGAATAAAGTCCTGGACACTTACGCCGTCCTCGATGACGGGTCAGAGAAGACCCTGCTGCTCGCCTCCGCTGCGGCCCAGCTAGGGCTGCGGGGAAGCGAAACCCAAATGACAATTCGGACAATAAGACGAGATTTGAAGACGATAAAGGGCGAGAATGTCTCATTCTCTATCGCAGCAAGCGGCCAGCCTGAGCGACGGTACCAGATTGCAGACGCTTTCACCAGCCAAGAAATAGGACTGTCGCGGTACACATACCCCGTCGCCAAGCTGATGGAGAAATATGCACATCTGCGCAAGTTACCGATCCCGCTCATAGACAATGCTATGCCGACCCTGTTGATAGGCTCCGACCATGCAGACCTCATTGTCCCGATAGACCGGGTTCATACCGGACCCCGAGGCTGTCCTGCAGCAGTCGAGACCCGTTTGGGATGGACTCTCCAAGGCCCGCTCGCCAAATCTCTCAACCGAAGTACAGCCACTAGATGTCTCCACTCCCGAGTCACAGAGGGAGAAACCGCACTCCTGCAACACGTAGAGCGGCTATGGACCTTGGAACAAATGCCCTTTAAGAACGGAAAGAAAGACATTCGCTCTAAAGATGACATTTACGCCATTCACCTCCTCGAGACAGGGACCAAGAGAGTCCCGGTCAACGGCGTGTTGAGATACGCCACGCCACTCCTGCGGCGAGAAGGAATGCCTACTTTCCACGCCAAGACAGACGCCACAGAACGGTACCTGCTGAACACGGAGCGGCGCTTAGCCAAGAACCCCGCCCAAGAGAGTGTATACCGCGCTGAGATTGAGAAGCTCATCACAGCGGGACACGTCACAAAGATGGACATTAAAGAGGCTGACCAGACCACTGAATCGTGGTACGTGCCCCACCACAAGGTCCATCACAACGGTAAAGACCGCATAGTATTTAACTGCAGCTACCAGATCGGATCCCAAAATCTGAATAAAGAGTTACTGCCCGGTCCCACACTCGGCCCCTCCCTACTCGGCGTTCTACTCTGCTTCCGCCAGGAAAAGGTGGCCATCAGCGGGGACATTAAAGGAATGTTCCTGCAGGTGAGATTAGTAGAGGCGGACAAGCCCCTGTTACGGTTCCTATGGAGAGAGAAGCCAGGAGATGAGCACCCAGCCATCTACCAATGGGAAGTCCTCCCCTTCGGAACGACGTGCAGCCCCTGCTGTGCGACATTTGCACTACAGAAACATGTAGCAGAGGACCCAGCAGCAGACGAAGAGGTCCGACACAGCGTAAAGAACAGCTTCTACGTAGACAACTGTCTACAAAGCCTTTCAACCCAGGAAGAAGCCGAGGCTCTCCTGATTAAACTCCGCGCCTCATTGATCAAAGGCGGCTTTGATCTCAGGCAGTGGGCCAGCAGCGATCCGCAAGTACTGCGCAGCCTCTCCTCCGAGGACAAGGCAGCCAGCAGCGAGACCTGGATGGCTACAATCCCGGGAGAAGCCCAGGAGATGACCCTGGGATTGGTGTGGCGATTCAAAACAGATTCGCTTCACTACAGACACAAGCCCCTGACTACGGAGCAGGGAAGGCCGGCGGCGGCGCCGACCACCAGACGGAGTGTGTACACAACACTCGCCCGACAATATGACCCGCTAGGATGTATTCTACCGTACACCACCAGGGCAAAAATGATTGTACGAGCATTGTGGGACAAGGACCAGGGCTGGGATGACCCCATTCCCGCACACCTTGCATCCACCTGGAGAGAGTGGGAGATGGAGCTCCACTCACTCCCAGGCGTTAATATGCGCCGAAGCTACTTCCCACCCACGGTGAGGCCAGAGACATGTAAAATGGACTTACACGTCTTCAGTGACGCCTCAGAGGTCGCATACGGATCAGTAGCCTACTTGCGGGCCCAAGACCAGGGGGGAGAGATCTACACAGCATTTGTCCTCGCCCGCTCGAGAATAGCCCCACGCAAGCAACAATCTATCCCACGTCTAGAGCTCTGCGCAGCCCTAGCCGGAGCGCACCTAGCCACGCTCATCCAACGTGAGCTCACCATACCGGTGTCTAGAACAATCCTGTGGTCAGATTCCACGACGGTACTCGCCTGGATCAAATCGGACTCATGCAAGTACAAAGTCTTCGTGGGAGTCAGAGTCACCGAGATTCAAGACTTAACCGAAGAGTTAACCGGAGAAACAGAGTGGCGCTACGTTGATACAAAACAGAACCCAGCTGACGTCATCACCCGGGGGATGCCCCTGGATGACCTCACCCGTCGCAATGTCTACAGTGACGGCCCCGCATTCCTAAGACTCCCGGAAGGACAGTGGCCCATGCCTATCCCGAGGGAAGCAAGTCCAGAGGAGGTGGAAAATAAGAAGTCTGTGTTCTGTGGATTGAGCACCGTAGCCTCCACCGACCCTAACATAGACGATTGCACGTCCATAGAGAGTGCACAACAAAGAACATTCCTGCGGTACCACCCGGAGTGCAAGTCCCCCGCTGATATGTCAGCAGCTAACTACGAGGAAGCAGAATTGCTTCTACTGCAGCGAGCCCAGAGAGACTCGTTCCCCGATGAATTGGCCTGTCTACAGGGAGGAAAGCCCATCCCATCCGACAGCAGATTAATTCATCTGGCCCCCGAGAGCGACGCTCATACCCTCATCAGAGTGGGTGGTCGCCTACGCAGAGCCCCCAATCTACCGGATGACATTAAATACCCGATCGTATTGAACAGCCGACACAAGGTCACAGAGCTGATTATAAAGAAATACGATGAGGATGTACATCACGCAGAAGCAGACCCCAACACACTCCTGATGGGGCGGCTAGATCCTGCATTACCCCAGACAATGTACCGGCCTGAAGAAGCGAACGGCCGACGAATGTGGAGGTACAGCCAAGTATTAGCCGACAAGTTTTGGAACAGTTTCCTACTGCACTACCTACCGTCTCTACAGACCCGCCAGAAGTGGGTAAAGGAGAGAGACAATTTGACAGAAGGAACAGTCGTCATGATTATTGATCAATCACTGCCCAGAGCTATGTGGCCGGCCGGCCGCGTAAGCAAAGTGATCACCGGTGCCGACGGCAAGGTCCGAGCAGCTGAAGTGCTCGTCCAGGGTCGCACTTACACCCGTCCCGTGGCAAGGCTCATAGAACTGCCTCGACTCCCAGACACAATCGATGATGACCATGACCCTACAACCCTATGACTTTGTGAAGTTGACTGACCCCTACAGCAAACCCTTATGTGTAAATAGACAACGCGATTAATCTGTCTCTGTTTAACTGATTAGGTCTGGGACCTATTCAGGGGGTGGCTGTTGTGAAGGGCCAGATTAAACCGAATATATATATTTATTTATATATATATATTTAATTGTATTTGTATATTCTCTAATATTCCCTGATATCCCTTGTATATTCCTTGTACAATATGCATTGAATATCCATTCTAGCCTACTGAACATCCCATAATAGTCTCCATTCTACTATTGGTCGAGACCTTGGTGCCAGGCTGCCATACCCCTCAGACCCAGTTCAAACGTACCGCTCCACATGTACGAACAAGTCCTAGTTCCGCGTAGGAATCTGGCTACCGCACCACTAATGGGACTATTTGTTCATAGTGCGTATATATACTGCGCTACTAAAGTAGGACTTTCTTTTCAGTCCAGTTTCTTACCCTCCAATAGAGTCACAGACGTAAAGCCTCCCCGCGACGCCACGTGTGGGAGTAAGGCCAAGTTCGCCTACCATCGGTATTGAGACATCGTGTATATTAATATTTGAATAGTCATATTTGGCACTATATCGTCGAGTTGGACGTAGTCTATTAAGCTAATAATAGTCTGTTAATATATAGTGCTTCGTGCGGTGAGAATACTACCGTAGTCAGCACCCCATCGTTTCGGGCAGAGAACTGGCTGCTTACCCAGGGTGGTTGACCCCATGTGAAGCTGCACCCGAGGAGCCCCAGAGCCGACGAGCGAGTGGACCTGTATACCGGATTATTCTACCGACGACAGCCCGCCTTCCCAGGCACGGATTATGCTTTGTATACTTTGATTATTCCATGGATAAAGACCCCCGACACTGCCGTGTGTTGGAACCCCCCCCCCTGGAGAGGACGCAAGGTGAGGAGACGCTCTGCAAGACGAGGTCGCTTCACGTCTCTCCCCCGTGGACCGGAGAGAGCCGGCCCACAAAGAGTCCACCTGCTTTCATCTGTGGTCCAAGGATCGCCGGCGCATTGAACGGCACTACAGTGGGTTCACCTGGGATACCCTTGGCCGGACGAGGCAGCCGGATTCTACCCCCCCCCCCCCCTCCTACTCCTGTCGGCTTACAAGCGACCGGATTAACCCCCCTCTAGTGTATCTAGTATATAATCATTAAAGTATCATTGCTGTTATTCCTTAACTATTCCAGGTCGTATATTTACCACCTGCGCCTTCAGAGATTGGACATTCTCTATTGATATACCGACGAATACTCTTTGCCATAAAAGTGCATACTATTTCAATTCATAAATGTAATTAAGTGATTAAGTGCTTGTTCTACACACCATCGCTGTGTAGAAATAAAGACCTGTTTCGACTTCGTACATTTGTGTTGGTGTTTATGATAATATATTTATGCCGTGTACTGGGTGGCCGAATATTAAGTACAAAGGTAGTGGTAGTAAGTATCATATCTAGTAATACAGTCAGGGAATTGTACCCCTCAGTTACACCCACGTAAGCAACAATCTATCCCACGTCTAGAGCTCTGCGCAGCCCTCGCAGGAGCGCATCTAGCCACGTTAATCCAACGTGAACTCACCATTCCGGTGCATAGAACAATCTTGTGGTCAGATTCCACGACAGTACTCACATGGATTAAGTCTGATTCATGCAGATACAAAGTCTTCGTGGGAGTCAGAGTCACCGAGATTCAGGAACTAACAGAAGAAGCAAGCTGGAGATATGTGGATACCAAACACAACCCAGCTGACCCGGGGAATGTCCCTGGATGACCTAACCCGTCGCAACATCTACAGTGACGGACCAGCATTCCTCCAGCTCCCGGAAGGAGATTGGCCTACGCCCACCCCGAGGGAAGCAAGTAGAGAGGAGGCTGAGAACAAGAAGCCTATGTTCTGTGGACTGAGCACTGTCGCCTCCACAGACCCGAATTTAGATGACTGCATTACCCTAGAGAGTGCGCAACAAAGGACATTCCTGCGGCACCACCCAGAGATTCAGTCCACCACTGACATGTCAGCAGCTGACTACGAAGAAGCAGAACTTCTTCTACTACAACGAGCCCAGAGAGACTCGTTCCCCGATTAGCTAGACTGTCTACAGGGAGGAAACCCCGTCCCATCAGACAGCAGACTGATTCACCTGACACCAGAGAGTGACGCACATAATGTCATCAGAGTGGGTGGTCGCCTGCGGAGAGCCCCCGATCTACCAGATGACATTAAGCACCCGATCGTCTTGAACAGCCGACACAAGGTCACAGAGCTGATCATAAAGAAATACGACGAGGATGTGCACCACGCAGGAGCAGAGAGAGTCTTCGCGGAGATCAGACGTCGTTATTGGATATTACATGGGAGAGAAGCAGTACGGCGCTTCCAGCGAACCTGTCTAGACTGCCGTAAGTGGCGCGCGCAGCCCAGCATACCACGGATGGCTGACCTACCCCCCTGTCGCCTCCGAATCGGCGACAAGCCATTCCACTCCACAGGCATGGACTGTTTTGGCCCGTTGTATATAAAGAGAGGAAGAGGCACCGAGAAGCGGTGGGGTATTGTATTCAAATGCATGACCACCAGAGCGATACATATCGAGCTCCTTCCGACCATGAGCACAGACTCATTCCTTATGGCCTTCCGGAGATTCATATCACGGAAAGGACAACCGTCTACATTGTTGTCTGATCACGGGACCAACTTCAAAGGCGGAGAAAGAGAGCTGAGAGAGAGCTTCCAAGCTATGGGCCCAGAACTTAAGACCCACCTCGCTCCAGCCCAGGTTGACTTCCAGTTTAATCCCCCGAACGCACCCCACTTCGGTGGAACCTGGGAACGAGAAGTACGTTCTATAAAGACAGCCCTGTATGCCGTACTCGGAGCCCAGACTGTGGCAGAGGAAGTCCTAATGACAGTCCTCACGGAGATCGAGGGAGTATTGAACTCAAAGCCCCTCGGTTACGTCTCCAGTGATGTAGCAGATGTCGACCCAGTCACCCCCAACACACTCCTAATGGGGCGGCTGGACCCCGCGCTACCCCAGACAATGTACAGGCCCGAAGAAGCGAACGGCCGAAGAATGTGGAGGTACAGCCAAGTACTAGCTGACAAGTTTTGGAGCAGCTTCCTACTTCACTACCTACCGTCTCTACAGACCCGCCAGAAGTGGGTAAAAGAGAGAGACAATTTGACAGAAGGAACAGTCGTCATGATAGTTGACCAGTCACTCCCCAGAGCTATGTGGCCGGCTGGCCGCGTAAGCAAAGTGATCACCGGTGCCGATGGCAAGGTCCGAGCAGCTGAAGTACTCGTCCAAGGGCGCACCTACACACGGCCCGTGGCGAGGCTCATAGAACTGCCCCGACTCCCAGATACTATCGATGATGACCATGACCCTATGACTTTGTGAGTTGACTGACCTTACAGCGGACCTTGAGTGGAAGACAGTGCGGTTAATCTGTCTCTGCTTAGCTAATTAGGTGGGACTAATTAGGGGGCGGCTGTTGTGAAGGATCAGATTAAACCGAATATGTATATTTATTTATATATATATATTTAATTGTATTTGTATATCGTTTGATATCCCCTGTATATTCCTTGTACAATATGCATTGAATATCCCCGTTTCTACTAAACAGCCCATAATAGTTTCATTCTACCATTGGACGAGAACCTGGCGCCAGGTTGCCATACCCCTAGGTTCAAGTTCAATCGTGCCGCCTAACATGTCGAGGCAACCCCCGGTTCCGCGCAGTAATATGCCGGGCGAAATACGTGTGGTACTATTTGTTCATAGCGCATATATATATGGCGCTCGTAAAGTAGAACTTTCTTTTAGTCCAGTTCTTTACCCTCCAACAGAGTGACAGACGCAAAAGCCTCCCCACGAAGCATGTGCGGTGTAGTAGGGCCTACTTGGCCCAGAATAGGCATTGAGATATCGTGTAGATTAAATAGTTGAATGGTCATAGTTTGGCACCATACCGTCGAGTTGGACGTATTCTATTAAGCTAATAATAGTCTATTTATGTATGGTGCATCGTTCGGTTCGAGTTCTACAGTTATCAGTACCCCCATCGTTCCTGACGTTATCTGGACGCTTATCCAGGCTGGTCAGACCCCTAGTGGTGATTGCATCCGAGGAGCTCCGGGTCAAGAACGACTGGACCTGTATATTGGATTACTCTACCCGACGACGGCGAGCCTTCCACGGCTCTTGGATTATGCTTTATGTGCTTTGATTATTCCATGGATAAAGGCCAACACTGTCGAGTGTTGGAATTACCCCCCGGAGAGGACTACAGGTGAGGCGGCGCTCTACACGTGAGGTCGCACCACGTCTCTCCGTTGTGGACCGGCAGATACCGTTCCACAGAGGGTCCAGCTGTATTCGTCTGCGGCCCGAGGTTCTGTGGGCACTGGGTCTAAGACTTTGGATTCTCCCAAGACACCGTCGGCCAGATGGGATACCGCCAGCGACTTCTCTAACCCCCCCCCCTCCTACTGTCTTACAACCAGCGGGACCCCCCCCCCCCCCTTAGTGTATCCAGCTATAATCATTTAAGTACTATCGCTATCGTTTCCTAAATATTCCAGGTTGTATACTTACTCCCTGCGCAACCAGAGATTGGACATTCAATGTTGATTTACCTACGAATACTCATTTGCCATAAAAGTGCATACGCAACATTTCAAATCATAAATGTAATTAAGTGAATGTTGTATACACCCTTTGCTGTATTAAATATTCGATTTGGTCCATTTGTGTTGGTTCGTTTCATCAGGTGGGAAAGTGTTCATCATACTTATATCTTGTACTGGGTGGCCAGAAGTTAAAGTACATGAGGTAGTGGTATTAAATATCATATCTAACAATACAGTCAGGGAATTGTACCCCTCAGCTACACTACAGTATCCTCAAATCAGGGTCTACTGCAGGGTCTACTGCAGGATCTAGTGCAGGGTCTACTACAGGGTCTACTGTATGCATGACATCTATTCCTTGAGCCAATTGCTAAGACAAACAAGCTTCAGCTTGTTTACATTGTCTGAGTGTAAGGCTGCCCTCTTTTTTTGGACTATGTGACCTGCAAGTGAAGAATGCTTTAGAAATCAATTCTATTAAATTGAATAAATAAATAAAATGAATGAAAACATACCTCTCAATAAGGTAACATTTGTTGCCGATACAGCCAATAACAGTTTACACTAAGCTACAGTATCCTCAAAAATCAGGGTCTAGTGCAGGGTCTACTACAGGGTCTACTGTATGCATGACATCTATTCCTTGAGCCAATTGCTAAGACAAACAAGCTTCAGCTTGTTTACATTGTCTGAGTGTAAGGCTGCCCTCTTTTTTTGGACTATGTGACCTGCAAGTGAAGAATGCTTTAGAAATCAATTCTATTAAATTGAATAAATAAATAAAATGAATGAAAACATACCTCTCAATAAGGTAACATTTGTTGCCGATACAGCCAATAACAGTTTACACTAAGCTACAGTATCCTCAAAAATCAGGGTCTAGTGCAGGGTCTACTACAGGGTCTACTGTATGCATGACATCTATTCCTTGAGCCAATTGCTAAGACAAACAAGCTTCAGCTTGTTTACATTGTCTGAGTGTAAGGCTGAGGTTAGACTAGTGTATTCCTGGCGTTTTTTTATACGTTTTTGACGACGTATCATGTCCTATCTACACAGAAACGCGTTTTTTGGCGTTTTTTTGTGGATACGGCTGAAACGCAAAATTGTGTTTGCGTTTGTAGTCAGCACGGAGCAGTTGTTGCGAAAACGCCCATGCGCAGTAGATACCATCTGCGTGCCCTTCCTGTGTACAGTGTGTGTGTTTGGGACAGAGCTCCGTGTCCCAAATAGCTTCAGCTACCATGTGTTGTCAAGTTATTGTTATAAGGACCCCAGTCCAAGCTACAACAGTCTGCATTCCCTTAACAATTGTTTGTATTGAGCCGTATTGTATTGTACCCATATGCAATATGTTAAATAAAGTTTACATCCATTCATTCTGCTAGCATTACCGATTGCATGAGCTGGCTAACGTGAGCTATCAGGATTCAGACCCTGTTAGCTCAGAGTTCCTCTTTCAACTTAACAAGCATTAAACAAAATGGCCCAGTCATCTATTCACCTTTGTTTAATACACACAGCGTTGTCTCTAATGTTATCTAACTACTGATAGCTCGCGATATCATCAGTTTCGTGCTGGCTAAGTAGCGTGAGCTAACGTTAGCTTCTAGCCACAATGCTATATTGTTATAATGGCATACTCCATTGACGTTAGCATGCAGCTAACAATGCTACCGATCGTTTTTAGACTAAACTATCTGCTCTTGGTGGTCACTTGTGTTGATGTTAGTTTTGTTTCATCAACAAATGACAGGCAGAACACACAGTGAATGTATCCGTTTTGTTTATTGCACTTTTATTAGGCTTTGCTGAAAAAAGAATTGCTGCATTGAGTGAGCAAGCAAGATGGTGGCGCGGCATAGGCGCCTGCCTTATTGACATTTCTTTGCTGGAGCTTCCACCAGGAAGTGTATTGGCACATTCGTTCTGATTGGTTGAAATTGCCTTCATGTTTGCCACCTACTGCCACCTACTGCTTTGGCAGTGTACTACATCAGTGTGCTTGGCTGACAAAAACGAAAAAAAACGAAAGTGTGACTCAGGCGCACGGTGTAACCTCTGCCTAAGGCTGCCCTCTTCTTTTGGACTATGTGACCTGCAAGTGAAGAATGCTTTAGAAATCAATTTTATTAAATTGAATAAAATAAAATTGTCTGAGTGTAAGGCTGCCCTCTTCTTTTGGACTATGTGACCTGCAAGTGAAGAATGCTTTAGAAATCAATTTTATTAAATTGAATAAAATAAAATGAATGAAAACATACCTCTCAATAAGGTAACATTTGTTGCTGATACAGCCAATAACAGTTTACACTAAGCTACAGTATCCTCAAAAATCAAAACAGCCCACAGCAAGCTACAGTGTCTGGGGGCATGACTACAGAGTCTAGTACAGTGTCTACTACAGTGTCTGGGGGCATGACTACAGGGTCTACTACAGTGTCTGGGGGCATGACTACAGGGTCTAGTACAGTGTCTGGGGGCATGACTACAGGGTCTAGTACAGTGTCTGGGGGCATGACTACAGGGTCTACTACAGTGTCTGGGGGCATGACTACAGGGTCTACTACAGTGTCTGGGGGCATGACTACAGGGTCTAGTACAGTGTCTGGGGGCATGACTACAGGGTCTAGTACAGTGTCTGGGGGCATGACTACAGGGTCTAGTACAGTGTCTGGGGGCATGACTACAGGGTCTACTACAGTGCCTGGGGGCATGACTACAGGGTCTACTACAGTGTCTGGGGGCATGACTACAGGGTCTAGTACAGTGTCTGGGGGCATGACTATAGGGTCTACTACAGTGTCTGGGGGCATGACTACAGGGTCTAGTACAGTGTCTGGGGGCATGACTACAGGGTCTACTACAGTGTCTGGGGGCATGACTACAGGGTCTAGTGCAGGGTCTGGGGGCATGACTACAGGGTCTAGTACAGTGTCTGGGGGCATGGTCTACTACAGTGTCTGGGGGCATGACTACAGGGTCTAGTACAGTGTCTGGGGGCATGACTACAGGGTCTAGTACAGTGTCTGGGGGCATGACTACAGGGTCTACTACAGTGTCTGGGGGCATGACTACAGGGTCTAGTACAGTGTCTGGGGGCATGACTACAGGGTCTACTACAGTGTCTGGGGGCATGACTACAGGGTCTAGTACAGTGTCTGGGGGCATGACTACAGGGTCTACTACAGTGTCTGGGGGCATGACTACAGGGTCTAGTGCAGGGTCTGGGGGCATGACTACAGGGTCTAGTACAGTGTCTGGGGGCATGGTCTACTACAGTGTCTGGGGGCATGACTACAGGGTCTACTACAGTGTCTGGGGGCATGACTACAGGGTATAGTACAGTGTCTGGGGGCATGGTCTACTACAGTGTCTGGGGGCATGACTACAGGGTCTAGTACAGTGTCTGGGGACATGACTACAGGGTCTACTACAGTTTCTGGGGGCATGACTACAGGGTCTACTACAGGGTCTGGGGCATGACTGCAGGGTCTAGTGCAGGGTCTACTGTATGCATGACAAATCTATTCCTTGAGCCAATTGCTAAGACAAACAAGCTTGTTTACATTGTCTGAGAGTAAGGCTGCCCTCTTCTTTTGGACTATGTGACCTGCAAGTGAAAATAGCCTCTCACATGGCACAGAGGTGGCAGGAGTAGCCAGATATTTGCGAGCAAGAGGAGACAGCTGTCCATAGGCTTTTGCGTGAGCTGCCCACCACTCCAGTGGACAGTCATTCATTCCGATGCTGGGCTCAGCTTTGTAGAGGTCTAATTGTCCTGACAGTACCCTGACTTCATCTGAATCAGAGTCTGAAGACAGCAGGAGGAGGGTCCTCTTCGCTGGTGGCTCGTCCTCTGTGGCTTGTGGAGCAGCTTGGTCTGCTTCTGGTCCTGGCAGCATCTCTTTAAGCCAGGTCCACACCTAATAAGAGGGACAATTAATTAGTTGCATAGGACTTTTCATGACAGCCTAAGGACTTAACACTGGTCTTCTCATTCACACACACACCTCATCCCTCTCGTCCTTTGGTACGCTATTCAAGTCCTTGAATCGCGGGTCGAGGGCTGTAGCCAGCTTCAGCCATCTGTTGTTGAGGGTCGCTTTGCGTGCGTCCAGGTCCTTCGTGAAGCTGGCCTTGAACTTTACCATGTAGCCCGGATCCTCCTCGTTGAGGTCCATGATGCGGTTTAGGTGGCAGAGTGCGGGGAGCACCACAGAGCATGAGACGTAGGTTTCCCCTCCAAGGAGCTCAGTCACATACCTGCAGTGAAACAAGAGAGCGAGAGAGAAAGAGGTGAAGGTGTGTGTATGAGATGGAGATAGGTGTGTGTATGGGGGAGAGAGGGGGGGGTGAGGTGTGTGTATGGGAGAGAGATATGTGTGTGTATGGGGGAGAGATGGGGGGGTGAGGTGTGTGTATGGGAGAGAGATAGGTGTGTGTATGGGGGAGAGAGGGGGGGGTGAGGTGTGTGTATGGGAGAGAGAGAGTGGGGTGTGAGGTGTGTGTATGGGGGAGAGAGAGAGAGGAGGGGGGTGTATGGGGGGAGAGAGAGTGGGGTGTGAGGTGTGTGTATGGGGGAGAGAGAGAGAGGAGGGGGGTGTATGGGGGGAGAGAGAGAGGGAGAGACACTTACCTGCAGGGCTCAAGTACAAGCTCCAGCTTCTTCAGTTTGTCACACTCTGTGGGGGTCAGCATGGACAGCTTGTGGTTCTGTTGGGCCAAAGTGGCAGTCACAGCCTCCTGGTTCCTCAGGTACCGTGAGATCATGGCCAGTGTCGAATTCCACCTTCCAATTCAATAAAATAACTATTAGTCCCACTGGGGGTTGTTAATGCAGCATGATGCAATTGTACAGAACACAAAGAAATAAACACACACACACACACACACACTAAATGTACCCTAAGCCTACAACAGGTAGTTAAACAGTCTCACCTTGTGGATACATCTTGTATCATGGGCTCTCTTGCTTGTCCGAGGGCAGTCTGCTGCTGCTGCAGTTCTTCTGTACTGGCAGGGCTGTGCTTGAAGTGGCCTACAATCTTGCGGCACTTTGCCAGGGTGGCGTCGAGGCTTCTGTCCTCAAGGGAGACTGTGATGGTTCTTTGCAGCACGTGTGCAGCACATGGCATGTGCTGGAACGGCATATAGCGCGCTGCTGCTATCATATTACGGGCGGAATCAGTCCCAATAGATGTGACTTTATCTTTTATATTCCACTCCTCTATTACTGTGTTGAACTGTTCAGCACACGCATCGGCGAAATGGCGGCCCACAGTTTTGGTCACCGTTAATGCAAATGATTGCAGTTTCCACTCAGTATCGATCAAGTGCACTGTTACACCCAAATAATTATGATTGCCCACCGACGTCCAGTGATCACCCGTTAGGGCCATTGGGCCAGCCCGTGCCAACACTTCTTCCCTCGCCTCCCTCTCTGTGTCATCCATGTTGTGGATCCTTTTCATCACTGTAGCTCTCGAGGGTAGCTTGTAATTTGGGTCAGACGACGCTATTCGAAATGACTCCGCTAAACCCTTATCTTCCACTATAGCTATTGGCCTACAAGATTTTGCTATCCACTTCGCAACGCTGTTGGTTAGTTTGTCTGTGGTGGATTTACTCAACCGTTTGCCTAACGGTAATTCTCCAAGAGTGGTTTGACGAAGCGTGCGAGTTGCTCTGGAGCTAACGTTAGCTACACTGGAGCTGCTCGAACAACTTGCCTGGACATGTTTAGCGTTCATGTGATACGTTAGACTAGAGCAGCTTCGGTGATACGCAAATTCTTTTTGACATAAGCTACATATTACAATGGTCTTGTTTACTGTCCCATCTATATTCTTTTTGAATTTGAACTTGCCGTTCATAGGTCCCAGGAGTATCGCCTCGGGTGATGCTGACATCTTGTTCCAGCTGAGCTAATTCCTTTGTGTGTTTGTTTTGTTTGATAGACGACGCATGTGTGAAGTGACGATCAAGTAGGCTACGGGTCATTCAATGGGCCAAGTTTAATACGCCCAACTCAAGCGTGGATTTCAAAATAAAAGCGCACCGATTTGCCACTTGTCTAAAGTAAATATAGGTCGGCTGTAATTAATTTTGCGTCAATTTTCATAACGCGATAATTTGCTGTGTAATTAATTAATCTAATTAACGCGATAAACTGACAGCCCTACTTAAAACCTGTTGAATTTTTGTTTTGTATGACACTCACACAAACAGTCAGGTTGATTAATACACCAGACAATCTCCAATAAGAGTCCTCTGATCTATTTGTTTTGGTACAGGTTCAAGGATGTCAGGTTTTAAGACTGTCATGTTTTATTTTTAATTTTTTTTTACTGGGATACCATACACGGGTCGAGATGGCTTTTGTACTGTTTGGCAACGTTTCAGAGCAACATTGCTGCACTGTATGATTTGGAGGAAAGGAATGTGATAACGAGCAAAAATTTTTTTTTTTTTTTTACGCTTTAACACTTTGGTCGCCAGGCTTATATTCACAATAAACCATCCCACGCCAGCTCTATTTGTCTATGGAGAAGTTCCCCTTCTTTGCAGGGCTATAATTTTTTTAATTGTATGGCTAAATTGACATTACTATGGCCCATTCAACGTCAAGTCTCTATTGTTCAGGGTGTAGCAGCGTTATACTTTTTCATTCACATATTCATACTAAAATACGGTCTAAAGTATAAGTATGTTTTTATCGTTTTCTGCAGAATTCTCCAGAATGTGATTTATAGCCCCAAATGCATTATATTGATGATCAAATACAGTTTGATAGCAATCTGCAATTAGATAAGTCTTGGGGAAAAGCAAATATATTTGTAGAGGGGACATTGCATTGTGAGATTGTTATTTGATTTCAAAGCAAAAGATGTTAACTGCAAAAGATGTTAACTTGTACATTATACTGTCGGGCCACATCGGGTCACTGGGAATGTGTCATGGTTCAATAATATGTATATATATATTAAGGCTGTCAAATATATCGCGTTAATATCGCGTTAACTCCCGATTCTATTAATGCCACTAATTTTTTTAACTCAAGATTAACTAAAAAAAAAAAAAAAAAAAACATTTTTTTTTTTTTTACTAGACTTCACTCAGGTGTATTATTGATGCTCTCATTGATACTATGTTTGTTTCTGAAGTGTGTGTGTGTGTGTGTGTGTGTGTGTGTGTGTGAGTGAGATATAGAGAGAGAGGGGGGTGAGAGAGATGAGGAAGGGGCAAAAGAGAAAAAGAGCTGGGAGAGTGTGTGTGTGAGGGAGAGAGGGGGGTGTGTGATTAATCAGCCCTTGTGTGTGTGAATGTAACAAGTTCCTAACGTTTTCTTTCCCCTATTATTTCATGCACACTTTATTCATTGTTTTAAATTATTATTTTCTTTTAAGTTATTTTGTGCATCACTCTGTTTTGAATTTGATGCAAATTTGCAATGCATGAGGGTCATCCTTTTGTGTTAAATGGCTGCACAAAGCAAGCATTTGTTGACTTGCATGTTGATAAGAGTATTAAAACTTGGAACTTGAAAAAGATCTGTTTAAGGTAAAAAAAGAAAAAAAATGCAATTAATTTGCGATTAATCGCGAGTTAACTATGGACAATCATGCGATTAATCGAGTTAAATATTTTAATCGTTTGACAGCACTAATATATATATATATATATATATATATATATATATATATGGTTTGTTTTTTGGCCAACGACGGTCTAGGGGACATTTGTTTTTGTTGTCATGACCTGGGAAACTGCCCTGCTCATTGGAGCTGAGTTGAAATGTTACCGGACAGGTTTTTATTTTTTATTTCTCTCTCTCTCTCTCTCTCTCTCTCTCTCTCTCTCTCTCTCTCTCTCTCTCTCTCTCTCTCTCTCTCTTTTTCTTGTGTGAGTTCTCGCTGGGCGTGTCTCTCTTCAGTCTCTTGTGCCGGTCCAAATACCCACCCAGCTGATGGGACGCAGCTAGGACACTGCTGACAGCTGACCACTGAGAGGAAGCTGGGGCCCACTGCTCTAGCACAGCTATTCTACTGAACTGATTTCTGAGAAAGTAAGCTGTCCCAGTCTGCTGCAGAACTAGGCCTATCGGCTGGTGAACGCATACACCCAGCTGATGGGACGCTAAGAACATCAACTGACAGCTGACCCCAGCCTGATATTATCGGTGGTCCAGAGATAGAGATCTAAGAGACGGCTTCCATCAGGCTTTCGACCAGACTCAGTGGGCATCAACTGATGACAAAGATCTAAGCCAGCCGGTCGGGGCCATTCACCGGGCCGCTCCTTGCATCGGAGCCATGGACTGCAGAGGGGGGGTGTTTGGACTGCGGGCAGAGGAAGGAGGAGAGACCGTTCCGGGATTCGTCACAGATGATAAATGAGGCAAGTTTGAACCAAAACATATACAGATATTACGGTATCATCCTAAGAGATATTAGGTAATAATGTACTGAACTTGGTTCAGAATGAAGATGTTTTTGAATGTGCTGTACATTGCAATGGTAAACTTGGGTTATGTGTGACTTCCCTGAGATTATATTTCATTCTTTGTGAAGAGTCTGCAAATTTAGTTTTTGTTTCTTGCTGTTGTCTGTTCTTCGCTACTGAAAGAGTTTTATGGGAATTGTTTGTTTTGAATAAGTTTGTATGGGAAATGCTCTTTTTGGCGAGATACTCTCCTGTTTTTTTTTGTGATTCTATTTTTCAGCTTGGTGGTGGGAGAAATATGGCCTTGACAAAACCAGAGACTGGACTGTACTATTGAGTCCTTCGACCACGTCTGGACATTTGCAAAGAGACACTAATGATGGTTGGCTGTTATGGCAACTTCTCTTTTGCACATGACACAGGGTCAATCCAGAGGACCTTTTGTTTTTAGATAATAAAAATAGTTTGTGCTGAGTTATTATAATTTGTGTTATTTTTGGTTTGAGGATGATAATATTTTTTGTTGTCTTTATGAAGTGATAATGATTGTGATTAATTATCAAACGGGGGAGTTGTCGTGGAATATATTATCATGTTCTTATAGATCTGTGTTGAGACATCATGTTATACAGCGTGACTTTCAGTGTGACCAGCTTGACTGGTTAATGTGTGTATGTCTCTTTAAGAACACTCCGACATCCCCCCCGCCATAACTTCTTTGTTGTTGTTCCCAGTGACTGAGAACCATTTTTGTTTACCTTCATCATCATATCTGATATTATGTTATGACTGACAACTGTGTATTTAACATATGTCTGAACAGCGCTCTAGGTCAGTCAGACGCTAATGTGTTAACATGTTGTCTCTGACTGTAGGCTGTCCTTTCATTTGTGGCCACGGTGAAATAAACTTTCCTATTATTATTAATAATGACTCAGAATGATTTGTAAACGGCTCATCGTTTAGTCCTTTAATATTTCCCATTACACCTAGTACATAGTAGATAGTATAGTTGTTCTGAAGGTCCAGATTAACACATAAAGGCCACGTTTATTATTTTGTATACCTTATATATTGTTTATGTATATAAGATATATATTTCATGTCGTCTATTTACCTAACAGTATTTATCATTCGCCTCTTTGCATATGTTCCATTCTTAACGCCGTAGGCGCGCGCGCATGCACCTGTAGATAGCGTGAGCGCATGCGCTGGGGTTTAGGACATGCCCGGGCATAGTGTGTGAGAGCAAAAACGTATCTTGATAGAGAGCTGGACGGCTAGTTAGATACAACAACAATATTGTCGAGCCACCATTTGAAGAGCAGAGTGACTTGGTTTGAGCGAAGTGAAGTAAATAATAATCTCTATAGATTTGCAGACGGGCAAATAAGAAAGTAACGTTGAGAGACTTTGGGCTGAACCCAGCGGCGTTCTGGATTCAACTACCTATTACTGACTACATGCGGGTTAGCCTTAGCATAAAAGGGCTAACTAGCTAGTGACCATGCCATCGGGCGTTTGGAATATTAGCTATTAAATCTGCCATCGGGCGTTTGGAATACAGGAACCAGGTCCGTACAAGACCCCCTATCCAGCGACGACAGGATTATACCACAGTGGTCTGCAGCTCTCTGCTGTTCGTTCCGTCTCCCTCCATTCAGAGCTCCAACGGTCCGGTACCAGTAGTTTAGGAACTATACTTACCACGGACATTGTTGCATTGACATTATATTAGTAACCGGAGATCTGTGATATATAATATGTATGTTTGACTTTAATATTAAAGTGATTATTGGAACTTTGTATCACTGTCCCCTCGCAGTTAATAGAGTGTCCGCCATTTTGTGTACATTTAATGTCTGGCTAATTAATATTTAGTAGTGGTCGAACCTATCCTTTAAATACAGTCAGGGTTGTGTAGCACCTTAGCTACAATTGGTCCTTCGAGCCGGAGGTATCAGTGATAATATCAGTGATAATATGGCCAGCGGCGGACACTCCCCAACCAGATCTCCCCATTAGAGCGCCCTAGGCGCCAGCGTCAGCCCCCTCCCTACCTGGGGGGCTACGCTGTAGATTTACCTCATAGCTTATCCAAGAGGATGCTAAGCAGGGATAACATTGGTAGCTCAAGCATGCCCAACCTTACAGAGGAGTCAACCCTAGATGTAGAGACCCAAGCTAGTTTAAGTGAAACTAACTTAGCTTACCGGGGGGGACAAGCGAGGCATGACTTGACTAGACCCACAGAGTACCGCGCCCCCGAGATGGACCTCGGAGCGTGTGAGAAGACCAGGTCGCCGCCCAGCCCAGGCAGCTCCGAATCAAGGTCATCAGTGTCATCCCCAAGCGGGGCCGATAGGAGGCTAGCGCAAGTCCTGATCGCCACGATAACCGCCGCGGCGGAAAGGGACCGCCTCCAGGCGCAACGAGAGAGTGAGAGTGAACGCCTCCAGGCGCAACGAGAGAGTGAGCGCGAACATCTCAGAGTGGAAGAGAGGCGCCTCCAGGCTGAAGAAAACATGGAGCGAGACCGCGTCAATGCGCAGCGCGAGGCAGAACGAGACCGCCTACAAGCACAAATGATGGCGCAAGCGCTCCAGAATGTAACTCCCCATTCTTCCACCCGGAGCTCCCGGAGATCATCACGCCAAGGGTCGAGGGCACCCTCCCCCCTCCCCTCCCCGACGAAGCTACATGGGACCCCGCCTAAGGGAAGAACCTGCTTACGTTGCAGAGCAGCTAGCCGAGCGACTACAGAGCCTGACTGAGGACGAGGGAGGGCAGAGGGCCCACCCGCACTACTCCATCTCAGACCAGGAGGCAGAGCGCAGCCCCGGTTTCAGTCACGACACACTGCGTCATGAACCCCCAACACGTCCCAGTGGGGAGTTAGAGCACCAAACGGCACTGAGGACTAGACCCTGGCAACCCAGCCCCTGGTTCCCGCCCAGCACGAACCAATGTCCCAACGGACCGGGAGACTCGCCGAGAACGCCCCTCCCCCAATGCGTGTCAGTGTCACAGCCCTCTATGGCACCCTACATTGGGACCCCCACATTCCCAGACTTCACAAGAGAAGACCGAGCGCAGTATACCGAGTTGCGTATGTGCCTAGAGACAATCATGTCAGGAGTACAGGACGAGCCATACAAGTACGCCATCCTCCTTAAGCATCTCAAGGTAACTAGAGCACACAACATTGCGCTGGCATACTCCAATTCACGAACTCCCTATTCTGACGCCCTGGCTGCCCTCGACGGACGTTACGGACGTACGTGGGATTATGTCATTCAGGAGATACATGAGATCGAACGCCTCCCCCCGGCTAAAGACAACCGAGCCCTGGATGACCTATCCGTCAAAGTACAGTCCCTAGTAGGGATGCTCGGGTCCCAACGAGAGAAGGGGATGTACGAGCTGTACGCCAACTCCAACGTGGAGCGCATATTAGAGAAGCTCCCCCCATTCCGCCAAGAACGTTTTCGGCGGCAACGAAACTACCGTGACCCGAATGCCCCAGAGCAGTCACTGCTGGATCTTGCTGACTTCCTCGCCAGGGAGGTTAGCAGCCTAAGGATTGACACCTTCGCATGGGGTGGCTCGAACCTTAAAGAGGGACAGAGGAGGGCTAAAGACCAAAGCAGGCCCATCACAGTGATGCACCAGGCCGAGTCGGTGTCACGGCAGAAGAGTCACAACCCCCCCTCCAAGGGGAAGTGGAAGATCGCATGTCAATACTGTGACAGCGAACACTGGCTGTCACAGTGCCGAAGTAAGTCAGTGGATTAAGGCTAACCGCCGCTGCTTCGGCTGCGCGCGCGGCCACATGGCAGCAGAATGTCGCCTTAAGAAGAAATGTGGCAAGTGTGACGGCGCTCACCTCGAAGCACTGCACGAGAGCAACAAGCGGAACCCAGCTCCACCGATCAACTCGGGAGCAGACGTACTCTACATCGACCCCGCGAAGAGTGGGAGTTCCAGAGTGCTCCTCAAGGTGGTCCGAGTACTCCTTAGTCACGGGGACAAAGTACTCGACACCTACGCCGTCCTTGACGACGGGTCGGAGAAGACACTCCTCCTCGCCTCCGCCGCGACCCAGTTGGACCTGCGGGGTCCCGAGGAGACCATGACTCTCCGTACCATTCCTCGAGACTTAAAGACAATCAAAGGTGAAAGTGTCTTGTTCACCATTGCAGCGATCGACCAGCCTGAGAAGCGGTACGCCATCAGCAAGGCGTTCACGAGCTACGACATAGGCTTGTCACGCTACGATTACCCCATCTCACAGTTGAGGGAAAAGTACGACCACCTGCGCCAACTGCCCATACCGCCTATCAGCGGCGCCACACCGACCCTACTCATTGGGTCCGACCACGCGGACCTCATTGTCCCTACTGACGCGGTCCACATCGGACCCAGAGGATGCCCAGCCGCGGTTAAGACCTGGCTGGGGTGGACGCTCCAGGGCCCCCTCTCCGGGCCTTCCAGCCGACCAACGTCTACACGCTGCCTTTACACCAAGGCGAGCGACACAGACCCCACTCTCCTACAGCACGTTGAGAGGTTATGGATGCTAGATGCGCTGCCATTCAAGAACGAACGCAAGATGGTTCGGTCCAAGGAGGACAAGTATGCCATCGCTCTACTAGAGCAGAAGACTACTAGGGTCGAGGTCGACGGAGTGCTAAGATACGCGACCCCACTCTTGAGGCGAGAAGGGATGCCCACTCTGCACGTGCCTAAGGGAGCGACGCACCACTACCTACAGAGCACTGAGCGGCGCCTCGCCAAGAACCTACAGCAAGCGGCGATCTATCGCGCCGAGATCGAGAAGCTGGTAACGGCCGGCCACATAAAGAAAATCGATGACCACGAGGCAGAAGGGACGACAGAGTCCTGGTACGTGCCCCACCACAAGGTCACACACAACGGAAAAAAACGCATTGTGTTCAATTGCAGTCATCAGATTGGACAGCAGAACCTGAATAGCCTACTCCTGCCCGGTCCCACACTTGGACCCTCCCTCCTCGGCGTCCTGATACGTTTTCATCAGGACAAAGTGGCCATCAGCGGCGACATCAAGGGGATGTTCTTACAAGTCCGGCTGATGGAGGAAGACAAGCCTTTACTGAGGTTTCTGTGGAGGGAGAGGCTCGACGATGAACAACCCTCGATATACCAATGGGAGGTACTCCCCTTCGGCACCACCTGCAGCCTGTGCTGTGCCACGTTCGCGTTACAGAAGCACGTGGCCGAAGACCCCGGAGCTGACGATGATGTCCGACACAGCGTTGAACGATGTTTCTACGTGGACAACTGTCTACAGAGCGTATCCACACCAGAAGAAGCAGAGAGCATCATGATGAAGCTACGGGCTTCGCTAGCCAAAGGTGGATTCGACCTCCGACAGTGGGCCAGTAGCGACCCTCAAGTCCTCCGGCACCTCCCTCCAGAGACGAAGGCCGCTAGCAGCGAGACCTGGATGACGCACACCCCAGGCGAAGCGCAAGAGATGACTCTGGGTCTCGTCTGGCACTTTAAAACGGACTCGCTTCACTACCGGCACACGCCTCTGAGGACGGACCAGGAGGCGTCCATGACTAGACTGACCACTCGGCGGAGTGTGTACCGAACACTCGCCAGCCAGTACGACCCTATGGGGTGCATTCTCCCCTACACCACCCGGGCGAAGATGCTGGTGAGAGAACTGTGGGCCAAGGAGCAGGGCTGGGATGACCCCATACCCGAGCACCTAGCCACCACATGGAGAGAGTGGGAGGATGAACTTGTCTTACTCCGCGAGGTTGCCATCCCGCGGAGCTACTTCCCTCCTAACATGTCCTTGGAGACGTGTCAGATAGACCTGCATGTCTTCAGCGACGCCTCGGAAGTGGCGTACGGATCAGTGGCCTACCTGAGAGCTCGAGAAGAGGGAGGAGAAGTCCACATAGCCTTTGTCCTGGCCCGTTCGAGGATTGCTCCCCACAAGCAGCAGTCGATTCCGCGACTGGAGCTCTGCACAGCCCTGGTAGGCGCACAACTTGCCAAAATGGTGCAAAATGAACTCACCATACCGGTGCGTGAGATCATCCTATGGTCAGACTCTATGACCGTGATCACCTGGATCCAGTCCGCCTCTTGCCGGTACAAAGTGTTCGTAGGAGTCCGAGTATCGGAAATCCAAGACCTGATAGGAGCAGAATGTTGGAGATATGTTGACACCAAGCAGAACCCGGCGGATGTCATCACACGGGGGATGTCCCTAGCCGACCTCACCCGTCCCAACTCATACAGTGATGGCCCAGAGTTCCTCAGACTCCCGGAGGAGAAGTGGCCTATCTCAACACCGCGGGATGCGAACCATGATGAGTCAGAAATAAAGAAGTCCATGTTCTGCGGGCTGAGTCAAGCCCCTCCCTAAAAACAAAATGGCTGCCGTGATAGCTGTGTGAAATGACAGCTCCTGAACAGTTTGTTGGATTTTATTGGATTTTATTGAATTTTTATGGATTTTTAACATGGAATTGTACTGCCAGTTGAAAAGGTCTGTTTTATTTAATCTGCTTTAACTGTGGACTACTTATACTGTTTTTGGGAACTTTCTGAAATTGTGCTCTTGCTTGTTAGCAGTAGCCTAGCCTAGCTGGCTCTTATAGCAATTAGCCAAGAGCTGGAAGACATGCAGTAGCTTAGCTGGCTCTGCTAGTCCTGCTATCAATCCAGTCCAGAGTTGGAAGAATAATCTCCTGTTTACCTGCCCATCACAACCATCTTACTGCTGCAGTGTGGCTTGTCTATAGCCTAGATCTGCAGCAGAGGCTTATTGCCTGAGAGATATATTTTTTACTTTGGCCTGACTTGGGCCTCCAGCCTGCTACACCTGGGCCTCCAGCTCTACTGGGCCACTAGCTGCACCTGGGCCTCCATATATACTGGGCCTCCAGCTCTACTGGGCCTCCATCTCTACTGGGCCTCCAGCCTGCTCTACCTGGGCCTCCAGCTCTACTGGGCCTCCAGCTCTACCGGGCCTCCAGCTCTACTGGGCCTCCAGCTCTACTGGGCCTCCAGCCTGTCCTCCTTAAGAACTTCTACTCATGTACAATAGAGAGCATCTTGACTGGCAACATCACCTCCTGGTTTGGGAATAGCACTGCACAAGACCGAAGCAGACTACAAAGAGTGACACGTTCAGCCGAACGCACAATTGGAGGGGGGCTCCCCACCCTCCAGAACATTTACAACAAGCGTTGCAAGGGCAAGGCTAAGAGAATCATTAAAGACTCCAGTCACCCGAACAACTGCCTCTTTGAACTGCTGCGGTCAGGCAAGCGATACCGGAGTCTCAAGGCGAGCACAGAAAGACTCAGAAGAAGCTTCTATCCCCAGGCCATCAGGCTGCTAAACGAACAATGAACACTACACAACAACAACCATCAAACGCACATAGCACACACATCCACACGCACACACTCACTTTAAACAAACACACTGTAGCACCCACTCCACACACTTTATAGCACACACCCACTTTAAACAAACACACTGTAGCACCCACTCCCCACACTTTATATTTATTGATGAAGGATTGCACTACAACTCGTACACCGTACTGTAAATTGTACCTAAATTGTACCTCATCCCATTTCTGCTTTGCACTATATAGTACTGTACATTAGTACACTGCATAGTATTGTATATTATATGGTAACTCAGTTACGTCTATTCTGCATCGAACATTGTACATATGTCTATACTGAACACTGTGACCTCATTTTCTACTTCTAAATTACATGCTATACTATGTTATTTGATACTATCTTGTCTAGCACAGTCTCTGGAGCGTAACAGTAAGAAGCATTTTGTATGAAAGTATTCTGTACTTCTGTATGACAACTATTAAAGAAACTTGCTCTACTGGGCCTCCAGCATGCTCTACCTGGGCCTCCAGCTCTACCGGGCCTCCAGCTCCACTTAGCCTCCAGCTCTACTGGGCCTCCATCTCCACCTGAGGACCTCCAGCTCCACTAGGCCTCCAGCCTGCTCTGCCTGAGCCTACAGCTCCAGGATGACATCGGGCGCCGGTCCCCCACTGGAGTGTTCCACTACTGGCTGTTGCCAGATCGCCAAGCAGTTGGAGGATTTGCTGGAGTGGGTCTCCCTCCTCACCACCATCCATCTGGATGAGCAGAGACATCGGGAGACCATCCTGTCGGCTGACCGGAGAGAAGCACCCCCCCCGCGCGCGCGCACGCCCCCCGTTCGGCTGGATCTTCTAGGGAGAGCCTATACAGGAAGCAGGGAGCCAAGCCCAAGCTCTACAGCTCCACTCCTACTCACCCCCCTCCCCAGGCCTGGTCTAAAGTGCGGTCGAGTCGTAAGAGGCGAACCTGGGACTCTCGTCTTAGCCCTCCACCCCATGAGTCTCTCTCACTCTCCAACAGATTCAACATCCTGGAGAGTGTGGAGCTTGACCACCGGACACCAGGGGCCAAGAGGCAACGTCCGGGGTCAGGCTCACCCACTCCTACGGCTAGGAGCTGTCTGGGCCCCCCACCACAGGAGCGGGAGGAGGATCTGCCAGCTACTCCTAGCATTTCTAGGCGCCCTGGTTTCCCGGTCTTCACCCCCAGACCGAAACCGACCTCCTCTCCCGGGGCGTGGGAGCAGGTGTTGCAGCAGACTGGTCATGCAGGAATGTCCTTCACTGCTGCTCCTGGTACCACGCCTGTAGCCGACACGCAGGAGGCGTGGATGGGTCCCCTGCCTCACTCTCTGAAGGATCCCCCTCGCCAGCCGCGCCCCCCTCCCACTCGGAATGGTAAACCTCTACAGAGACCCACAAGGCATGGTGAGCCCTGCACCGCTCCCCCCCCCCCTCCCTCTGTGCTTGTCATTGGGACTTCAATGGTGCGTCATGTGGCTGTCCCGAGGGCCAGAACCTACTGCCTCCCAGGAGCCAGGGTCTCGGACATCAAGGCAGCACTCCCTTCACTCATTAAGGACCATCCTCAGGCATCATCCATCATCATCCACTCCGGGTCTAATGACATTAGGTATCAACAGTCTGAGTTATTGAGGGAGAACTTTAGGGCCCTGATCTCCACAGTCCAGTCATCTAATAAATCCTGCATTATCTCTGGTCCCTTTCCCTCCCCTAGGTATGGGGATGGCAAGTACAGCAGGATCCGTGAACTTCATATCTGGCTGAAGGGTTACTGTTGCCTAATGATGATTCCCTATATAGATAATTTCTATGTTTTCTGGAGACGTCCGGAGCTCTTTGCTAGGGATGGCCTTCATCCCAACTGGAATGGAGCCCGGCTGCTCTCCATGGGTATGGACATGGCTCTGAGATCCGCAGTGAGTGGGAGTAGGGAACTGGTCCGAAAACATAGAACAGTGGATGTGGCCTGAAATGGGGTGAGTCCGATCCATCTCATAGTTCCTTGTGTCCATGTTTTTAAAGCAACTCCCAGGGATCAGGCGGATCAAAGCCCTATTGATGGACCGACTCCTAAAAATATCTCTGTTGTATGTGATGGTTTGTCGCGTGGTAGGCGCAGTTATGTAGAAGAGAGAGGTGTGGTCAGGAGTAACCTGGTGGATCTTAAAAATGAGAGATATGTACACCCCTTGTCTCAGGTTTCTGTTCCCATAACCTCTGTACCTAATGATACAGTCTCTACCACAGTTAGTCTGAACAGCCCATCTGCCTTCAAGGATAGAAAAGGGCTTGGCCTAATCCATTTAAACATACAAAGCCTCCTTCAACAACATAAGTTAGACCATCTGAACATTTTAGTATCTCAGGCTGATCCTGATGTTCTGGTTTTATCGGAAACCTGGTTAAAAAAATCTGACAATGACTCATCTGCAGCTTTACAGCACTATAATTTATATAGAAGCGACAGAGCTGGCAGAGGGGGTGGTGTTGCAATGTATGTAAAATCCTGTTTGTCTGTTTCAGTATTGAATACCATCACAGTTCCAAAGTGTTTCGAATTACTTGTGCTGAAGGTTGATTTGGGGCCTTGTAACTCTTTAGTTTTGATTGGTGTCTATAGGCCTCCCAAAGCTGAGGCTAGTGCTACTGATAAAATTATGGATTTACTGTCATTATATTCTAATTCAGAGATGCTAGTGCTGGGTGATTTTAACTTGGACTGGCGAAATGCTGCTTCTAGTTACCTGAAGGAGGTGAGTGGTAACCTCTGCCTTACTCAGTTGATTACTGAGAGCACTAGACCAAACCCTAAAGATCATGCTGAATCCACTCTCATTGACTTGATATTTTCTAACAGATGTGACAGGATCTCTGCTAGTGGTGTTTTTGATTTAGGCATTAGTGATCATTGTCCTACGGTCTGTGTTAGATCCACAAAGCTGCTGAAATCAAGACCGCGTATTGTTCAAAGAAGAAATCTTAAAATCTTTAACCCCCAAACCTTTTTGGAGGACATTGCTACTAATAATAGTCTATGTTTAGCAGGGTCTGATAATGTGCAAACTGCACTGGATTCTTTTATAAAGACATTTAATTGCTTTGTAGATAAACATGCTCCTTATAAAAGGACTAGGATTAAGGATAGGGTGGCACCGTGGTTCTCAAGTGAGCTGTCAGCATTATTTTCTGAGCGGAACTCTGCGTGGTCACGTGCTAGACGCACTGGGGATACGCAAGACTGGCTTTCCTTCAGACAACTTAGAAATAGAACTACTGCAGCTGTGAGGAAGGCTAAATCTGATTACTTTTTAGACTTAGTCTCGAATTCCTACTCTAACCCAGCTAAATTCTGGGGTGCAGTAAACCTGTCAAAAAATAACCCTGCTACATTGCCATTGTGTATTAATGTGGCTGATTGTAAAATCTCGGATCCTCAGGAAATTTGTCTTGCTTTCAATAAACACTTCATTGAGGCTGGGTCCTTATTTGACAGGTTGTCTGCTGGGCTGGCTCCACTGGATGTTGACTCTGACCCTAGCCCAATCTTCGATCATGCCTCGTGTGTACCTACATTTTCCTTCCAGCCATTTTCATCTAGTGAAACTCTCAATATCTTGCAATCCATAGACCCTAAGTGTTCTACTGGTGTGGACAATTTAGATTTTTTTTTTATAAAACTGGCAGCCCCTGTCATTTGTGAGCCATTGTCACACATCTTTAACCTTTCTATTGCATCTGGCATAGTCCCGCAAGTGTGGAAATCTTCCAAGGTGCTCCCCTTGCATAAAGGGGGGGATAGGGATAAGATGCATAACTATCGTCCTATCTCCAAACTATCATGCCTAGCCAAAGCACTGGAGACCTTGGTAAACAACCAATTAAAAACCTTTTTCTCAAGTTGCTCAGTGCTAAGTACTCACCAATCAGGTTTCAGAGCAAATCATAGTACTATTACAGCTGTTACTTTGGTCACTAATGACATTATTTCAGCCCTGGACAATGGGAAGCATTGTGCAGTTCTCTTTGTAGACCTCTCAAAGGCGTTTGATACAGTAGACCATCACTTGCTTTTGAATAGTCTAGCTAGCATTGGCCTGGATAAAGCCGCTTGTGCTTGGTTTCAGGACTATTTATCTTCAAGGTGTCAATCTGTGAATTCAGGTAACTTTCAATCTGATTTCCTGCCATTGTCTAAGGGTGTACCACAGGGTTCGGTATTGGGGCCGGTCCTCTTTACAATCTATATTAATGATATTGTTTCTAGTCTTTCAGCACTAGCAGGTTGTCAGGCTCATCTTTATGCGGATGATACAGTTGTCTACTGCATTGCGGATACTGTTCAGGAAGCTATTGTGAACCTGCAGCTTGCGTTTGACACTCTCCAAAATGCTCTAGCTAAGCTCAAGTTAGTGCTTAATGCTAGTAAAACCAAGTCTATGATGTTTTCTAGAGCCAGGGTTATAGATTATGACATGCTACACCTAACAACAGCAAATGGTTTGTATATTGAAAGAGTTAGTGAGTATAAATATCTTGGTATATGGCTGGATAATAAACTTTCTTTTAAATTCCATATAGATAACCTAGCTACAAAATTACGGCAAAATATTGGTTTCTTGTACCGTAACCGCGCTAGTTTTCCTATGTTCTGTAGGAAAAGAATTATACAGGCAGTTTTTTTGTCAATATTGGACTATGGTGATTACAGGCATGCGTCTGCGTCTACATTAAGGCCTTTGGATTCTGCCTACCACTCCGCCCTAAGATTTATTACGGGTGACAAATATGATACTCACCATTGTCTTTTGTATGAGAGGGTAGGCTGGCCATCTCTCTCGTTGCGACGTAGTTATCATGGGTATCTTTTTATCTACAAAGCAATTATTGGCAAACTTCCACCTTATATTACATCTTTGTTGGTCTGGAGTGCTGTCACCTACCAAACTCGTTCGAATGATCGGCTTGTGCTCAGGGTGCCTCGAGTTCGGTCTGAGCTTGGAAAATCTGCCTTCTCCTACGATGCTCCATACACATGGAATACCCTGCAAAAGACTCTAAAGCTCGGAACATTCCCGTCATTCATGGAGTTTAAAGGCATTGCACTTGACCTATGTACTGAATCATGTAATTGTTTTTAATCCATCATTGTAGTAATTGTAATTCATTGTAATTATTAACTGTTATGATATTTGTGTCCTTTGTTAACTCGTCATCACTGTAAATGAGGGAAACCTCAGTGCTTTCACGAGTATAAATAAAGGTTTGAAATGAAAATGAAAACGGGCCCTGACCTAGACGACTCAAACTCTGGAGAGTGCCCAAAAAAGGACATTCCTATGGCCCCACCCGGAGCTTCCCCCCACCACAGACCTCAGTGCAGCTGCCTACAAGGAAGCGGAACTTCTTGTGCTGCAGAGGGCGCAGAGAGACTCTTTCCCAGAGGAAATGTAGTGTCTGATAAGGGCAAAGCCAGTCCCCTCAGACAGTCGACTCCTCACCTTAGCCCCCGAAATCGACGCCCAGGGCCTCATCAGGGTGGGGTGTTGGTTGAGACGGGCCCCCGGACTTGGCCGAGGATGTTAAGCATCCCATCATCCTAAGCAGCCGACACAGGGTAACAGACCTGATCATTCAGAAATACGACGAGGTGGTGTGCCACACGGGGACTGAGCGAGTCTTTGCGGAGATCCGGCGGCGCTTCTGGATACTCCAAGGGAGAGAGCTGTACGCCGATTCCAACGAACTTGCCCGACCTGTCGCAAGTGGAGAGCACAGCCTATTATACCGAAGATGGCAGACCTGCCTCCCTGCCGCCTCAGAGTCGGCGAGCGGGCCTTCCATTCCACGGGCGTGGACTGCTTCGGCCCCTTCAATGTTAAGAGAGGAAGAGGAACAGAGAAGAGGTGGGGTATTGTGTATAAATGCATGATCACCAGAGCTGTCCACATTGAGCTCCTTCAGTCTATGAGTACCGACTCGTTCCTCATGTCATTCCGGAGGTTCCAAGCGAGGAGAGGGACCCCCTCAGTGCTATTGTCAGACCAAGGGACAAATTTCCGAGGAGGAGACACGGAACTGAGAGCGAGCTTCCTGAACATGGGTGAAGAACTCAAGACTCGCCTCGCTCCGGCTCAGGTCACCTTCCAGTTCAATCCACCGAATGCTCCCCATTTCAGGGGAACGTGGGAGAGAGAGGTCCGATCAATAAAGACTGCTCTGTACACCGTACTTGGAGCCCAGACAGTGGGCGATGAAGTCCTGGCTACAGTCCTCACCGAGATTGAGGGAGTTCTGAACTCCAAGCCCCTCAGCTACGTTTCAAGCGACGTAGCTGACGTCGACCCCATCACCCCAAACGACCTCTTGATTGGGCGGCTGGACCCTGCACTTCCTCAAACTGTGTACAGACAGGACGAGATGAGCGGAAGGAGAATGTGGAGACACAGCCAAGTGCTGGCCGACCAGTTTTGGGCCCGCTTCCTCCTACACTACTTACCCTCCCTTCAAGCCCGCCAGAAATGGGTGAAAGACAGGGACAACCTGACTGTGGGGACCGTCGTGATGATCATAGACCAGTCACTACCCCGAGCTACGTGGCCAGCTGGCCGTGTGAGCCGAGTAATCAATGGCTCGGATGGGAAGGTCAGAGCTGCAGAGGTCATCATCCAAGGGCGGACTTATACCAGACCAGTAGCTAAGTTGATAGAGCTTCCTGCGTTCCCTGACTCTCCTGACTATGACGATAACCCATCGACTTTATAGGTTACTTCCAACTCCCCATAGTCTTTTATGGAGAAATTTACTTGACCTTTGATATTAATCTGTGCCCCAAATTTCTTTGCTAATTAGGTTCCGACTAATTAGGGTGCGGCTGTTCTGAAGGTCCAGATTAACACATAAAGTCCACGTTTATTATTTTGTATACCTTATATATTGTTTATGTATATAAGATATATATTTCACGTCGTCTATTTACCTAACAGTATTTTATCATTCGCCTCTTTGCATATGTTCCATTCCTAGCGCCGTAGGCGCGCGCGCATGCACCTGTAGACATGTTCAGGACATGCCCGGGCATAGTGTGTGAGATAAAACGTTTGGCGCAGTTGTAAACAGAACACAACGTATCTTGATAGAGAGCTGGACGGCTAGTTAGATACAACAACAATATTGTCGAGCTACCATTGGAAGAGCAGAGTGACCGAGGTGAAGTAAATAATAATCTCTATAGATTTGCAGACGGGCAAATAAGAAAGTAACGTTGAGAGACTTTGGGCTGAACCCAGCGGCGTTCTGGATTCAACTACCTATTACTGACTACATGCGGGTTAGCCTTTAGCATAAAAGGGCTAACTAGCTAGTGACTATGCCATCAGGCGTTTGGAATATTAGCTATTAAATCTGCCATCGGGGGTTTGGAATACAGGAACCAGGTCCGTACGAGACCCCTATCCAGCGACGACAGGATTATCCCACGTTGGTCTGCAGCTCTCTGGAGTAGGAACTCCAGAGAATATCGTCTCCATCCTTCTCTTGCTTCCCCCGTGCTGTTCACTCCGGCTCCCTCCATTCAGAGCTCCAACGGTCTGGTACCAGTAGTTTAGGAACTATACTTACCTCGTACATTGTTGCATTGACATTATCTTAGTAACAGGAGATCTGTGATGTATAATATGTATGTTTGGCTTTAATATTAAAGTGATTATTTGAACTTGGTATCACTGTCCCCTCACAGTTAATAGAGTGTCCGCCATTTTGTGTACATTTAATGTCTGGCTAATTAATATTTAGTAGTGGTCTAACCTATCCTTTAAATACAGTCAGGGTCGTGTAGCCCCTTAGCTACAGTAACATTGCCTTTTCCTCTGCTCATCTGCCCCTCATGTAGGGTGACATCGGTAAAGAGATGTACATCATCAAAAGCGGAGCGGTGCAGGTGGTGGGAGGACCCGATAACAGCATCGTCTTCATCACGCTGAAGGCCGGCTGTGTGTTCGGAGAGATCAGGTATAACAGCTTGTTCATGTCATGAAAGGCCAAGAGAATGCTTTATCATGTCATAGTGATACTACGTGGTTTAAGTGACACCTGTGGGTGCGGCTGGGTAGTGTAGAGGTCTAAGCACTCGCCTACCACCGCAGAGACGCAGGTTCAATTCCCGGCAATGGTACCTCCGGTTTGGTTAGTCGTCCCTATGAACACAATTGGCGGCGACTCCCTCTGGTTCCTGTTCAGCAGGGCGGGGGCTCTGGGGGAGATGGTGTGAACCTTTGCACACATTACGCTCTCTCTGTGAAATTCCTCACTGTCAGGTGATAAGAAGTGGCTGGTGACTCCACATGTATCGGAGGAGGCATGTGGTAGTCTACACACCCTCCCAGTAGAGCAGCGCAACGACCAGGAAGGGAATTGGCATAATGACTAAATTGGGGAATGGGAGAAAATAAATTGATCTTAGTTCAGTTATTTAAAGCAACACTCCCCCAAAAGATATTTAGTAAACATTTATTATGCACATTAGTATTAAATACAGCTGTGTAAAATAATGAAAATTACAAATAAAATAAAAATGCCATGATCTTAGTGAGTGATTAACACTTTCTTCGCCAGGCTTATGTACATCATTATACTTTTCAGCGTTATTGCCCGCCATGCGTTGACCGCCAACATCGCTGTACAGCGTTTTTTAGATCAATATTTCATTTTTTCGCCATGGCATTCATAATTCATCCACCCAACCCCCAATGCCCTAGCGGGACCCTGGCGCTCCGCCTGCCACCGCCGCCCCCTCCTGGTCCCGCCAACTAGCCCCACAGGAAGAACTGGGTGGATCGAATATGATTCAGTTTACTGTTTATAATCCATATTCCAGCCGGTGAGAGAAAGAGAAACTCACGTCATTGTTCGAGAGAATATCAATGGAACCTAGTTAAGATGTCTTTGTGCACAAAGGGGAGATAAAAGGCAAGTCAGCACTTCTGAATAATAGTCACATATTCAGGGTGCTACATTTCCCCCCACTTTGAACTTGCTAAGTCCTCTGCAAGTTAATTTAATGGAACACCGATTAACGCATGCATGAATACGGTCCTGAGACCAACAGTTTCATACATAGATCGACAGGCACACACCTTAGGCCAACAGTTTCACACACTCCTTCATGAATTGGAAACACTGTTCAACAAACACAATCTTCAGCACGTAGTCCTGGCGATACCGAGCGGGTAGCCGACCTCTGGTGCTCCTCTGGGGCCGGGTGGGTTCCACTTCCCCCACCTCCGACTCCGTGTCGGATTCTTCAGTGCCTGTTGGCGGGTCATTGACCACAGCCTCGCCCTCCGGGGCCATCAGTGGACTGCCAGCGGCCTCCTCTTCGACTCTGTCTCCGCCGTCCTCCCCATCCTCTCCTGAGGGGGTCGACTCCACCTCTGACTCGGCGTCTGCTGCCTCTTCAGGGGCGTCCCGCAGGGGCCTGGGGTGGTTACACGCCCTAGGATGCGGTTCCCGACGGTATTCGAAAGCATCTCCTATGTCCGATTCGGACGAGCTCCGCGGTGCCGCAGGGATCTGTCGAGGGGCCCTCGCCTGCACTTCCGGGTCAGAGGCCGGGAAGGGACAGGTCTTGAGCTGGTCTCGATGCACGGCCCTTTCTGGACCCCCTGCTTCGGGCCTGACTGTGAACACGGGCGTCCCTTCGTGGCTCTGCTTAACCACCACATACGACGTAGGCTCCCACTTGTCCTGTATCTTATTACGGCCCCGGATTCGGTGGTCGCGTATCAGGACCCGGTCCCCGGCCCGCAAGAGTGCGCCTCTGCTCTTTCTGTCGTAAATCCTCTTGCGTCGATGATACGCATGCTTCGCCGTGGCCTCGGTGGCCTCCGCAGCGGCCTTTAGTCGCTCGTGGTGACCCTGCACCCACTCGTCCAGGTCCTCTGCTCCTTCGTCAATGACGTCTCTGCCCCCCAGGACATCTCGGGGCATCCTAGCGTCCCTCCCGAAGAGCAGGTAGAAGGGGGAGTATCCCGTGGAGGAGTGCACGTGACAGTTGTACGTAAGTACCAACTCGGGTAGGTGCTCCTTCCAGTCCCGCTTCTTCTCTGCGGGCAGACTACGGAGCATGTCATGCATAGTCCGATTGAACCTCTCACATTGCCCATTCCCCTGGGGATGGTAAGGTGTGGTGCGGCTCTTGGAAATTCCGTACAGTCGGCAGAGCTCCTTGATGACACTCGACTAGAAATTTCGCCCTTGGTTGGCATGGAGTCGGGCAGGGCAGCCGTAGTACACAAACCAGTACTTGATGATGGCGGCGGCAGTGGTCTTCGCAGTCTGATCTTTGGTCGGTATGGCAATAGTGAATCTGGTGAACATATCAGTCAGCACCAGTACGTTCTCGTAGCCACCCGCCGACCTTTCCAACACGGTAAAGTCCATGGCAAGGACCTCCATGGGTGCCGTCACGTTAGTGCAGGTCATCAGAGCCTGGGCTTTAGGGAACACGTCACGGGCGAATGCACATCGCTTGCATTGCTGCACCCATTTCTTCACCTCTTCTGCCATTCCGATCCAGTAATAACTTCGCCTCATCAGATCCACCGTCCCTCGTCCCCCGTAGTGTCCCCCATCCTCGTGTTGGGTCTCGTAGATCCTCCGTCGCAGAGCCGTGGGCACCACCAGCTGGAGAACCTCCTCCCCGTCGCGGGGGTCACTGACGCGCCAAAACAGTACTTGTTGGTGCAGACGAAACCGCTCCCACTGCCCGTATAACTTGCGTCACCGCCCGCCACACCGGACCCAACTCGGGGTCGTCCGCCTGCAGTTGCCGCATTTCCGCCCAGTCATACCCGCTGTTCCCCTTCTGTGCCGCTACCTGTCGTGCGCTGACACTCGGGACCTCCCGCGTCTCTGTCGGTCTCTCGGGGCCTAGCAGGGCCCGTACTTCCTCTGCTGGGACCACGACGTAGCCATCGCGGGCGACTGGTGCGGGGGCGCACAATGGGGCGGTCCGTTCCTGGAGACCCTGACGGGTGTGAGTGCCGGTCGCGGATATCGTTAGGAAGTCTTTCTCGGTGTCTTCCACTTCAGGCTCTGACCGCATCGGCATGAGAGACAGGGCGTCGGCGTTCTGGTTGAGTCGACCGAGTTTGTATTGCACCACGAAGTCGTTCCCCGCGAGCTGAGCGTTCCAGCGCTGCTCCACTGCTCCCAGGTTAGCCGTGCCGAGGTACCTCAGCGGGTTGTGGCCGGTGATCACGGTGAACTGGGAGTACATCAAGAGGTCCCTGAACGTCTCAGTGATCGCCCACTTCAGGGCGAGGAGCTCCAGCTTGAACGCACTGTAATTTTGGTCATTCCTTTCGGACCCACACAGACCTCGGCTCGCAAAGGCGATGACTCGCTCCACGCCCTCTTGCTTCTGACTTAGTACTGCTCCCAGTCCCAAGTAACTCCCGTCCGTGGTCACTATGAAGGGGAGCCGGAGGTCGGGGTAGGCCAGCACCGGAGGCGTCAAGAGGCACTCCCGCAGATGGTCGAAGGCCGTCTGACACTGCAGAGTCCACTTGAAGGCCTCGGGCCGGCCTTTGGTGAACCCCTTTTTTTCTTTCCCCATCAGGGCGTGCAGTGGCTGGGCCACCTGGGCGAAGCGGGGCACGAACCGCCGATAATAGGACAGGAACCCGATCACCTGCCTCACTTCTTTCGCTGAGCGTGGCGCCGGCCAGTCCTCCAACGCCTTCACTTTGTCGGTGTCGACCTGTATGCTGGCTGCTGAGACGATGTGTCCCAGAAACTTGACTTCGGTCTTCAGAAGGAAGCACTTCCGGGGCTTGAGTTTGAGCCCATGCTCCCGAAGCCGTCCAAACACCAGGTCCAACTTCTGACAGTGGCTCTCGAAGTCGCTGCCGAACACCAAGACGTTGTCTAGATAGACGAGTAGGACGTCGAAGGCCAGGTCCCCCAGCACGGCGGTCATCAACCGCTGGAATGTCGCTGGTGCGTTACACAGCCCAAAGGGCATACGGGTCCACTGGTAGAGGCCGAAGGGCGTCGTGACGGCCGTCTTCTCTTGATCTTCTTCTTTCACCGCCACTTGGAAGTAGCCGGCGGTGAGGTCGAGCGAGGAGAAGATCTTGGCCTGCCCCAAGGCGTCTAGGGACTCCTCGATACGAGGTAGGGGGTACGCATCCCGGTGCGTCACGTTATTTAGGCGGCGGTAGTCACAGCAGAACCGCACGGAGCCGTCCTTCTTTATGACGATCACGGCTGGTGACGCCCACGGACTGCAGCTCTCTACCAGGACACCCTGGTCCACCAGGTCTTGTACGTGCCGCTTTACCTCTTGGAACATGTGGGGCGGTATTCGGCGGTGCCGTTGCTTGACCGGGGGTGCGTTACCGGTGGGGACGTAGTGAGTGACCGTGGTTGTGTAACCATAGTCCCCGTCGTCTACGGAGAACACCGCCTTGTGTTTCTCCAACACTTGATTTAGTCGGCCCACTTGGGCTGGTGTGAGATCCTGAAGGTTCGCCTGTACGGGCACGGCGAGCCCTCGGGTCCTCCCGTCCACCAGCGCCGAGGGCGGGCTGTCTCGAGCCTCAATCGCCGTCACTCGGACGCCTCCGTCTACTTCCTCCACGGTCACCCTCTCCTTGGGCCGTACTTGACGGGGGCAGTGGAGCTCCGCCAGTCTGGACCGGGGTCGGAGCACCATCTCGGCGTCGGTCGGATTCAACACCCGCACAGGCACTCTTCCCTGTCGGGCGTACGCCACCACGTTCGCCACCAGTAGTCCGGGGGGCAGGTTGGCACTCGGCGTGTTCTCTAGCATCACGGGATGCCGCATCCCCGCCGTCGTCTCACAGCGGCCTGAGACGATCACTTCGCTGTGCGGGGGAATGACCACCGGCTCCCTGCCGGCCACCTTGACGTACCCCATCCTTCCCGGGCGGTACACTCTCAGGCTTCTTGGGCCATGGCGGCGACCACACGGCGGATGGCGACGCTTCTAGCGTCAACGCGGCTTCGGCTCGCCAGGCGCATCCACTTGATCCCCTTGAACAGGCCGTCTACTCCGCCGAGCACGTTCATGCCCAGAAGTCCCTGGACGGCGTCTCCTGGGGGCACTCGGGCGGGATCGTCTTTTATTACGAATATGCATTTCCCCGTAAATGTCATATCCAGGCACTTCATGGTTGATGATGGCGCGACCCCGGTCAGTCGCCTCTGGTTTAGCTCCGCGACGATTGTGCACATTTTTTGCTATTATGTTTGTTTTTTCTACTTTTTTTATTAAAACATCACTGACGGATACGTCATACGACGGCCAGACACTTATGGACCTAAACTCCGGACTCAAAGAGGAGTTTGGAGACACTTTATGCCTAGAAAGGCCAACAGAAATCAAGCGGGAGAACGGCCACAAAGGAAACGGCAGGAAGAGGCACAGAGGGAGACGAGGAGGTATCAGGCTAAGATTAAAAAGATCTGCTTACCGTCCAGCAATTCCATCCATCTTTCTGGCGAATGCACGTTCGCTGGAGGGAAGGATGGATGACTTGAGAGCGAGGGTCCGATTCCAACGGGAGATGAGAGACGTTAACATCATGTGTTTCACGGAGACATGGCTCAAGCCAGCGACTCCGGACAACAGCGTCTCTCCATCGGACAACTTCACCGTCCTGCGAGCAGGCCGCACGGCAGCCTCTGGGAAGAGCATCGGCGGTGGGGTCTGCATCCTCACGAACAATCTAGAAGTACATGTTCTCTCAAGTTCATGCTCCCCAGATATGGAACATCTCTCAATCCTGTGCCGTCCGTTCCACCTCCCCCGTGAGTTTACTGCGGTCATCATGACCGCCGTATATATTCCCCCACAGGCAAATACTGGCAAAGCGCTGGTGGAACTACACGATCACCTCAACAGACACCAGATCAAGCACCCAGACGTGGCGATGATAGTGGCTGGGGATTTCAACCAGGCGAATCTGAAGAAAGTGATGCAGTCCTTTTTTCAGCACATCGCCTGCTCCACGAGAGGGAGGAACACACTCGACCACTGTTACACCCCGTTCAGAGCCGGCTACAAAGCTGTAGCGGCTCCGCCATTGATGGGTGCTGCAAGCGCGAGCGATCACGACTCCATTTTATTATTCCCTGCCTACAAACAAAGATCACGTGACGCCGTTGTGTCACGTGAGACAAGAAAATGGTCTGACGAATCAGAGGCCACGCTCCAGGATGCGCTCGCAGACACGGATTGGGATATGTTTCGAGAGAGCGCCAGTGACGTCAACGAGTACGCTGATACCGTTGTGAGCTTCATATCAACACTCGCTGATAGTATTGTCCCAACGAAAAAGGTGCAGGTTTTCCCAAACCAGAAACCGTGGGTGGTCAGTACTATTAGAGCAGCCCTGAACTCTCGCACCACGGCTTACAACCTGGGCAGAGAGTCAGGAAACATGGAAGAGTACAAGGATTCAGTCTATACTCTGCGCAAGGCTGTTAAACTTGCTAAGAGGACATATGCTGATAAACTGGAGACACAAATGGCACAAAACGACACAAGAGGCTTGTGGCGGGGACTGAAGACAATAACTGACTACAAAGTCAGCGCCCCCTCAATGGGGAGCGACGACGCCTCTCTCGCGGACAAACTCAACTCTTTCTACGCTCGGTTTGGTGTAGACAGTGTCGCCGCTAGCTCTCTGGCTAGTGACGTCACTGGCGCGTCGGCTGTTGTGGAGGGGGGGGGCAACCGCGGGGGGGCGGGGACGCTCTCTCGTTGTCGGAACACAGTGTGAGAAGAGCATTTATGCAGGTGAACACCAGGAAGGCTGCTGGCCCAGATGGTATAACAGGACGCATACTTAAGTCCTGTGCCAACCAGCTTGCCCCGGTGTTCACCGCCATATTTAATCAATCCCTGGCGGAGTCAGTGGTCCCTGCCTGCTTCAAGATGTCTACCATCATCCCTGTACCGAAGAAACCCTCCCCAACATGTCCAAATGACTACAGACCGGTGGCACTCACCTCTGTGGTCATGAAATGTTTCGAGAGGCTGGTCAAGGACCACATTTGTGCCTCCCTCCCCAGTGATATGGACCCTATGCAATTTGCATACAGGACAAACAGGTCCACTGACGACGCGGTCTCCCAGGTACTGCACAGCACCCTCTCTCACCTTGACCGTCAGAAGGGGGGCTATGTGAGACTGTTGTTCATTGACTACAGCTCAGCGTTCAACACCATAGTCCCCACCAGACTGGTGGACAAGCTGATCGAGCTGGGTCTGAGCTCCGCCCTGAGCGCCTGGGTACTGGACTTTCTGAGTGAAAGACCCCAGGCGGTCAGGGTGGGGGGTCAGACCTCCAACACCATCACCCTGAGCATCGGGTCCCCCCAGGGCTGTGTTCTGAGCCCCCTGCTGTACTCACTCTACACACACGATTGTGTGGCCAAGTTCAGCTCCAACTCCATAGTGAAGTTCGCAGACGACACGGTGGTGGTGGGGCTGATCTCGGACAACGACGAGAAGGCCTACCGGGAGGAGGTTGAGGTACTGGAACTGGTTCGCTTAAACAGCCTGCTCCTGAACATTGGTAAAACCAAGGAGCTGATCGTGGATTATAGGAGAGGACAGCAGCAGACACACACACCACTGATGATTAACGGGGGTACCGTGGACAGGGTGAGCAGCTTTAAGTACCTGGGGGTCCACATCTCAGAGGATCTGACATGGTCAACACACATAGACACAGTAGTAAAGAAGGCGAAGCAGCGCCTCTACCACCTGAGACAGTTAAGGAAGTTCAGAGTATCGGGGAAGATACTCCAGTCCTTCTACTCAGGAGCTGTAGAGAGCATCTTGACCGGAAACATCACTGCCTGGTATGGAAACAGCACGGCACAGGACAAGAAGGCCCTACAGAGAGTGGTGCGCTCAGCCGAGCGTACCACGGGTATTGCACTACCTCCCCTGCAGGTTCTATACAACAAGAGGTGCAAATCCAGAGCCTGCAGAATAATGAAAGACCCCCACCACCCCAATAACAGCCTGTTCCAGCTGCTGAGGTCAGGCAGACGCCTGCGAACCCCAGCTACTAGGACAGAGAGGCTTAGGCTCAGCTTCTTCCCCAAGGCCATCAGAGCCTTGAACAATGAACATTGAGTGCCACAGTACACTGAACTATCCACACACAAGCACACATGAACACACACACGACACGCACGCTGTGCACGCTCACACACTAGCAGCCACTTTAACACTTTAACATGAGCGGGCACACACTCATGCCGCACACACGCACACTTATGGCCAAAAGGAAAGGCCACTTTAAATTAGTATAACAACAGGAACAGTGTATTGCACTACCAAAGCTACCTAGCATGTCCTATATGCTCTGTAAATAACTATGTACAGATACCGAGATGTCATACCATGTTACCTGTTACCTGTTTATTGCACAATGTTTTTTTTTTTTATTGGATTCTATTATATGTTGTACCACTATTGCACATCGTTGCGGGCAAGACCACCCGCATTTCATTGTATACTTGTATGCCGTGACAAATAAAACTCTTGACTTGACTTGACTTGACTTCACCTCGGCGTAGAGACACCCCACCACTGGGATCTCCAACCCGTTGGTGGCGGTGAGAGTGATCCAGTTGGCGGGGGTCAACTTCATCCGCGGAAAGTGTCTTCGGAAGTGGCTCTCAGTCATGGTGGTGACCTCGGCGCCTGTGTCGAAGAGGCAGCGGGTCTCGACCCCGTCGATCTGGACGTCTAGCGTGAAGCACTCCCCGTGCACGTCCTGCGTCTCGGGGCCCTCCGCGGCCGAGTCGGCGGCTCCTGCCGCTACGGCGTCGACTGCCCTTCGTGGTCCGGATCGGTACCCTGACGGGCCCGGGGCTTCGGGGGTGGGAGCAGAGGCTGGGCGTGGCCCGCTGGCTGGGCGGGGGCAATCTCTGCTGATGTGGCCCGGCTGATTGCAGGCATAACAAATCAGCCTGCCCTCTTCGTCTCGGCGGGGTGGTTCCCGCGTAGCGGCGGTCGCGTCGTCTCGGCGTCGCCGTTCGGTGGCGCCTCTCCGGGGCGCGTCGCGCTCCTGTTGGAAGGCCTGGAATAGTTGCTCCTGGCGCGCACCCAGCCGCTCCTGTCCTGCCTTGAGCTGCTTAATAGCTTCCTGCAGCGTGTCTATGCTCAGCGGGGCCTCCCGTCCCTCCGCGGCCGCAGCGTGGACTAAGCCCCGGGTGGGACCCTTGTCGGAGGGGAGGACCAGCTCCTCCTCCGACCAATCGATCGCCGCCTTCAGTACCTGGGGAAACGGCCGCGTCCCGTCCTCCCTCAGGTACTTCCGCATTTCTCGCCTCAGGGTCTCGTCTCTGAGGCCCACCACAAACCGCTCCTGCAGCAGGGCGGCGGCATCGGTGACCTGGGTAGGCGCCCGACGTCGTAGGCGACGAATCCTCTCCTGCAGGTCATAGGCGAACTGGCGCACAGTCTGGCCGGCGGCCTGTCTTCGGTCATAGAACTCCCCCAGGCGGACGCTGACCGGGGCCTTGTCTCCATAAGTTTCCTCGAGGAGCGAGAACAAGGCTTCCGTGTCGGGGACGGTTCCCTCCGTCAGAAAGCGTACCGTCTGCTTCGCCTCGCCTTTGAGGTGGAGCTGTACGACCTCCACTTGTTCCTCCGCTGGCACTCGACTGGCACGGAGATGGGTCCTTATTGCCTGGATCCAGTCTTCCACAGGCAGCTCTCCGCTCTCCTTTTCCCCTCCAAACTCGCTGCACTTCCGCTCCCGTTGGACGTACACCACCGGAGGGGGCGCTGGAGGGAGCTGTTGGAGCATGGCCTGCGCCAAGGCAAGCGACTCTTGGCGTCTGGCCTGCTCCAGGTGTTCGTGCTGGCGGTCCAGGACGCCCGCTTGGTCTTGGAGTTGACCCCGTAGGGACTCCACTTGTGCGGCCAAGGTCCGCATCGTTTCGGCTTCCCCTCCTTCCTCCTTGAGAAGGGCCGGTGAGTCACCTCGTCGCTCCGCCTGGGACGACTCTGCTCTGACCTCCGGCTTCGGGGCGTCGCTCTCCGACATCTTAGGTCTCTTGGTCGTCACGTTCGAGGGAGTGGAGTAGGATGTTGATCCTGTTTGTGACGCCAAATGTAGCAGGGTGGATTATCCCTGCTTCGTGGGAACGGGTGTGCACAGCCACTGGGTAGCGAGACACAGTAGAGCTCCGGCTGACTGCACCTTCGTCTTTGGGCCTGGAGCGTCAAACTGGGGCCCGTGATTTACCAACCTGGTCTGGTACTCTGGTCTTCCTCGCCTTTCCGGGGCGGTCAGCAGTACTCCCCAACTCGCTCTCACCTTCCCCAATACCTCCGTTAACCCTCCCACACCTAGTGACTGAATTGTAAATAAATAACTTAGTTCCTCCCGCAAGCAGTACCCTCCCTCGGTGACATTAGAAACCTTATAGTGAAAAGGGGGAAGTTGGATAGGAAGGGGTTAATTGTATTAACGTTACCCACACCAAAAGAGTTAATAATAGGCTCAGGAATGGACACGCACACAGAACTCCCATCTACATTCTTTATCCTTATTTGTACGGTTCAGTTACAAATAGTCAATGGTAAAGGGTGGTTCTATGTCTACTTCAGTGGTAACTCCATCTCTTGTAACACTTGTAAAATACACCCACACTGTATAGAACCAGGTATTGCCGACCCAAATATAATATACTTCAACGTGCTTGACTCATCACCCACGTCTGGGTTAGTACCAGGGATAATACCTCTCTCAGGCTTTACTTATATAGTAGTGATAATACCTCTCTAAGGCTTTACTTATATAACAACAGGTCGGTAACCTCCCCACAGGGGAAGGGTTAAGTAGATGGGAAAATATTATTAAAGAACAAACACGTTATCACACTCAAAGAAAATGAAAAAGGTGGGACCACTTTACCAAACAAAAGTACTATACTAATGCCGGCATGTAATGTTTATGGGGTACCCCTATGAACTGTAGTTAGCAACATTAGCTTTGCCCGTAGGCCGCGCCACACTGTGTACTGTGCAATAGGATCCTGAGCACCAAAGCGCCAGTGTACTCAACCAAGATGGCGGCCTCGCCGCACCACCACTGTCCGGGTGGTAAGATGGCGTCGAACGCTCTCGTCTCAGGAGCTAGCAAACTGTGTTAGGCTGAGGGGGCAGTAGCGGGCTGGAGGCGCGTGCTGGGTGATGGCGACCTCTGCTGGATGGGACGAACTCCCGTGCTAGGCTGACGACCGCCGGAGCAGAGCAGATGTAGACCGCCGGCGAAGACAGGCTGCTGGCTGCCGGTGCTGGGTTGACGCGCAATAATAATCTGAAGGCTACCTTAACTGAAGCTACTCTGTGGGTCCTAGACAGCCCTCCTGCTAGCCAAAACATACAACAACGCAGGGTGCCTCTAACCACCAGTCCTCTTCAAGCCACGCTGGCTGGGCACCTCGCTAGAGGGGATAACGTTAACATAAGCCAACTCTTGGCTATACCGCTTTCTTCTAGGATAACTCGTGGTATCACTAGGGTTATTCAGTGGGGACTTGCAACACGCTACTATGCTTATGTTTCTAGTATAACCCGTAATATATTCAAGTTCAATACGCTCAGCCGCGTGATCCACTACGGGGCTCTTCCAACGACACAACCATTCAGGTCCAAGTCCAACGTCGAAGAGGCTGGTTCTCCCCACTTCCGTTTCAGTTGACTTGCTTCTCCTCCATGCCTCTCTCGTGCGCTCCGCCTGCCACAGCCGCCCCCTGCTGGTACCGCCAACTAGCCCCACAGGAAGAACTGGGTGGATCGAATATGATTCAGTTTACTGTTTATAATCCATATTCCAGCCGGTGAGAGAAGGAGAAACTCGCGTCATTGTTCGAGAGAATATCAATGGAAACTAGTTAAGATGTCTTTGTGCACAAAGGGGAGATAAAAGGCAAGTCAGCACTTCTGAATAATAGTCACATATTCAGGGTGCTACATATCTATCTATCTATCTATCTATCTATCTATCTATCTATCTATCTATCTATCTATCTATCTATCTATCTATCTATCTATCTATCTATCTATCTATCTATCTATCTATCTATCTATCTATCTATCTATCTATCTATCTATCTATCTATCTATAACAATATTGATATTGTGAAAACATAGTATCCCCCAACCCCAAATAAGGTAATTAATTAATTTAATTAATGTTTAATTTGTATTGCCCATCAAGATTAAGCAATATTATCCCATATTATGCTTATCTATTTGATCTAAAAATGCAAGAGGCAAGGGGGTCTTTTTATTTATTCATCTATGTATTTTGTATATATTTTTTACAATCTATGGGTACAACAGGTTTTTTTTGTTTTGGTTTTTTCAATGTACTTCGCACTATGTCACAGGAGGACTCCTAGCTTGCCGTCCAGTGATTGGTGGCTGCAACAGTGAGAGCTGCGGTGATTGGTCAATTGTTTTCATCTGAGAGGAAAGGGGGAGTACCCTCAGGGACTTAATGGGATGAGGGAAGTGATTGGCAGTGAATGGGGCAACTAGAAGGGATCAAACGTCTGCCTTAAGCGGGTGAGGGCACAGGAGGACAACGTGGCTGCTTGTCACTCGTAGACAGGACAGCACCCTGCCATGTTCGCTAGGTTTTCGAAGCTCATTGGTGCCCCCGAGCCACCCGGTCCTGATGCTGCCCCAGCCCCTGCAGCAGCCCCGGCCCCGGCCCCAGTGCCAGCCCCTACCCCACCGGCTGAGGTAAGACCCTGTCTCTTTCTAAATACCCTTTTGTAGGTCCAATAGCTTTGGTGTCAGCTGACCTGGACTGAAACGCTGTTTTTCAAATGCGTAAGACTAACTTATTTAATTATTATTTAATGGATGGTATTGTCAGTACAGGCACAGGCTGCCGACTCACATACGTTGCATGTGGTTGAGTCTACATGGTCCTCATTAACTCACAAATAGCACCTTTAACCGCAAATATTCAAATTATTTCGCATCCTTTTAATGCTTAGCATGCGTGATTTCACATTGAGTCTTTGTTCAGTGCCAAATTAAATCAAGTCAGATCAGTGAAAGCCTCTTGGCACTGATGGAGAGTTGGACCAACTGCAGGTGGTTGCATTAATCTCAGTCACTCTGCCGCCATGTCTAATCGAGACAAGGCTGGGGGAGGGAAAACCAGGAGAACTGCATGGAAATCCTTTTTGGAACTGTTTCAAATCTTCAGATTACTGGCAGCCGGGTAGCGCACCGGACTAAGCGCCTGTCTACCACCGCAGAGACACGGGCATGAATTGAAAATGGGGGACCCTGATGTAAACAAGATGAAAGTCTTTCTCTGGTCTGCATCCCCTTAATACGTTGAGTGCCAATGACGAGAAATCCCGTTGTTGGCCACCATGCGTTGAGTGCCAATGACGAGAAATCTCGTTATTTAATTGTTATTGCTTTTATTAGCAATATCCATACATTTTTCATCAATCCAGCCTCACGTTATCATTGGGACTGTCTATGAGCTCGAAAAGGGCAAATACCGCCCCCTATCGTCTCCCGGATGGTATTGCTCCCATTGGATTGGACTCAATGGAAATATCTTTTTCACATATTTCACAACGTGTCCCCTATATGACGTTAGCGCTGACCAGGTCATAGATAATCGATTTTTCAGCCCGTTTCTCTAGCGTGCATAAGTACACATATACTATCGATAATCTAGCGTTTATTTGAAAACTATTCATAAATCAGCCGGAAAATGACAATGTGTTGTGTGTATTACACTAAAGGGCGATTCCTGCGGAATCTTTATTTTTTTCTAGACATTTCCAAAAACTTTTTTTTTAAACGGTATAAAACGGAAATGTACAGATGAAAAAACAATCCGTTTCGTACTTGTTGACTGCAAGCAAGTCATTGATAAGCGACGGGCGTATTAGACACATAGCCATAATATAGAATATAGAAATAGCTCCGCGAAAATCATGAAATATCGGAAAATCAGTCCCAAAATGCTGGCATTCAAGCGATAAATAGTGCGCCCCCTGCTGGCACTCAATGTGTTAACAATTGTGTGTATTGAGCTGTACTGTATTGTACCCATTCCGCAATCTGTTCAAAAACATTTCAATCAATCAATCAATCAGACAAAACACGAAAGCAACATTGGTTAAAAACAGAGTGTGGTAATCACGAGTCTGTAAGTACATGAGTGTATTCTGCCTGTTATTTAGACTATATTTATGTCTCTGTGCGGCACAACTGTGGCATTATGTTTTCGGGTTGTTCGTTTGTACATCCGTATGTACTAGGGGTGTAACGGTACACAGAAGCCATGGTTCGGTACGTACCTCGGTTTTAGGGTCACGTTATAATTATTATAATTAAATGTCATTTAAAGTTATACTTAGTTCCACCTAGGCTTGCCACGGTAGTCAGTCAGTGTCATTATGTGTTCAGGAATCCACTGAGTAAATTTTGCCTACTGCCCCCACCGGTGTATGCTTTTTAAGTTACAGATCCACTTCTAGAGTAGAATTAACTCCACGTGAAGCAGATAAAGAAGACTCTAGAGAAGAGATGACATGTTACACAACAATGGCAGCGGATTTATCAATATTTGGGATTTAAACACCGCAGCAGCTCGACTGGAGAGGAGCTCAGAGGACCAGTCCAGATCAGCAAAAGCGGTTATTTTTTCTCTGATCAGCTGTGAGGGGAAAGTAGCCCGGAAGAAAGTTAGTGTGTGTGTGTGTGTGTGTCTTTCCATTGGTTAACATTATTAGGCGAACAAGAAAACGATGAACATTTTCAGCCTATGGGGGCGCCTGAGAGAGGAAGGGACAGTGCTGTATCGACAGTGTAAATCTCCTGATGGTGGTAAGGAGATCTATCAGCTTGTACTACCACAGTCAGGGCCGCCTGGGAGAAATGCGAGGCCCTGTGCGAGATTTAAATGCGAGCCCCCCTAACCAAATTATAACCAAAGAAAAAGATAAATACATTACGTATTGGAATCAACTCACACAATCACAACACAAATTAGAAACATATTTGGCCCTAAACAGACAGTATACTGTGGCAGACTACCTCAGCACAGTAACTGATAAGAATCTAAGAAAGAATCTGACAAGGTACAGACTGAGTGACCATGGTTTGGCGATAGAGAAGGGCAGACACAGACAGACCTGGCTGCCCAGAGAGGAGAGGTTGTGCTGTCTTTGTGATGAGGGAGCCGTAGAGACAGAACTACACTTCCTAACACAATGTGAAAATTACAGAAATATTAGGGAGGAATTCTTTCCAAAAATTGAAATTATTTCCCCAGAATTCCAAAGTATGACAGAAGTGCAGAAATTGCCATTCCTCCTGGGGGAACAGAAGAAATGTGCAGTTTTAGCTGCAAAATATGTCAATTCATGTCACAAGAAAAGGGACAACCAGTAGGACACATATACTGTATGCAGGGCCGGACTGGGGAAATAATTCATACCGGGAGATATAGCGCGAAATATAGCACCAATCAGGCCACTTTTTAAGCGGGGGGTCTGGGGGTCCCCCACCAGGATTTTTTTTGTTACAGAGACTTAATTTCCTGCATTCTGGTGAATTTTAGTGCATGTGAATCACAAACTAATGAGCCAACAATTGCTTAGTACAATGTACTGTTATGGACCTCAAATAAAACTGTTGTGGCACTAGCAATGCTACTCTCTCCACCTTCAAAAAGAAAAAAGCAAGAGCACAACATATTTTTCTATTTACTATTATAATACAGTTAACCACTCTCTCCTGTAAGGGCCTTTCTTTTTCTTTGTTTTATCCCTCTCTCCTCCACCCTTTCTCTTTCTTCCACTGTCCATCTTGACATCAACGTTAATTGACTTTCGCTCTACTGTATCTCTCCCGAGTCCCTCACTACCTGGCTCACTGCCTGGCTGTTATTCTGCATCTGAGTGCCGTCTGCCATTCCATTCGCCGCCACCGCTGTCAATCAGTTGTATCGCCTGATCCCGCCTCCACCAATCACAAGCGGCAGCACGGCTCCATTGTGTGTGTGTGTCCGCGTGAGGGAGAGAGTCAGATAGTTTTCCTGTGGCAGACAGTGAAATCCTGGTTGTTCCCCACCCACCTAGGTTATCTAACTGTCGCGCCGCGCGGCCGCCACAACTAGAAACAATGGCCTGGCAAAAAAAACTAAAAAGATAATAATAATAAAAAAAAGATATTTTTTTTTTTTTTTTTTTTATTATATAATTTTTTTTTTTTTTATCTGTGCAGGCCAGGCCACCGGGAAAGCTCCCGGTGCTCCCGATGGCCAGTCCGGCCCTGACTGTATGTACCATGTTTTACTCACCGCACCATCTCCTTTATTTCTTTTGATCTTATATTGTTATGTTGTTTGCTGTTTATGTCATAATTGTGCTTTGGCAACATTTGTGAAATTTCATGCCAATAAAGCTTTTTGAATTGGAGAGAGAGAGAGAGAGAGAGAGAGAGAGAGAGAGAGAGAGAGAGAGAGAGAGAGAGAGAGAGAGAGAGAGAGAGAGAGAGAGAGAGACACACACACACCACGGCGGGTGGGTGCAGCACGAGAGAGACAGAGAGACACACACCACGGCGGGTGGGTGCAGCACGAGAGAGACAGAGAGACACACACACCACGGCGGGTGGGTGCAGCACGAGAGAGACAGAGAGACAGAGACCATAGCGGGAACAGAATAGATTGCTTGAAAAACTCACCCTAACGCAGATTCAATGGCAAAGTTGGAAGGAGACGAGGTCGACGCATTTTCCTACCGTGGAGCTAACGCTAGTTAGCCTTTAGCTAAGCTACTAGCCGACATGGCTAGCCCGACTGAACCACATGTTAGCACTCGCTAACGTAGCTAAAACTAACTAGCTGTCCCTGCCTTTAGCTAAGCCGACATGGCTAGCCTGACTGAACTTTCTAACATGCAACAACTTTCATCTTCAATCCATCTGCCGAACGACCGTCCTCTTCGTCTTGGCTGGCATAACCTCCAATGCTGCACGCGCGAAATAGTCAGACGCACGCCGGCCGACTGTACCTTACCTGTAACCCCTCCCCTCATTGAAACCAATAGTATATCTGCTGCAGAGCCTCAGAGCTCCAATAGTGTATCTGCAGAGCCGCAGAGCCAGGAACAAGTCAGACACATTCTACAAATGTGTCTAATGTGAAATATATAAGCATATAAGCAAAACTAGATTTTAGGTCTGTGATGAAAAAGGGCCTCGCGAGAAGGGGGGCCTCACAAAAAAAAAGAAGAAAAAAGAAAGTATAAAAAAAATATAAATACTTTTATTTTTTATTTTTTGCGAGGCCCCCCTTCCCACGAGGCCCTGTGCAACCGCACTGCTCGCACACCCCCTGAGGCGGCCCTGACCACAGTGTTTGCATAAAGATGTGCTCACTCAGCTGCATGATAATCATGGGCATCAGGGGGTGGAGCGGACGTTGCAACTTGTGCGTTTGCGGTGTTACTGGCCAAATATGTACAGGGATGTCGAGAAATGGTGTCTGCAGTGTGGGAGATGTGTGTTGGCTAAAGCTGTACAGCCAAAAATTAAACCAGTTATGGGCAGTCTACAGGCTTCTAGGCCACATGAAATCCTGGCTATAGATTTCACCATGTTGGAACCAGCTTCAAATGGAAGAGAAAATGTGCTGGTCTTAACAGATGTGTTTTCCAAATACACCCAGGCCATTCCCACTAAAGATCAGCGGGCCAGTACCGTAGCTGATGTTCTGATTAAACAGTGGTTTCATTTATTTGGGCCTCCTGAACGTATTCATTCAGATCAGGGGAGAAACTTTGAGAGTGGGTTGGTCAGGCAGTTATGCAAGGTCTACAAGATTCGCAAGTCTCGTACTACCCCTTACCATCCTCAGGGAAATGGTCAGTGTGAGAGATATAATCGCACATTACATGATTTGTTGCGCACACTGCCCCCAGACCAGAAGAGATATTGGCCGCGGCACCTTCCTCAGTTAACCTATGCCTATAACACCACTGTGCATCAGTCCACTGACATGACTCCCTACTTTTTAATGTTTGGCCCTGCTGTGTCATTCATTCATGGTTTTGTTTCAGGGACACCTGTAGTAAAGGGGAGGGGAGGAGGGGAGAAACAGCCCAGTGCTGAGTGTGCGGTTGTTCATATGTTCTGTCGGCTTGTCATCATGCCTTTACAAGCTTCAACGTTTTATTCATCATCTAAATGTGCAATACAAGCTTGATATTCAACTTTAAAGATCAAAGTAAGCCAGTGTAAAGTAATGTAAACTTATTGAGCATACATTTGTAAAATGTGCAACCCTAGTTTCACCTATAAATGGTAAATGGCTGCGCTTTTATCCAAAGCGCTTTACAATTTGTTCCTCACATGATATGACCCATTCACTCAGACATTCCCACATCGATGGTGGAGGCAACCATGCAAGGTGCCAACCTGCTCATCAGGAGCAATTAGGGGTTAAGTGTCTTGCTCAAGGACACTTCGACACGCTGCCCTGGAGGAGCAGGAATCAAACTGGGAAACTCCGGATTACTAGACGACTGCTCTACCTACCGAGCCACTGTCGCCACCTAGTGTCATATGAGACTTATTCGTTGCGTGGCTGGATGTACGTACTTTCCATTCTCATGAACGCAATATCTCAGGAGCAACTGGAGGGAATTTATTTTATTTTGGCAAAAACTTTCAGTTTGGCTCAAGGATGAACTGATTTGATTTTGGTGGTCAAAGGTCAATGGCCAAGGTCACTGTGATCTCACGTTCATCACATTCTCTTGTGAATGTGATATCTCAGGAACGCCTTGAGGGCATTTCTTCAAATTTGGTGTGTCCATTCAGTACAGACTACAACATTCATTGGTCTAGATTAACCATGCCCCCATGGTTAAGGCTCCTTGCATCCTATTTCATTGGCCTATGTTTGACCCCCCACCCTTGAGAACCATTTGAACTCCTTTCATTCAGTTTGAAAGTGCTTCCAGTTATTATTCTGGTCAAAAGATGGTGGATAGCGCATGGTGATTGGCTCAGTTGAAGGAAGAAGAAGTTACATTAATACTAAAATGCAGGTTCTTCACCTTTTTTCAAGACCCCAATGAAAACCCAAGCTATATTATTGGACTGCTTTTATCTAGCCCTTTTTCGGGTCTGCCGATCACTCAAAGCGCTTTACAACTTCAAATTCACACCCACCATGACGGCCAAAGCCGCCACGCAAAACGCCAAACCACCCGCTCGTTGCGCGCAGTTAGGGGTTAAGTGTCTCGCTCAAGGACACTTTGATGTGAAGTCGGGAGGAGCCAGAATTGAACCGGGAACCTTCAGACTACCAAACGGCCAAATGTTCAAATGTTGTCAGTGAACTGCTGTGTATTTTGCAGGTAGAAAAGACTCCTGAAACAAAGGAGGATGATAAGAAGGTGGAAGAAAAGAAAGAGGAACAGTCTGAGAAGGAGGAGGCCAAACCAGGTGTGTATGCAGAGGTGTGATTTACACTGGGGACACGTCCCCACAAAATCTTTGAAATGGACAATGTTGTCCCTACCACTTTTTAAAAAGTATAATTTGTAAAATAGCATGCACAAATACTTTTAAATTTATTAATATTTATTGGGAATGTGTTGTCACAAACCGGCCGTACGGCCATGACAAAGCTGTGACAAAAGTGTTGAGAAAGCTTTATTTGCACAATACGAGAACATAGTACTATACAATGCAATGTAAATATAGAAGAAACAAATCTGTGTGTCCTTCACATATCTCGAGAACAGTTCCAAACAGTCCGTTCACAACTTGCGGGTGTATTTCTGGGGACCCACATGACTGTGGGAATTGGATAGCGGCTGTGGGAAAGTTTACCATGAAAGACGGAAGAGAGCTCAACAAACATGGATCAAAAACGGTGTATCAGCTAAGATAGAAGGACGTGCTACTTCGGAAAAGAAGATAAAGATAAGATAAGATATTCCTGTATTGATCCCCTTGGGGAAAAACATACCAAGTAACTTATCTCAAGCTTTTTCAAAGGTCGGCTGCCTACTAACAATACTAGCAAAGAGTCTGGCGAGGAGGACAATGCTAACATGGCCTCATCTCGACTCAACTTGATTGAACCTGAATACCCACAACCATAGGACCTACATTGATCCCATGTCTCCATTTTCATTTTACAGATTTTTACAGATTGTGAAAGTACAGAATGAAGCTTTCAAATGATGTTTCATACGTTGAAACCTGAGAATGTTTGAAGAAGGTGTGCTCATTTGAATCGTGTAATTCAGGCTGCTAAACGAACAATGAACACTACACAACAACAACCACCAAACGCACATAGCACACACATACACACGCACACACTCACTTTAAACAAACACACTGTAGCACCCACTCCACACACTTTATAGCACACACCCACTTTAAACAAACACACTGTAGCACCCACTCCCCACACTTTATATTTATTGATGAAGAATTGCACTACAACTCGTACACCTTACTGTAAATTGTACCTAAATTGTACCTCATCCCATTTCTGCTTTGCACTATATAGTACTGTACATTAGTACACTGCATAGTATTGTATATTATTTGGTAACTCAGAACATTGTACATATGTCTATACCGAACACTGTGACCTCATTTTCTTCTTCTAAATTACATGCTATACTATGTTATTTGATACTATCTTGTCTAGCACAGTCTCTGGAGCGTAACAGTAAGAAGCATTTTGTATGAAAGTATTCTGTACTTCTGTATGACAACTATTAAAGAAACTTGAAGAAACTTGAACTAAAACAGCCTTTTTTTCTAGAAGATTAAAGCAGAGAAAAAGCCTCTCAAAGGCAGGCCAGATTTGACCACTTCTGCCGGTTTGGGCTGGGCGTGAACAATACCCCCCTACAACCAGCCCAGCCACTCCTCTCACCTGAATAGCATTAACATAATTAAGTGCTGTCACGGTAAATGCTGTCATGACTGTGAAAATAGCTGTTAAACAACTATAATCACAGTTACATAGTGGTGAGAGCTGAGAGCACTAACTAATCATAGTTACATAGTGATGAGAGTACTAACTATAATCACTTTACATAGTGGTGAAAGCACTAAAAAAAATGTTTTACTTTATTGCCAACAGCAATACAATGACAGTACAGTAGGCTACAGTACAAATGACAGTACAGACAAAATAAAATAAATTAAACATTTACAAATAACTAACCTTGAGATTGGGTCCCTCCTCCAAAACATTCCCGCCTACACAAATATACCTACACATTTCCCTCTCTATATATACAGTACATACCCATAATACACACATGTACATTTCCCTCCATCCTGTCTCAAAGCAGTGTGTCCCAAGCCTACCCAAGATAGCTAGTAATTGACCTCCATCTCCTCTCAAAGAGAGGCATCTTCAGCTGTAGCTGGGATGTCATGTGTTCCATCGTATGTACATGTTTAACTTTCTGTTTCCAGCTAAAGAGATTGGTTTTATCGGGTATCACAGTAGCTAAAAAGCTGATCGCATCACGCTGGTTTCAACCGGAAAAATGTGATTTATCAAGAAATATCTACAGCAAGAATTCTGGGTCTCAATGAATCCAAAATGTCAATGTGGTTAGAAGTGGTGGAGAGAATAAAAGCTAGCTTATAATGGTAGTGTCTGGTTAGGTGCGAGGGATAAGGGAGGTACTTCCCAAGGTGGGGTCCGGGAGGGGGGGGTTCGAGCTGGAGCATATGTGTGTAGGTTTTTAGATAACAGGTATTAGGGGTATATCTTATATAAGACAATTAACTAAAATGTGATTTCATTGGATGTGCTCTGACAATTAATGCTTGTATATCTTATCGTGTGTTGTCATGTTTGTTTATGTGTTTGTTTAAAAAATAATAAAAAAATAAAATACAAAAAAAAAAAAAAAACGTTCTGTTTCCATTGAGCAGTCGTAGGGGGCTCAGGTTTCATACAGTTAATAGTAATACTTTTTTTTGCAATCATCAATAAGATGTGTAGTATATAGTACTGATCCGTGTCCAACACTCGTTCACTCTGTATTTCTAACAGAAACAACATTGGGTCCATGGGGATGTCCGTTTCCAATATTTTCTCTATTTCTTCTTTTATATCCTTCCAAAACGTCTGTATTTTTTGGGCAGTCCCAGAATATGTGCGTATGATCCCCAATCATACCACATTCCCTCCAGCATTTGTTGGTAGAGTCCTTTTTGAAGACACATGCTGTCAATGGAGTTCTGAAGAATCTCATTTTGACCTTCCAATCAAATTCTTTCCATAACACTATTGTATTCATCTCTAGTTCCCATTTTTCTTTAATATGTAGAGTGTCATCAGACATGTCTAGCCTTAGATTTTGGTACATAAGGGATATTTGTTTTCTTGTCAATATCGGGCGTTCACACAGTCGTATAAAATGGAGTTCTATATTGGTTGGTTCTTTCTTAATAGTATCCCACTCTGTGTGTTTAGTGACATAGTTTCTAATTGGTAAATATCTGTATAAGTCACTTGATGGTAGAGAAAATCTGTTTTGCAGTTGTGAGAAAGATTTAAATGTATTCCCATCAAATAGTCTGTCAATTGTAATTAATCCCTTATCAGCCCATCTTTTGTATATTATCCCACATGGATGGGAGAAACTCTATGTTTCCTACTATGGGCATAGCCCTTGACAAAGCTGCGGTACCTTTTTGTGTTTTTTAACTGTGTTCCAGATTTTCAGTGTATGTTTGATCCATTTTTCCGTTTTTCCAACATCTTAAATGTGGATTGTGTTACTCGTATAGGGATGGATTGAAATAGGAAGAGTAGTCTTGGTAGGATATTCATCCTCACTGACTCTATCCTGCCAAAAAAGGACAGGGGTAGTAAATCCCATCTATCTAGATCTTTTTTTTAATTCTTTAATCAGTTTGTCGTGGTTTGAGGAGAATAGTTGTGTAGTCTTGGGTGTAAGAACAACACCAAGATATCTGAATCCCTGTTTGGATTTTTTAAAAGAGACCAAATCATCTAATTGGGATGGCCATTCCCCGACTATCATCATGGCTTCGGATTTGTTTATATTAATCTTATATCCTGACTAAGGCTGTCAAAGTTAACGCGGTATTAACGCGTTATCGCCCAATTCTATTAACGCCACTATTTTTGTGTGTGTGTGTGTGTGTGTGTGTGTGTGTGTGTGTGTGTGTGTGTGTGTGTGTGTGTGTGTGTGTGTGTGTGTGTGTGCGTGTGTGTGTGTGTGTGTGTGTGTGTGTGTGTGTGTGTGTGTGTGTGTGAGATATAGAGAGAGAGAGAGGGGGGTGAGAGAGATGAGGAAGGGGCAAGAGAGAAAGAGAGCTGGGAGAGTGTGTGAGAGAGAGGGGGGGGGGTGATTACTCAGCCCTTGTGTGGGTGAATGTAACAAGTTCCTAACGTTTTCTTTCCCCTATTATTTCATGCACACTTTATTCATTGTTATTATTATTTTCTTTTAAGTTATTTTGTGCATCACTCTGTTTTGAATTTGATGCAAATTTGCAATGCATGAGGGTCATCCTTTTGTGTTAAATGGCTGCATAAAGCAAGCATTTGTTGACTCACATGTTGATAACAATATTAAAACTTGGAACTTGAAAAAGATCTGTTTAAGGTAGAAAAAAATAATAATGCGATTAATTTGCGATTAATCGAGTTAAATATTTTAATCGATTGACAGCACTAATCCTGACACTTTACTGTATTCACTTAGGCTATGTAGAAGTGCGGGGACAGAGGTAGCAGGGTTTTCCAAAAATAATAATATATCGTCTGCGAATAGTGATAATTTGTGTTGATCATTTCCTTCATCATGAATTCCTCGTATTAACACATTGGATGCCACGGACGCTTTTTTTCGTTAGTTCATGCTGACCTTTGAGTGCCCCCGATGCTATATAGCGTCTGTTTGCCGTTTCTTTTTTTATTAGCGATTTTAATTCATATTTCATCAATCGAGCCTCGGGTTAGTGCTGCAGAGTCCCTCTGAGCTCAATTGGGAAGATACCGCCCCCTATCTTTTCCCTCAAGCCAACTGAAGAGACCAAGTGATCGCCGGCCATCAGAACAGCGTGGATTATGTATTTACAGTACCAACGCTGTAATCAATAAGTGTGATCGATATTTGGAATGGCGATCAGGAATTGGAATAATCTTTTTGGATAACATCTGATCTCAGGCAAGGAATTTATTTTACCAGTCTTAGGATAATCAGAGCTATGTTCACAGAGATATAAGCTTTTGCCCTATGCGTGTGTGTGTGTGTGTGTGTGTGTGCGCTGTGATTCCTGATGAGGAAATGAGAGAATAGATTTTTCAGCCCGCCTCTATAGCGTGCATAAGTACACATATACTATCGATAATCTAGCGTTTATTTGAAAACTATTCATAAATAGGCCGAAAAATTACAACGTTTTTGTGTATGCTAGAATATTCCAGTAAATGCCGTTTATCACGGAATCTATATATGTTCCTTGAAAACGAGGGCTTTTCAAAATGCTATAAAACGAAAATGAACCGATAAAAAAACAATCCGTTTCGACAATGTTGACTGCAAACAAGTCATTGATAAACGACAGGCAGATTAGACACATAGCCATAATTTAGGAAAGAGATTATGCGTTCACAACGCTATCATTGAAGTGGGTGCTATTCAACAGGGTTTCCAATGTTAAATGGCTGGCACTCAAACTGATTAGTCCTTATTAGTTCAGCTAGTGGTTCAATGCTGAGCGTGAACAAGGAGGGCGAAAGGGCGTCGCCCTGGCGCGTACCGCGCCCCAGAGAGAAGAACTCCGAGCAGTGTCCATTTACCCTAACTCTAGATCTGGGGTTTTTGTAAAACGTTTTGATCCATTCAGAAAACTTCTCATTAAAGCCCATATGCCTGAGTGTCTGATTTAAGAAGGTCCAATCGACCCTATCAAATGCCTTCTCTGCATCTAAGCTGAGAAGCATTGACGGGGTGTCCCCTCTGGCTGAGATTGACTGTAGGTTCAAGGCTCTTCTAACATTATCAGTTCCCTGCCTGTTGTTAATGAAACCTGTTTGGTCTGGTTTTATAAGTTTACTAATGTGTTTTTTTCTATTTGCTATAATTGAGGTCAGTACCTTTAAATCCACACAGAGAAGGCTGATTGGACGATATGACATACATTGGGTTGGGTCTTTGTTGTCTTTATGGATTACACTTATCACTGCATCCAGCCATGACCTCGGTGGGTCCCCTTTGTCCAGACTCCAGAGCAACTGGGGTTAGCTCATTTACAAATATCTTACAGTACTCTCCTGGGGAGCCGTCTACTCCTGGGGATTTGTTCTTATTTCTTCTTTTCTAATTGGAAATATCATCATATCTGCTTCGTCTACTGTTAATCTAGGCAGGTTGATTGAGCTAAAAAAGGATTTGATCTTCTCTTCCTTGTCCGGTTCATATTCCTTTTTATATAGCTTCTCATAGTATTTAGCAAACTCCTCTGTGATATCTTTAGGTTGGGTTAGCATCTGGTCTCTGATTGGGCATTTTATCTTGTGTACTACTCTATTGGATTGTATTTTACGTATCTGAAATGCTAACAGGCGGCTTGCTCTATTTCCCATTTTGTATGTCCTATTTACAAATCTCAGTGCTCTCTCCGCATTGTATGTTAGCAGATCATCCAATTTCTTTCTATTTTCTTTTAGTAAGCCCAGAGTTTCCATATTTTTGGATTGTTGATGTTCTGTCTCTAGTCTCATAATTTCCTTCTCCAATTAATTTTGTTAGGCTAGTCTTTGTTTTTTTAATCTTGAGGAAATAGCAATACCAACTGTTAGTCTGCAACACTACTATCACCGACATCTAAGAAGGGAGATCCCCCCTGAATGGCCCTTCTAAGGTTTCTCTCCTCCACACTGCCTGTGGAGCATTTTCCCCTATTGTTAGGTTTTAGTGAGTTTTTCCTTACCTTCGCGTGGGGTATATCTGGGAGTGCTTGCATTCTTTCATTTATTTGCATTTATTTTAAATTTGTTGGACCTTATGGTGTTCTTGTTCTGTTCTTGACTTATTGTTATGTTTTCTTCTTGACTTGTTTAAAGAAGACATGGGGACATTAACGTGTGTTGTCGGGCCTTATAAATACATTTGTATTGATAAATAAATTTGATTTAGCAATAACATTGCACCTCATCACTGCTTTAGCCCCCTCCCAAAGAACAGAAGGGGGGACAGTTTCATTGTCATTGAAGGCGAGATATTCCTCCCAGCCTTTACCTATTTCCTTTTGTATTGCTTCATTATTTAATAGTGATACATTCATTCGCCAGTATTTAAACTGATTACTTGGTCCTATCTTTATTTTCAAGGTGACAGGGGCATGGTCTGAGATAGTAATTGGTTCTATGTTGCATGTATTAGCTCTGTATATGTCTGTTCTTGAGAGTAACTGCCGTGTACCTGTGACATCCTTCTCCCTGGGGTGGGCACAGCGCCAGATATCCATCAGTCCCAGTTCCTCCATCATCGCCAGAAGAGCATTCGTTTTTTTGGACCGGGGACCTGTTCCTGCTGGGAGTCAATCTATATTATTTCTCAAGACACAGTTAAAATCTCCCTCTATCAAGATAGTACCCTCCGCTTTATCCGCTACTATGGATGCTATTTTCTTGAATAAATCTGCATTGTCTTCATTTGGGGCATATATGTTGACCATTGTTATTTTGGTACCCCCAATAGACCCCACAACCATCACATATCTACCCTCCTCATTCTCAATAGTTTTTTCATGGTTGTAATAGACTGATTTATGGAACAGTATAGCACTAACTATAATCATAGTTACATGGTGGTGTGTGTGTGTGTGCAGGCACATGCACACATAGAGGCCAAGGGGTGCTTGAGCACCTGCCTTTTTGAGCCTCATCAAAAAAGTGCCCTTTTTGAAAAAAAATTATATATTATTATTATTATTTTTTTTTTTTACCGTTACGCATATAGACTGCCCTTCCAACTGAAAAATGTCAGGATAGAATCAAAATATTAGGTAAAGAGAGAGAGATGCCCCATATTCCATTGCAGTTTGCACGGCCTCCTCACCGTGCCTCTCCGCGGACCTATATATTTTATGCATAGCGTGGGTGGTGATGATGATGATGATAGAAACCGCTGTGGCGCATACAGTTGAATGCTGGTATTACACTCATTGAGGGACACAAAGAAGTCAAGTCCGATGGGATTTGGGAATCTCAAATACAAATCGGGATTGGAATAAAAAATGCATTTATATTAAACAATACAGAATATACAGCACTTCTTGGGGTCTGTAGGGTAAGCACTTATTCCCTCCCCCCTGAACATTTATGGAGATGTATGGGCCTTTTAAGTCAGTGATAAAAGTGTCTTTCAAGGATAAGTGAGCTCCTGCACTGCTTATTATAGTTCAATACTAGAGAGAGAGGCATGACTGAAGTGAGCAGCCATGTTTTAACAGGGGGTGGTGATCCAGGATTGGGTGGTGGGTGATGGTTATTGATTGGGTCTTGGAGTCTTGAAACCCATCCACCAATCGGTGCTGTGCTGCTATGTAGTCCACCAATGGAAGGGCAGGCATAGCAGGGACCAATGGTGGAGGACGGGTTCTGGCTGGAGGGAGGAAACAAAATGGAGAACAAGACACACACTGGGGAAGCACATACATTGGGATGTAACAGAGACATTGTCCTCGACCTCGTCTACTTGAGTTTGCCGATTCTGCCGTGGTGACATGGATTTTGACGCGGCTGGGTTTTCGAGTTAATTACATAACTATTGAAAACCTTTTTTCCTATAGCTAATTTATTTCCATAGTTGTGTACTTGCTGCTTTAATAATTATGGTTTCATGTAATATTTGAGGCTATAGTTTGGATATTCTTAAACAAAAAAAAATAATATATATATATATATATATATATATATATATATATATATATATATATATATATATATATATATATATATATATATATATATATAAAAATTACTGCCAAACGTAATTAATGTATTGCTGTTGTAGGGCAAAAAGCATGTATCTCCAAAAGAGTACATTGAGGAATTTAGAGAAACAAACTAATTGTCAGAATGAATGAAAACGTTTATTTAAAATGGACACCACAGCTACATTGGACCAGCCACAGTGGACAGACCAGATGCGTTGTTTTGCGTGTTTATAGCACAAGTGCTAGTTTTCAACACTAGTCCATTGAGGTTGACTGACACCCATGTATTATTGGAGTTGTACATTAGGTTTGGAAAGGGTGTCATGGGGCCTAGGGTGATGGAACATGCTCGTAACACAGATGTTGAATGTTCAATTCAAGTAAAATCATGAAAATGACTCAAATCGGAGATACAAGGTTTTCACCCGACTGTAGTATTATGACCGTTGGCGGCTTTGGGATATTTGTGGGATTATGCACATAATAACTGTAAAAGCTTTGTTTTTTCAGCAAAGTACTCATTTTAATATATGTTTTATGGTATTCTGTTCTAGAGCCAGCTCCCGCCCCGGAAGCTGCCCCAGCTCCTGCCCCGGAAGCTGCCCCAGCTCCTGCCCCGGCTCCAGCTCCTGCCCCGGCTCCCGCTCCGGCCCCAGCTGGAGGTGCCGCTCCTGCCCTGGTTATTCCTGTCATTCTAGTTGAAGGGTGAGAACTAGGGAAGGGAAGGAACTAGGGAAGGCTCCGTACCATGTTTTCATTTCCGATACCACAACCTTGATTATCTACCGATACCAATCCCATTCTACTCAATTGGGATGAATGCACTTTGCTTAAGATCTAAAATACAAATATTCTACTCCTAAAGGAAGAAACACAAACAGTACCCAATAGCATGACTCAGTTATGCAATATTGCTGCTGCTTTTTATTTAGTCAAACTTCTTCCACACACATAGCAACTTTTAGCAGCATTGGCCAGCAGCATTCAAGCAAATTCAGCATGTCGGTCAAAGTGTAGCTGTAGTAGACGGTTTCACTGGAATTCGGTTACTACGGCGGTTTGGACCCAAATGTATTTCATGCAACTATCGCATTAGGAAATAAATGTGGGTCCTTTTTCGAATGCTATTGTTGTCCCTTTGAAACCATGATTTACATGATAGTTCATTTACATGATAGTTCATTTACATGATGGTTCATTTATATGATAGTTCAGGCTAGATTTGTCAATGGAGTGTACCAGATCAGAACACATGACCTTGAGCGCTCCATTACTTTTATGCAATGTTTTTTCATTTTATGAATAAAACACTTAAACACACAATTTAACTCAGCTCTGTATATGCGTTGCTAAGCAACTCCTACAGAAGCAATGTTAAACTGTAATAATATATGGGCCTAGGGCCTATCATAGCCAGGTGTCATGTACAGAGGTCTAACGACCGCACAGAATAGTAGCTGGAGCAGGCTGTACATGAACAGAAACAGCCCCTCTCAGTAAATGCTTTTCAAACAGTCCCGGGTAGGCAGATAGTAAACAATCAATCAATCAATCAAATCCTTTATTTAACCAGATAAGCATCATTGAGATTAAAATCTCTTTTTCAAGAGCGATCTGGCCAAGCAAGGCAGCAGAAAGTTTCAACATAAAAAAGAACATCACAATAAAATACAGATAAAACATTTACATCAAGCTCCAATTTCAGGCAAGTTATCAAACAGGCAAATGAACAAACACAGTTGCACTGACCAAGGGAACTGAGTTCGTAGGATTTTAAAATGGCTTTGAATTCTCCGAGGGTGACCAGTCCTGGTAATTTTAGGTCCTCCTGTATCTTGTTCCAAGATGAAGGAGCAGCATATTTAAACTGGAAGACTCCGAAGACGTTTCAAATGGTAAATAATATTTATTGTATAGGGTAGGAATTCAAACCTCCACGGCTTTTCCCAAAGGGAAAAGAGATGTTATTTCAGGGGATTTAAACCCAGTCCACACAAAGGGAAAAAGGTAAGGGGAGAACAAACACGGTATACATACAGACAAACAAACAATTAACAAGATAACTGCGTAGGTGGCTACGTGGCGTAGTGGGCAAGGCGCTCGCCACGAATGCGGAGACGCTGGGCTCGCCTGTTTGAGCCCAGCGCTCCACATTGCTTTCAGTTTAGCTGGTCATTCATACTAATACACATTGGCCGTATTAGGGGGTGGGAAACTGATGGGTGGGGATCGGGCGTTGTGGACAGCGACTCCTACAGGTCGGTTGGTGCGCCTGCGCAGTAGAATCAGGAAGTGTCGGGGGCAGCGTGAGCCTCCCACGCGTTACTCCTCGCCACTGAGAGATCGAGCTGCGCAGGTGAAAAGATGCGACTGCTGTTACCTCAAGTACCGGAGGGGACTTGTGCTATGTATGACTTAGTCCACATTGCAGCCGGCTTGTGGGAGGCAAGAAACAGCGTTCGTGACAGGGGAGGGTTGAATTGGATGATATGAAATTGGGATGGGAGAAAATATAGAAAATGGGAGAAAAAGTGCATAAAAAAAAAAAAAAGATAACTGCGTGTCCGTTATAGGACACCACCACAAACTAGGATCGATCCACACCAAGTGGTCACTAACACAAAGCCACCATGTATATCGCTTCCACCGCGACAGCTAGCAGAGAAGGCAACCTCCTCACTCCACTCTGAGACGTGGCAGTGACTCCAATGAGGCGCCCGGACGTGTGTCATCTCCCACTCTGTTATTCACTCATCTCCACTGCCTGCCTGAAGATGCACCAATCAGGTGCAACCAATCCAATCAGGGAGATGAGTGGCATCTGCAGAACAGAACAGAAGATTAGGAGATGACACAACCTCACACATACAAAACAACACATTTACATATACTAACCTGATGTTCAGATGGTGTCATAAATACAGTAATAATGGTAATGACCAACCCACGTACCCATGTATGTCACACCTCCCCCCATAAGAGCGAACCTGCAGGGTTAGCAAAACATTATTACTTATTACCCAACATGAGATTAGTACCACATACCAGGGAGAACAGAAACAACAAAAAAATAATTATTCTCCCTCCACAAAATCACCCACCAAATGGGCCACATCAGCACCACACAGGCCCCGCGTCACCCTCCTGCATTACAGAAAACGGAGAGACACATTAGCCTTGGGAGCCAGAAGGCAAAAAGAGCTCCAGGGACCATGGCCATGTGTAGCTAGCCCCCCCTTTTTTTTCAGGGGGTAGAGAGCCTCTCTCCCCATGACCTCCCTCATCGCCACCGGACACCGATACGCGAACTACTTAACGGGGTCCGCACTCCCAACAGCAACACTGTGCGTCCTGTAAGGCACATCAGAACACAACACAGCATGTGAACCAACAACCCTGTCACATCCCAACTCCGACGAGACGCGGGCAGGAATCTTCATTAGCCTATTCACATGACACCAGCGTGTCCTCCTCTGCCGCTTGTGCGTATACAACAAATACTTAGTGGCAGACTCCTTTCTTTTTACCACATAAGGTCCTGAGAACCGGGCAGTGAGCATAGTACCAGGCGTGGGCAGCACAATAAACACCTCATCCCCCGCCTCAAAATGCTGCTCCACCGCCAATTTGCAAAACTCACCACATACAGAGTCACCCAACGCTAGACCATGGCCTCGCTTCCGCTCCTGTGCCCTAGTGACAGCACAAATTGAAGGAACATTGGGGTGATTATCAATCAATGCATCACACAATGAGTCAGTAAATGGAGTGTCCTCAGCCTCCAACACAGGGACGACCTTACCCCCAGCGATATCATTCCCCATGACGAAATCCACGCCCTTCACGGGAAAACATGAGCGAACCGCGACCGGAAAACAACCTGTGATCAGTGCAGACTGTACATGCACCTTATGCAACGGCACGCGCACACACCCCATGTCAATACCTCTCACCAATTCACTTGACTGACAGGAGCCCACATCCAATGGTAATACATCAGCCAGGATGAACGATTGAGAGGCTCCTGTATCACGGAGTATTCTCACCCGTTGGTAGTCCCCAACTTTACCTGATAGGGACACATAACCATCAAACAAAAAGGGTTCAAAAGAGCTATTCTGGTCAGGACATGACACTGTACCAATCAACCCCACCCCTTTCGGTTCCTGGGCTGACTCCCTGGTCTCCTGTCGATCCCTTAGCGCATGACAGTCCCTCATAAAATGCCCTTTTTTCTTACAATAATGACACACAAAGGTGGCCTTTTCAGACGGCGGTGAGCGTGGTCGGAATGCTCGCTCGTCACCTCCCTGATACGCCGACTCAGAAGGAGAGAACGCACCACCTCCTACATACACATTATTTCGCACAGCAATATTTTAGTGGATCAATGCGAACTCGTCTGCCAAAACTGCAGCTTCCTGGAGGGTAGAAACTTTGCGCTCCTCTAAGTACACTATAATGCGTTCGGGCACGCATTTCTTAAATTGCTCAATGAGGACTAACTCGCTCAACGCTTCGACACCATCCACGTTACATGCTTCACACCAACGAGTAAACATAGTCCGTTGTTCACGGGAAAATGCAACATGTGTTTGAGAGGGAGCTTTACTTAGTGCCCTAAATCGTTGCCTATACGCTTCCGGCACCAGTTCATATACGCGCAAGACAGCACTCTTCACTTTCTCATATACCACGCTGTCCTCATTCGATAATGACTGGCATGCCTCCTGAGCCCTACCAGTGAGTCTGTATCGCAATAAAATCGCCCACTGGTCCTTTGGCCAATGCAAAGCCCACGCTAATTGCTCAAAAACAGAGAAATATGATTCCACCTCAGACTCCCGAAAGACGGGAACTAAAGAAATATGCTGCCCAATATTAAAAAGGCCCTGGGAGACTTCAGTTGAGGAGGAGGAAGAGCCACCACTCTCCAACTCCATCCTTCTTATAGTCACCTGGAGCACTCTGTCCATCTCCTCCTTTTCCCTCAGCAGCGCCCTGTCCTTCTCCTCCTTTTCCCTCAGCAGCGCCCTGTCCTTCTCCTCCTTTTCGCTCAGCATCTCTCTTTCTTCCCTCAGCATCTCTCTTTCTTCCCTCTGCATCTCTCTTTCTTCCCTTCTCTCTTCCCTGTCTCTCTCTTCCTTCCTCTCTTCTTTCCTCTCCTCCCTGACTCGCATAGCCTCTCTTTCCTCCATCTGGAGACGGGCCAAACGTCTACTTGATTTACGAGTGGGAGAAGAAACAGAGGCACGCCCTGAGCGTACAGAGTCATCACTATCATTCTCCTGCCCCCTGGAAATGCCACCTCTCTGTTTTTGTACCGCACCAGCGTTTCGATCTAAACCACCAGTGTCCTCACTAGACTTGTCAGCCGCCCCGCCGTGTGCGACGTTCTCAGAGACATTTCCCTGGGCTATGGGCAAACTAAATATATTTTTATCCAACAACCCAGCCAGCACGATCGCTTTCAACTCCTCTTTACTTTTCGAACTTTGGACAGTAATGCCATAATGTTTGGCGACACTACACAAATCTATCTTTGTGCAGACATCAATTTGATCCCTCGTAGGGTCCGCCAAAAAAACTTCCAAAGTAAAAGCTACCCCAGCCATAGCCCCTGCAGAATATGACTATGCCACAAATAACATATGTATAATTACCCTGTGCTCCCGTAGCAACCTGCGTTACCATCAAATGAATAACAGGCACCAGGAAATAGCCACTCACCTACTCCACAATATCTGTGCGTAACACATTTAATCGCCACATTCCGTAGTATACAATTCAACCAATCTGATTTAATGCCCACATCTACCATTCAGGAAAACAATAAACGTTGGTATAACCATCTAACTAGGATCACCTGTGTCACTCTAGCATATCCCCAGCTAAACTACTCCCCTGGCGGGATGAGGCCTACACATATCTTCAGTCGCTTACCGATTTCATTGCGTGCTCCACCGGAATTACGACGCATGCCCCCCACCCTCTAACCAGGTAGGCGATCCCCCTGTTACCTATGTGGCAGAAAAAAAGATTAGTTTAAGAGCATTACATACAAGAACGGTTTACATCAATCAAACTGTGTAGCACGGACAATGGAAAACACAATATAACTTACCAATGAGAAAGAAAAAACAATGCTACCTTACCTGCCATGCTCCAATTGACAAGTCACAATGTTACATAACTATACAATTGCGCAAACTAACGAGCCCCCATGTCATGTACAGAGGTCTAACGACCGCACAGAATAGTAGCTGGAGCAGGCTGTACATGAACAGAAACAGCCCCTCTCAGTAAATGCTTTTCAAACAGTCCCGGGTAGGCAGATAGTAAACGAAGACGTTTCAAATGGTAAATAATATTTATTGTATAGGGTAGGAATTCAAACCTCCACGGCTTTTCCCAAAGGGAAAAGAGATGTTATTTCAGGGGATTTAAACCCAGTCCACACAAAGGGAAAAAGGTAAGGGGAGAACAAACACGGTATACATACAGACAAACAAACAATTAACAAGATAACTGCGTGTCCGTTATAGGACACCACCACAAACTAGGATCGATCCACACCAAGTGGTCACTAACACAAAGCCACCATGTATATCGCTTCCACCGCGACAGCTAGCAGAGAAGGCAACCTCCTCACTCCACTCTGAGACGTGGCAGTGACTCCAATGAGGCGCCCGGACGTGTGTCATCTCCCACTCTGTTATTCACTCATCTCCACTGCCTGCCTGAAGATGCACCAATCAGGTGCAACCAATCCAATCAGGGAGATGAGTGGCATCTGCAGAACAGAACAGAAGATTAGGAGATGACACAACCTCACACATACAAAACAACACATTTACATATACTAACCTGATGTTCAGATGGTGTCATAAATACAGTAATAATGGTAATGACCAACCCACGTACCCATGTACGTCACACCAGGCTTCACTTTTTTAATTGACTTATCAGTAACGTATTTGTTCCGATATCCAATTCTATTCAGCACATCCATATTGAGTGTGGTCCCCACATAATTCAGTAACGGTTTAGGTTTAGGGGTATTGAGAAGGTGTTTTACATGTGTGAGTGTGTGCTTTTGTGTTGTGTGGGGTGTGAGAGAGAAAGGGACAGAGGCTCCCTGCTGCGGGTAGGAAGTAAAAACATAGGGGTCCTTTTCCCCAAATTGAAATGGCGGGAGAGGGGCATTGTGACATCACAAGACAAGTCTTCAGAGGATGTGCTACATTGCAGTGTCCCAAGTTGGCTGTGGTTGAGACAAACTGTCCTCCCAACCCTGTGAACCACCGACAAGCCTCTGCAGGTTAGCCTAGAATTCACCTCTGACATGCTATATTTTGTGCTGGGGTGGTTATGAACATACAGTATGACAGGCTGCAGTATACAGATGTAGCCATTCGGATGGTCTACCCCTGCCGAGTGGTTTCCGGTGGTTGCCGTATTAACGGTATCAACCAGTATGGGCCCTCGGGTTACACCAGTTTACTTTTCGCCTCTGGGAAAAGAGGAGGGGAGAAACAGCCTGTGCCAAGGGTTGTCTTCTCAGCTTGACTACGCAGCACGAATGTGCTTGCAGATCGACGGTTTTCAAATGTCCAATCTAACGAATTTAGTTTGCTCATAAAATGCTTAAAATGTTAAATATATGAATATATTAATTCTGATCTGTTTTTGTCCTATCCACTATCTTGTGATTATAAAAGAGCTGCAAGCCCCTCAAATATGCAGCGTGTATGTGCTTGTATAGATCAAGTCAGCTTTCTCACGTTGCATATTACAATAAAGTATTTGAGCACTTCTTAATGATATAATTCGGTTTTTCGTTTCTTTTCTAGGTGAAGATAATTGGAAAAATATTTGAAGCATTTTTGGTAAATAAAAATGCTTTGCTTCTTCTCCGTTCTCCACTTGATATTATTAATCGAGTTGCAAACAAAAGGCTGTGGGCTTTCAGAATATTTCGATTTTATCATCAAATTCAGATGAAAAGCAGAACAGCTCAATTTAACCGGGCAGTTTCTTTCTTCCTCCATTTTCAATCCATATATTTAAATCTAGGGTTTGTGAAATAATATTTCATGATGATCTTGTATCGTCATTTGGGAAATATTAGTAATATAATTTTTGGAAAGTTGTGCTTCGATCAGCGATTTATCTCGGCTGCTCCCCTACATTTTCAAAAGCCTAGACAGAGAAAGGTTGTCTTAACTTCATCATCATAATATTTATATAATATCAAATTTATATAAATATTTGTCATGTGTGCTATGGCTTTCGAGACCAATTTCTGAAGCGCTGTGGCTATCCGATCAACGCTGCAAATCGGGATCAATTCTGTCAGGCTTAGCGCCTCCTGATGGCATATAAGAGAACAGCAATCTTAAAATTAACCCAGTCGGCACCGCGGTAGGATGGTAGACAGTCCTAATGGCTGTAACTGTAGGTACTGACACAGTGTTTGTTCCACTATGACTTACAGCTTGTGACTCCCTAAGTAGCTGGAAAGGAGATTATCCGATTAGTGGTATTTGTGACTTAAGAAGGTCAGAGATAGTGTTGCACATGCAGTGTTTATGCCGCTCTCTGTGGAAAAAGTGGTTTATTTTGCCATTGAAAGATGGCCCATATACCGTTTTGGCGTATAAGGCTGAGAGAAAATGTATAATCTGTCATGGCTGTGATGTCCCTTGAAGGAGAGAAGGGAATGGCAATACAATTGTTGTTTGAAATTGTATTCTTATATTTCCCCCAAAATCTATGGGGGATGGAGGGATGATGGGTTAACTAAGGGGTCGCTTCTGTGTGTGTGTGTGTGTGTGTGTGTGTGTGTGTGTGTGTGTGTGTGTGTGTGTGTGTGTGTGTGTGTGTGTGTGTGTGTGTGTGTGTGTGTGTACGTGTACATACAATTATTTGAATCTGAATCATGTGTGTGTGTGTATACGTGTGTGTTTGCATAAAATAATCTGAATCTGAATCAGAATTTTGTGTGCATGTGTGTGCATAAAATAATCTGAATCTGAATCATGTGTGCGTGTGTGCATAAAATAATCTGAATCTGAATCATGTGTGTGTGTGGGGGGGGGGGGTATACAGCATGTGTGTGCATAAAATAATCTGAATCATGTGTGTGTGTGTGTGTGTGTGTGTGTGTGTGTGTGTGTGTGTGTGTGTGTGTGTGTGTGTGTGTGTGTGTGTGTGTGTGTGTGTGTGTGTGTGTGTGTGTGTGTGTGTGTGTGTGTGTGTGTGTGTGTGTGTGTGTGTGTGTGTGTGTGTGTGTGTACGTGTGCATACAATTATTTGAATCTGAATCATGTGTGTGTGTGCATAAAATAATCTGAATCATGTGTGTGTGTATACGTGTGTGTTTGCATAAAATAATCTGAATCAGAATTTTGTGTGCATGTGTGTGCATAAAATAATCTGAATTGTGTGTGTGTATACAGTATGTGTGTGTGTGTGCATAAAATAATCTGAATCTGAATCATGTGTGTGTGTGTGTGTGTGTGTGTGTGTGTGTGTGTGTGTGTGCGTGTGTGCGTGTGTGCGTGTGTGCGTGTGTGCGTGTGTGTGTGTGTGTGTGTGTGTGTGTGTGTGTGTGTGTGTGTGTGTGTGTGTGGGGGGGGGGGGGGGGGTATACATACAGTATGTGTGTGTGCATAAAATAATCTGAATCATGTGTGTGTGTGTGTGTGTGTGTGTGTGTGTGTGTGTGTGTGTGTGTGTGTGTATACAGTATGTATGTGTGCATAAAATAATCTGAATAGTGTGTGTGTGTTTACGTGTGTGTGTGCATAAAATAATCTGAATCTGAATCATGTGTGCGTGTGTGCATGAAATAATCTGAATCTGAATCATGTGTGTGTGTGTGTGTGTGTGTGTGTGTGTGTGTGTGTGTGTGTGTGTGTGTGTGTGTGTGTGTGTGTGTGTGTGTGTGTGTGTGTGTGTGTGGGGGGGGGGGGGGGGGGTATACATACAGTATGTGTGTGTGCATAAAATAATCTGAATCATGTGTGTGTGTGTGTGTGTGTGTATACAGTGTGTATGTGTGCATAAAATAATCTGAATAGTGTGTGTGTGTTTACGTGTGTGTGTGCATAAAATAATCTGAATCTGAATCATGTGTGTGTGTGTGTGCGCGCTTACATGCATGTGTGTCACTGCAACAATAATCTTTGTTCCAATTCCTAAAGTCAAACTGTCACATTGCTGTGCAGCGCAGCACACAGTTACACTGCCTCATTTTGTGTTTATTTTGTTCTTGTCTTCAGCGAGGAACCCCCCCCTCCCCCTAAAGTCTACAACCAGTTCACGGATAGCACGTTGCGCGAGGCGTCCGTTCGGCTACGATCCCGAACAGAAATATTCAAGGACAAAACCAGAGACCCTTACTGCTCTTCTCCTGAGATCAGCCCACCCATAAGTAGGTACAGTATTATGTAACGCTATAGTAGTCGTGTGCATAAAGTAAAAAAAAAACACACACCCACACATGTAGAGAATGATTTATTTTAGGACTGGGTGACATAATCAAAATTATGATATCACAATATTCTTCTTATTTTGGGCGGTATTTGATTTTGCCAGTGCAAATGGACTGCATTTATATTGCTTTTATCCAAAGCACTTTACAACTTGTGCCTCACATTCACTCATTCACTCACACATTCACTCACCGATGGCAGAGACAACCATGCAAGGTGCCAGCCTGCTCATCGGGAGCAGTTTGGGCGTTAAGCTCAATGACGCGCTGCCGTGTTAACCATAGTGATTTCCTTTTTTGGGAATACAATTGTGATTATAGCTTTTCTTTTTTTTTTTATCAAAAAGGGGATATTTGACATTGAAATTTTTAGATGCAAAATGCATCTATGACTGGTGATGTCACTACCTCGGGCAGTAACTCACTCATTCAGTGTTGGGCAGTAAAGCATTACTTAGTAACACGTTACTGTCATTTTATTACTTTCCCAGTAACGAGTAAGATAATGCTTTGCATGTTCTTGGTATCTAGGGACATCTATGGATCTCAGGGATTGTATTCCCAGCAAATGAAATCTAAGCAAATGAATAAAGGGAAGATTATTAAACAGAAGGTTTTGTAGATCTATACAGTACTGAATTCTGCCATCTGGACACATGCAATTTGAAATATTATTATAGAATATAGAATATCAGGCCTATAAATGACCTTATTATAGCCAAGTCGCATATATACGGATTGGGCCAAATCTCCTCTTTCCAATGGCAAAGTTCAATCTGGATTTAGTATCACCAGGCGTGCAGCAAGAACTGTGAATCAAATCAAAGTAAGTACAGTTACTTCTTTACTTACTGCTCTGCCATTTTTCATCAGATTGCAACGCAAATTGTTGCTAAACGTTTATAGAAAGGTAGATAAACTAACTGCGTTCTAATTTATGCCAATATTGTTCCGTTTTGTAGTAGATAATCCTGAAAAATGTATCCACAAGTCATTTGATTGACAGGAGCTGGCTTGAGCTGGGTATTGTCGTTTTTTGAAATTTCAACGGCATTCGAAAGCTCAATGTCTCATCTCCAAAATGACGGCACAGATCTTTTTTGCGTCTATATTCGCCTGTAACCAAATACATTTCCAGAACTCATATTTCACAAATAACACTTTAACCGTTTCTGCGCCAAAAACAAGTTATCTCGTTATAGCCCGCCTGTTATGGTTTGACACCGACCCCAAACGCTAACGACACAGAGAGAGTAGTTTCAGAGTTAGCCAAAAACTAGGGCTTGTTTTATTTCACAGAATAGCAGCAAGAACTTGGTTGAAAACAGACAACGACTGGGATACAAGCATTTGAGGAATGTTGCTGCTCTGCAGCTTCTCCCGGGGAGGTTCGTCTGAGGAATCTGACAGTGACGTCAGAGCCGCTCTGCAGAATCCTCTCGGCAGTACTCCGAGGTGGTAGCGGGACAGGGAGAGAGAGAGAGCGGGTTAGCTCAGAGTACAGTTGGGAACAGACAGGTGACAGGTGAAGTGACTTGTCCCAAACAGATAATCCAAGTGACTGAATCTTCGGTGTAAATACACACTGTGAGCAATGTCCCAACAACAATCCAAGTGATAGAATATTCGGTGCGAATACACACAGTGAGCGATGTCCCAATAATAATCCAAGTGATAATATCTTCGGTGTGAATACACACAGTGAGCAAAGTTCAAACAATAATAGATCCCAATGAACAATCCAAAAAACAGGCACGGGGTGAGAGACAGACTGAACAAAAAGCAGGATCTCTTCAGTGTTTACACACACGAAAAATGATAGGGTCAAAAGACTGTCTTGCAAAACTCACCCAGGCGCTGTGTGTAAAGAGAGCAGATCAAACAGGGCGAGCGCGTCGTTACGGGGAACGGGTTGTCCAAGCGGAATACTTCTTGAGAGTCCTGGGAGACAAAGCACAGGGAACAGCAGGCAATGGAAGGAACGGCAAATGCAGAGAATATATCAAAACGATCCAACAACACTTGATGGGGAATCGGGGTATATATAATCAAAAGGAATGCTTAATGACAAGCTGTGACAGCTGCGGGATGAGATTGACAAGCGTGTGGTTGGGGAAGCACCAATCAAACGGCGTCTACAGGAAGAAGCGTGTGAAGAGGAGAATGCAATTAATTAACTGAAAACTAAAGGAACAGAGCGAGTAGGCTTAAAGGAACAGAGCGAGTAGGTGAGCAGCGGACAAAAACCTCACAGTACCCCCCCCTCCACGGGAGCCACCCGGCGACCAGGCCGACCCGGCTCGTCCGGATGGGCACGATGGAAGTCCGTGATCAGGCCGGGATCCACGATGAGCTGTCGGGAGACCCAGCTCCGCTCCTCCGGGCCGTAACCCTCCCAGTCCACCAGGTACTGGAACCCCCGACCCCGCCGTCGAACGCCCATCAACCGGCGGACCTGCCACTGGGGGTGACCATCCACCATCTCGGGAGGTGGAGGATCAGGAGCTGGAGGCATCAGGGGACTGAGGGAGACAGGCTTAACCCGGGAGACATGGAAAACGGGGTGAATGTGCATGGACGCAGGAAGTTTCAGACGCAGAGCCGCCGGACTGAGTACCTTCAGAACCTCGAAAGGTCCGACGAACCGGGGGTTACGTTTCTTGGCCGAGGACCGAAGCGGGAGGTCCTTCGCGGAAAGCCACACCCTCTGCCCAGGGTGGTACGTCGGCGCAGGAACCCGGCGCCGGTCGGCCCCACGACAGGCGCGCTCAGATGTCCGGAGCAGCGCGGTCCTGGTGATCTCCCAGACCCGTCGGCAGTGGACCTGCACGGAGGGAACTGCCACCTCCGTCTCCTGTGCGGGGAAAAGAGGGGGTTGGTAGCCCAGGGAAACCTCAAAAGGTGAGAGGCCGGTGGCGGAACTGACCATGGAGTTGATGGAGTACTCGACCCAGGGAAGGAAACGGCTCCAGGAAGCTGGTCTCTCGGCTGCCACACACCGAAGAGCAGACTCCACGCTCTGGTTCATCCTCTCCGTTTGTCCGTTAGTCTGGGGATGATAACCAGAGGAAAGACTGACCGTCGCCCCCAATCCCTTGCAAAAAGCCCGCCATACCTGGGAGGTGAACTGGGGCCCCCGGTCAGAGACGATGTCCTGGGGAAAACCATGAAGGCGGAACACGTGGTGAGTCAGGAGGTCCGCCGTCTCGGCCGCCGAGGGAAGCTTGGAAAGGGCCACGAGGTGAACCCCCTTGCTGAATCGATCCACCACGGTCAGAAGGCAAGTGTTCCCCAGGGAGGAGGGAAGACCTGTGACGAAGTCTAGCGCCACATGTGACCAAGGACGGCTCAGAACGGGAAGTGGCTGTAACAGCCCGGAGGGTGCCTGGTGCGAGGCCTTGCTGCGGGCACAGACCGCGCAGGCCAATACGAACTCCTTGACGTCGTTCCGCATGGTGGGCCACCAGAAACGACGAGCCAGGAAGGAGAACGTGCGATGAACACCCGGGTGGCAGGCGAACCGGCTGGTATGGCCCCACAGCAGCACCCGGGACCGGACAGAGTCGGGGACGAAGAGACGATGAATCGGTACGTTGCCTGGAGCTCGCTGGAAGCGTAGGGCACGTCTAACCACCCCCTCGATGCCCAAGGTGATGGCTCCTACCACCCTGGCCTCCGGGAGGATGGGAGTCGGGTCCTCAGAGGGTGGAGCCCCCTTGGAGTGTAACCGGGACAGGGAGTCGGCCTTCGTGTTGCGGGAACCAGGACGAAAAGTCAGCGAGAAGTCGAACCGACTGAGGAAGCTGGCCCATCTCGCCTGCCGACCGTTGAGGCGCTTGGAAGCGCGGATGTACGTCAGGTTCTTGTGGTCCGTCCAGATGGTAAATGGCTCCTCGGCCCCCTCAAGCCAATGACGCCACTCCTCCAAAGCAGCCACGACCGCCAGCAGCTCCCGATTGCCGATGTCGTAGTTCCTCTCGGCAGGGAGGAACCGACGCGAGTAGAAGGCGCACGGATGTACCTTCTGGTCCGTTGCCGAACGCTGGGATAAGACAGCCCCCAGTCCAGTATCCGAGGCGTCCACCTCAACGATGAACTGTCTCTTGGGGTCAGGGTGGAGCAAGATCGGGGCGGAAGTGAACCTCTTCTTGAGGGAGCGGAACGCAGCACATGCCGCTGGGGACCAGTCGAACGGCAGGGCGGGAGAGGTCAGTCTGGTAAGTAGCTCCGCCACTTGACTGTAGTTCCGGATGAACCTTCGGTAGAAGTTGGCGAACCCGAGGAAACTCTGTAACTCCTTCCGAGAGGTGGGTTCTGGCCATTCCTCCACTGCTTGGATCTTGCGAGGATCCGCTCGGGTCAAGCCCTTCTCCACGATGAAGCCCAGGTAGTCGACGGAGTCGGAGTGGAAACGGCACTTCTCCGCCTTGACGAAGAGCCGATTGTGGAGGAGGCGCTCCAGCACACGGCGGACATGCTGGATGTGCTCCTCGAGGGTCTTGGAGAAGATGAGGATGTCGTCCAGGTACACCACCACAAACTCCTCCAGCATGTCACGAAGGACGTCGTTCATGAGTGCCTGGAATACCGCCGGGGCGTTGGTGAGGCCGAACGGCATCACCAGGTACTCGTAGTGGCCCCTGGGGGTCTTGAAGGCGGTCTTCCATTCATCGCCCTCACGGATACGGACAAGATGGTAGGCACTCCAGAGGTCCAGCTTGGTAAAGACGGTAGCCTGGGTGAGAGGCTCGAAGGTGGAGTTCATGAGAGGAAGAGGGTACTTGTTCTTGATGGTGATCTCGTTGAGCTGGCGATAGTCGATGCAGGGTCGAAGGTCCCCGTCCTTCTTCCCAACAAAGAAGAAACCGGCCGCCACCGGGGAGGAGGAAGGTCGAATGAGTCCTGCTTCCAAGGACTCAGAGATGTACTGATCCATCGCCTTCTTCTCCGGAACGGTCAGACTGTAGAGGCGGCTGCCGGGAAGGGGAGCCCCTTGGCGGAGGTCGATGGCGCAGTCGTAAGGACGGTGGGGTGGAAGGGCCTGAGCCCTGGACTTACTGGAAACCTCCATGAGGTCGTGGTACTCGGGGGGTATTGTCGAAGAGTCTGGAGGCGACTCACCAACGGGCCTCCGGGGCGGGGGACAGGACGCCGCCTGTAGACACTGGGCGTGACAGGAGGAGCTCCAGCCCTTGATGGTACCGGAGGACCAGGCGATGTGGGGCTCGTGCAGCGCGAGCCAGGGCCTACCCAGGACCACCGGGACAAGAGGGGAATGGGTGATAAGGAACTGGATTCTCTCAACGTGGTTTCCAGCGATGGTCAGCACGACAGGGCAGGTGCGTTGAGAGATGTCGGCCAGGCGGTGTTGGTCCAATGCGAAGATCTCCAAAGGCCTCACTAGGTCCTCAAGTGGAATGTTGGCCCGGGTAGCAAACTCGAAGTCGAGGAAACTCTCGTCTGCCCCAGAGTCGATGAGTGCCTCCACCGTGGCCCGTTGGTCCGCCCAGGCCAGGGTGACGCTCATCAGATGACCAGGTGGTGCACGGCTCTGGGAATGAGAAAAACGGCTCACCAGGACTTCCCGGGGTCTCGGCGAGCCTGATCTTTTGGCCGGGTGGGGCAGTTGGCGATTCGGTGTCCCTCCCGACCGCAGTAGAGGCAGAGACCGGACCTGAACCTCGCCTCACGTTCAGCCTGGCTCAGATGAGAGCGTCCCAGCTGCATGGGTTCCTCCTCGCGAACCGAACGGGAGGGTAAGCTACCACCAGTCGTGTTGAGGGCAGGGCGACCAGCAGTAACGTCATGAGTACGGGGGGTCCGGAGTCCCTCAGGAGGTACCTGTCGGGTCCTCTCACGCCTTCTCTCCTGGAGGCGTCCGTCGATGCGAATGGCGAGGCTGAACAGGTCCTCGAGGGAGTCAGGCTCCTCCCGGGTCGCGAGCTGGTCCCTGACTGCGTCACTGAGCCCCCTCATGAAGGTTAGACGAAGTGCTGGGTCGTTCCAACCGCTCTCCACCGCCGCCAGTCGAAACTCCAGGACGTAGTCTGTTACCCCGCCGCTCCCCTGCCGGAAGGTACCCAACCGGGCTCCAGGGTCCAGACCACGGGCTGGATGGTGGAACACCCTGCGGAGCTCAGCCACGAAGTCTGGATAGGAGAAACAAAAGTCTGCATCCATTGCCCAGGAGGAAGTGACCCACTGGGCTGCCCGGCCTGAGAGCAAGTTTGTCATATAGGCCACTCGGGCTCCTTCTGAAGTGAAACGACTGGGTTGATGACGAAAAACCAACTCACATTGCATGATGAATGTGGCACACTCCTCGGGGTTGCCGTCGAACAGCCGTGGGACGGAGAGACGGGGTTCCCGAGGTGCGGGATCGGGAAGCGCAGGGCCTGCTAGGGCTGCGGGGGATGCTCCTGCCAATGTTCCTGAAGGAAGTGGGGGTACAAGCAAAGCGTTAACGGTGTCGTTCAGCGTGTGAAGATGAAGGAGTATACTTGACTGTTGTCCTGCCAGAGCGGCCAGGGACCCTTGAATAGGCTGGACCTGTTCCCTGAGTTCATGTACCGCAGCCGCAGCCCTCTCTAGTTGGTGACTGTGATCCTTGGTCAACTCGATCTGACCAGCTAGTGCTGTTCTGACTCTCTCTGTGTCGGCTGGGGTCGTCATATTGGTTGGATCGTATGGTTTGACACCGACCCCAAACGCTAACGACACAGAGAGAGTAGTTTCAGAGTTAGCCAAAAACTAGGGCTTGTTTTATTTCACAGAATAGCAGCAAGAACTTGGTTGAAAACAGACAAAGACTGGGATACAAGCATTTGAGGAATGTTGCTGCTCTGCAGCTTCTCCCGGGGAGGTTCGTCTGAGGAATCTGACAGTGACGTCAGAGCCGCTCTGCAGAATCCTCTCGGCAGTACTCCGAGGTGGTAGCGGGACAGGGAGAGAGAGAGAGCGGGTTAGCTCAGAGTACAGTTGGGAACAGACAGGTGACAGGTGAAGTGACTTGTCCCAAACAGATAATCCAAGTGACTGAATCTTCGGTGTAAATACACACTGTGAGCAATGTCCCAACAACAATCCAAGTGATAGAATCTTCGGTGCGAATACACACAGTGAGCGATGTCCCAATAATAATCCAAGTGATAATATCTTCGGTGTGAATACACACAGTGAGCAAAGTTCAAACAATAATAGATCCCAATGAACAATCCAAAAAACAGGCACAGGGTGAGAGACAGACTGAACAAAAAGCAGGATCTCTTCAGTGTTTACACACACGAAAAATGATAGGGTCAAAAGACTGTCTTGCAAAACTCACCCAGGCGCTGTGCGTAAAGAGAGCAGATCAAACAGGGCGAGCGCGTCGTTACGGGGAGCGGGTTGTCCAAGCGGAATACTTCTTGAGAGTCCTGGGAGACAAAGCACAGGGAACAGCAGGCAACGGAAGGAACGGCAAATGCAGAGAATATATCAAAATGATCCAACAACACTTGATGGGGAATCGGGGTATATATAATCAAAAGGAATGCTTAATGACAAGCTGTGACAGCTGCGGGATGAGATTGACAAGCGTGTGGTTGGGGAAGCACCAATCAAACGGCGTCTACAGGAAGAAGCGTGTGAAGAGGAGAATGCAATTAATTAACTGAAAACTAAAGGAACAGAGCGAGTAGGCTTAAAGGAACAGAGCGAGTAGGTGAGCAGCGGACAAAAACCTCACACCGCCAATCGAATTCTGCCAACAACGAGTAAACTCGTTATTGGATCGTTATTTATTTTATTTGCTATTTCCATTCATAATTCATCCTGCTATGCTGTAGGACTGTGTGACACTCTGTCTGAGACTGCAACGGTCCGATACCACCACCTAACGCCTTGCGGCCGCTATTGCACTCCATTTGAAACGATGTGGTTTGTTTTCTCGGCCGAGCTGCGGCGTGGGGGAGGGTTCTAAACACTCCGGCAAAACAAGCGCTTATAGGGATGGAATTGAAAAGGGTCCGCGCCCGCCCGTTCATGTGCAATGCTGGATAACGTTGGACACAGGATTGCTGTGGATATTTGGAATGGCGATCAGATAATTGGATTATTCTTTTTGCAGTACATCAGAGACAAGGTAAGGACTATATGTTATCAATCTTGCGTTGATCCAATATTTGTTTTCCCGCGATCGCAGCGTGTCTGTAATGTACTGTGTAATGTATGCCGTTGGTGGCGCTCGAAGCATAGAAAAACTATTCCCCCCCACCCTTTCATGCATGCATAATGAAACAATACCGATAATCTAGCGTTGATTTCAGATTGATTCAATTATCAGGCGAGAAATGGCACGATTTACAATGAAATGCACTAAAACGCTGTTTGGCGGAGTTTCCTGGGATTACACAGGATCACTCTAAAACTATACTCATATTCACCACGGTATAAAACGGGAACGTATCGATGGAAAAAATATTTCTTTATGGCATATTGAACGGAAGGTTCATACTGTCAATTGACAATGATATTGGATCCATAGCTATAATATAAAATATAGGTTTAGCTCTACAAACAAGGTGACCGATTACATGGGGTTAATGGGTGGCATGAGCCTATGCACTTCCCGGAAGGGGCGTGGCACTCAATGTGTTAAACAAATGTAATGCTGAAAATATACACTATGACTGCTGTTTTCACAGGGTTAGGGTCTTTACTATTGGCTACATTTGAAAATAAAACGCAACATTAATTCATACAGTCTGGAGAGATGGATTTATGGCTTGGGTCCGTTACCGGACCTGTCTGGCTTAAGAGGTTAACCTCTTAACTGGCGCCCAGAAAAGTGGGCATTTTTAAACTTGAACTTGAGGACTGCATACTTTCTGGATATTGCACCTACTACAGAAAATGTGAGTGACAAGTTTTTCTACAACTCAAGTTCAGATCTTACTCTATTTCATTAGCACTAAAATAGAATTTTCTTTATTGTATCAGAAACTTCAGAATGTTATCTTTCAAAAGAGACCAGGCTCATGCATGTGCTATAAGGATAAAGCAGGGGTTCTCAAACTTTTTTTATACCACAACCCCATTTTATTTTTTTTATTTTTTTGGCGGCCCCACACTTAATGTATCGCATAATTTCAACGTGGAAATAAGGAATATCAAAATAAAAGCACTATTGTTGAATTTGATCATGCATATTTATGAGAAAATTGTATTACATTACTATGTTATCAATGAAATTAATGAATATTATCCACAAAAGCAATGGAATTGTTTCTGTATACATTTATAAAACAAGGCATATTTAGCCCAAATATGTGGCCAGAACATAAAAAAAATAAAAATGCGTTCACATGCACTTTTCAAGAATAAAAAAAAAACTGCTTGTACATTTGAACAGTTCCATGATACGTGGCTGCGTTGTGCTGAGAAAGACGCACAGATCCGCTTCTACTCTTGAGGTGAGATCTTTTATTTATATTTTAATGTCAGTGTTGAAAATCCGGCCTCACAGATGTATGTTGATGGGAAGGGGACACGCTTTCTCGGCGTAGCATTACACAACACTGGGTACTCGTTCAGACTGATTTGCGAGGGCCTGTCCAGTGAACTTGACTTTCACATGAAAGATCAATTTGCGCCTCATGCGAGTGGGAGGCCTGTTGCGTCATGCGTAATGAACGGATCTAGGATCCAGTTGTCCAAATTGTCCGTGCTCTCCGTGTAATAGTTCCAAAATTGTTCAATGAGCCCTTCTATGTGGCTACAGATGATGGGCTTCAAATATTGTTTTGCAAATCTCAAAGCTGAGTAAATACTAGGGATGGGTACCTTTCACATTTGAACCGATACTGTACCGGTACCGGTACCTGTGAATCAATACCGGTACCCAACGGTACCTTTTTTCGGTACTTTAGTCTAAAAAATATTTATTTACCTACCTCAGTCGTAAAAAAAAAATCCTAACTTCAAATAACTACAATTTCGACCGTTTTCGGCTTGCCATTGCTCCAACTGCTTTGTTGTTGAATCAAGTCAAATCCTAGGTAAGCATATATTGTGCGTGTGAACGTTGACATGAAAAGAAAAAAGGTAAAAAAAATTTTTTTAAAAGAAAGTTAAAAGAAAAGTTAAAAAAAAGTTTTTATTTTTTATTTTTAATTTTTTGGTATCTCACTTGAATCGATACTCGGTATTACCGACGTGTTTCGGTTCGGTACCTCAAAAGAACCGAATTCGGTACCCATCCCTAGTAAATACCCCAAAATCTCTGCTGATCATCATTTGGCGCCAAACACGTAATATTACGTGTTTCACCGCCAATGCTTGAGCGCCAAACACGTAATAATACGTTTTTAGATCCTTTGATCTTTTTCCTTTGGTCCCCATTCTAAACGATCATCCGGATCACTCTAGCCATCCCTGGCTCATTTGCCTACGTTGGAATTGCAATGCCGATCGAATCTCACCAGGTGGCAGTATCGCCTACCTTTTTAACTCTGATAGAAAGGGATCAGTAGAGACAATGAATGAACTGGACTATCAAGACTCGCTCTGAGGGGGAGGAGCTCTTGCAAAGCAATCGCTAGCAGATCTGCTCGCCTCAAAACCTATAGTGTCCCGTAAACATGTGTAATTACTAGGGCTGACCCCTATTAGTCGATTAGTCGACTAATCGGTCGAAAGGAGCCGTAGTCGACTAGCCATCCTCTTAGTCTAATACAAAGAAATTCTAAAAATTATAATATATATATATATATTTTTTGTATCATTCTTTCCAAAAGAAAAGAGGCCTAGAAGCGTGGCTAACGCTAATGGCACGCATACCAGAGGCTAACTGCCTACGAAAACAGGCACAGAGGCACTGAAAGAGGATTTCACCCATCTATCTAATGAACACACTAGACTAGACCAATATCAAGATGTATCCATCAGTGGACCAATTGCATGCTTTTGCAGAGAACAAGAAGCCTCCAGTCAACTCCTTCAGACATTAAGCACCCCCACAGCCCAAATGGAATGATAAAAATAATAATAATAATTTAAAAAAAGAAAATTTAAAAATATTATACTTTTATTGAATTCTTTTTGTCGACCAATAGTCGACTAACAGCATTTGGCCAATCATAGTCGACCATCCAAATCCTTAGTCGGGGACAGCCCTAGTACTTACATATAAACGAGTAATCGCGATCGCCGATGGGATCATTGGAATTATTCTTCTTGGAGTACCTTCTGGCCCCCTATGTCTATTTTACCGAACCTGAAACTTGTCTGTAACGATCACAGTGTCTTACTTTACCGGATATAAACCAAGCGTCATTTTCAGGGTAAGACTACACCCCCCCCCCCCCCCCCCCCTTCTATTTGGGGTTTCAGGGGATCAACCAGGACGGTTTGGACTTATTGCATATAACGCGTTTCATCTCGCAATCTATGGAAAAAGACTGGATTATTTTGGAAATGGGCAATGTTTAGCGTGTAATAAACTACAAATTACAGTGTGTAGAAACAAACTCTTGAATTACATGTTGGACTAGAAATAGTGTCTGTCAAATTAGCTATACTATTGTCTCCATAGCTATAATATAGAATATACAATAGCTCCGCAAAGATCGTGAAATATCGTGAAAATGGTCAAGAAAAGCTGGCGCGACAGTGAAAGATGGGGAAAGCTTGTGGCGCTTAATGTGTTAATTTAATCCAGCTCTCCATTTTAGCTGCAAATCCAAACAGGTCTGTGTCCGGACCTTGTAGTCCCAGATTCAACACATTGAGGCGGTCAAAGATCTCGGCTAGCTATGCCAGCTTTGCCAGCCATTCATTATCAGCACATTTCTGCCAATGGGTTCTTTTTGTTTGCAAGGAAAATCTGCGCTTCTTCTCTCTCTCCGCGCTTCTGACAACAAACCTATCCATTGCAAGTGTCAAGGTTACACACAAAATACGAGACGTGGTGTCCGAGATAATATATGTGCAGGATGTAGTGAGATATGTATTGGAATACTGTGTCGGCCTCCGTTGATGAAGGGGTGAGACATGGCAAATACAAACAGCTTCCAGGTGGAAAACTCAATCTGAGTTGGGCTTGTCAGGTTTTCTCTCGATTTCTTTTTGGGTTTTCTTTGTTGCACCCGCGACCCCACTTTGGGCTGCGACCCGTAGTTTGAGAACCGCTGGTATAAAGTATAAAGATCAGCTTTACAAAAAAAGTATGCAGTCCTCAAGTTCAAGTTTAAAAATTGCCACTTTTCTGGGCGCCAGTTAAAGGTTAAATAGTTCCATTTAAATGTCAATATTGTAAGTCAGAAATGTAAGGAAAATGCAGTATCTTCATTTTCAGAAAATAGGGCTCCGGGCTTAAGAGGTTAAAGTGCACCAGATTGATGCATTTAACCTCTTAAGCCTGGAGCCCTATTTTCTGAAAATCCGCCTAAAATACATACGTAAGTAAATGGAAGATTGCTCCACTTCTACAAGGTCCATTTGCATGTTCTTGGTATCTAGGGACATCGGGCCAAATCTACTCTTTCCAATGGCAGAGTTCAATTTGGATTTAGTATCAGCAGGCGTGCATGAAGAACCGAGAATGAAATCTACTGTAAATACAGTCAGCTTTTTATTTTTGCGACAGGTCCGCCATTTTGAATAGTATCCCGAGAAATAAGAGAAATAAAAGAAATTCATACACAAGTAATTTGCTTGCTTGAGGCTAAAATGTCCTGGGTACTGTAGTTTTTCGAAATATCAACGCTCATTGAGAGCTCTGGAAGCCCTGTGCTCATATTACTACAAATCATCATCATTTGGTGATTCAAAATGGCCGACCTCCGCGAAAATATTATCATATTTCAAAAACTAAAATCTCACTAATAACACTTTAACCTAACGGATTGCTGAAAATATACACTATGACTGCTGTTGTGATATTGTTAGGATGTTTACTCTTGGATACATTTGGAAAAAGAAATGCAACATTATGTATACAGTCTAGACAGATTGATTTATGACGTGATGTCATCTGCGGTACCGGACCGCACGGGTGGAAGAGGTTAAATGTTAAATCCATGGCCACCTTAAAGGGTTTGGAATCCCCCCACCATACTTTCACAAAATAGGGGCCCCCAAACAACATTTAGCATAGGGCCCCCAAAAAGCTAGAAACGGCCCTGGCCACACTCATTGGTTACAACCCTGTCCAATAATTATCGAGATCGCCAAATGATTGACGGAGCTAGAGCCTCGGGAGTCGGGGGTGGTGTAAAAATGTTTAAAGAAAGTCTGCTGTGTACTTTGGTGCACGCCTCACATATCGGCATGTAACTCGAGAACCGCTGAACGGATTTTGTCGCCTGAAACGGCAATCAACAGGCACCAAATAGGGATTTAATTCTATATATATATTGTATTAAATAAAATGCACACCCGAGCCGCTAGTCACCAAAGTGGGGTGTCGCGCCGGTGGGAAAATTGTCCTCAATGTGGGCCGTTGCATGTTAACACTTTCAGCGCCGGGCCCGATGATAGTCGGGTTAACTCTCCGAACGTTGAGCTCCAGGACCCCCGAAAACCCGAGTATAGTTGGGTTTTCATCGTTATTTCTTTTATTTGATATTTCCAGTCATAAAACATCCCGGGAGCCTGTGTTATCACTGGGGATGGGTCTGAGATCACAAAAGTCCAATACCGCCGCCTGCCGCCTTGCGGCCGGTATTGCACTCCATTTGAAACGATGTGGTTTGGTGTGCGGGTCGATCTGCGGCCTGCAGGCGGAGTCTAACTAGTCAGGCAGGCCAAGTGCTTATAACGTATGCATCGACGAGAATCAAGCAGTCTCGGTTCATGTTCATTGCTGGATTACGTTGGCAACACGATCAGATAATTGGAATATTCTTTTTGCAGTACATCCTAGTCAAGGTAAGGGCTATATGGTATCAATCTTGCGTTAATCCGAGCATGCCTTCATTGTGATCCGAAAGTGTTACTGTAACGTTACTCCACAACGTATGCCGTTGGTGGTGATCAGAGCACGTTGCCGGCCATTACGCAGCCTTTTGGAAATGGCCGCCCTGAAACTACACTCATATTCACGACGGTATAAAACGGGAATGTATGGATGGAAAAATTATCAGTTTTTTGCGTCTTGACCGGAAGAAACTCAATGACAATCGACTATATTATTAGATCCATAGCTATAATATAAAATATAGCTTTAGCGCTTTAAACACCGCCACGTATTCCCATTCGTTTAAAGCGGTGGCCTTTCAACAGTAACACTAAACAGCGACCTCTGGTGCTGAAAGTGTTAAGAGGATAATTAATCAAAATGTCCAATCTAACAAATTTAGTTTGCTCACAATAGCCTACTGCTGAATAACATGATTTTATTAAAACACAAACTGCCTATAAATGGTTATCGCGCTGTGAGCCCCTACGCAGCGTGAAGATAGTCAGTTTTATCATGTTGTATATTACAATAAAGCAGGTTGAATTTATTTTAAAATGTTTAAATAACAGTATTTAAATAATAAATAAGATTGCATGGGATCTCTGGGTGGCTGGCTCAATTATCATTCTTGATTTCATCGAGTAGATCTAGAATTGCTTGAGCTGGCAACCTGTGTCTCCGGATGATTTCGGTCTCGCTTAAATCAAAAAGTGATATTCTCCTTTGAAATATTCTTTCACAAGCACGCCTGGCATTACGATGCCTTCTGCCATGATCACTGCATGATCTGGCATGAATTACTGCTGCCATGATCACCCGAGACGCTGGCAATGACACCCCTTTATAAATGCGCTTAGTTACCACCAAATCTCTCAAGACATAAATAGCATCGCTTTAACTGCACAGTGCAATTAGTGCCGATCTTTGTGAATTGGGAGTGTTTTTGGATGAGGCTCATTTGCATAGAAAGGGGCACATGTTCCGCCAATATTACATCATTTAAATCCCTGCAAATACCACCGACGCACCAAGACGCAATGCTGAGGGGCAACGCAGTTACCACCTCATTTCACCTGTTGCGCTTCCTTTGTGAATAGCAAACTGTGTTTCAGAGCTATTTGCACTGGCATAGCGTGAGAAAAAAAACGCGCAACCCCTTTGTGAATTCGCCCCTGTATGTCCTTGTTATCCCACATTTTGATAATACTGTTGCAAGGAACAATTTTTAAATGAACTTGAAAATACTTATAATTCTACAATTCATATATTATTGACGACGGTGTAATAAAAACCCATACTGTACATTTGAAATATTCTGTATACCTCCCAGCCGTAAAGTATGCATGTCCTGATCATTTACAAACAGACAGGGGACAGACACATTGTAAATGCAGTCAGATCTTCAGAGACCTCATCCGGTTTGTGCATGAAACAAAAGCGGCCCCTCAAAACAACATTTTGCAACTGATTGCATTAACAATGGCAGTTGTGTGAGGCCTGCACAGATGTTAATACACTGCACGCCACACACGCACACACACAATATCCTCTCATCTCCCTTTCCTTCGCTCCTCAGCACAGGTGTTAATACACTGCACACCACACACACACAAACTATCCTCTCATCTCCCTTTCCAGCACCGATTCTGAGGAAAGACGAATACCACCGTCTGAAGGAGGCAGAGCGCCTTGTCAAAGAGGAGGCAGACAAGAAGAAGGCAGAGGAAGCAGCCAAGAAGGCAGAAGAGAAGAAGAAGAAGGATGAAGAGAAAAGGGTTGAGGCGGAGCAGAAGGCGGAGGAGGCCCGGCTGGAGGAGGAGAACAAGAAGGACATGAGGATCCTCCCAAACATCGATTTCTCCTTCATCGACACCCTGATCCTCCCAATCGAGGAGCTCATGGACACCGTCCTGGGAGAGACCATCGATCCCTTAGGTGGGCTCACAAATGGATAGTTGGCGCATGGCGGTAGAGATGAGACTGGACGAGGTGGGATGAGCGTCGATGAGAGGAAGTGAAATGAGGGATGACGAAATGAGGATGAGCATAGATGATATTGGATGAGAAGAGATACGGTAGGGGGTAATGTGTGGAAGAAGAAAATCAGATACAGTGAGGAGAGACAAGATACGATGAGGAGAGATGAGATACGGTGAGGAGAGATGGGATACAGTGAGGAGAGATGAGATACAGTGAGGAGAGATAAGATCATGTGAGGAGAGATGAGATAATGTGAGGAGAGATGAGATAATGTGAGGAGAGACGAGATAATGTGAGGAGAAATGAGATAATATGAGGAGAGATGAGATAATGTGAGGTGAGACGAGATACGGTGAGGAGAGATGAGATAATGTGAGGAGAGATGAGATAATGTGAAAAGAGATGAGATAATGTGAGGAGAGATGAGATAATGCAGGGAGAGACGAGATATGGTGAGGAGAGATGAGATAATGTGAGGAGAGATGAGATAATGTGAGGAGAGATGACATAATGTGAGGAGAGATGCGATAATGTGAGGAGAGATGGGATAATGTGAGGAGAGATGGGATAATGTGAAGAGAGATGAGATAATGTGAGGAGAGATGAGATAATGTGAGGAGAGATGGGATAATGTGAAGAGAGATGGGATAATGTGAGGTGGGAGGAGATAATGTGAGGAGAGATGAGATTATGTGAGGAGAGATGAAATATGGTGAGGAGAGATGAGATAATGTGAGGAGAGATGAGATCATGTGAGGAGAGATGAGATAATGTGAGGAGAGATGGGATAATGTGAGGACGGAGAGATGGGATAATGTGAGGTGGGAGGAGATAATGTGAGGAGAGATGAGATAATGTGAGGAGAGATGAGTTAAGGGGGAGATTAAATGAGGTAAGGTTTGGAATGAGGGGAGATGAGCAAAGTGAAATGAGAAAAGATTCAATGAGGTGCAAGCTGAAGAGATGAGGTGAGACTGTGACAATTGTGACATGAGAGGAAGTTGAGGTATGAGAAAACACACAGGAGGAGACGAGATGGGGCAAGATGACCGTGAGGTGAAACGAGATGGGTGAGAAAGAGATGCGACGAGGCGAGAAGAGATGAGATGTTAGATGAGATGTGAGATGAGGCGCTACAATGTCAGATGCCTCTGAAATTCACTGTGCGTCCGAGATAAACTGAGACAAACATAGAAAACGTATCCATTACTTACCGTCAATGTTGTGCTAGTTACCATTACTAGTTACTTCATTTCAAAAGTAACTCAGTTACTTAAAAAAGTTATGTGTTACTGTGAAAAGTTACTTTTTAGTTACTTTAAACACAAAAACTATATTATTTAAATTGCTCCCACATTAATTGCCAAGAACGAGTTAACTCGTTATTGCCCGCCAATCGAATATCACCAAAAACAAGTAAAATCGTTATTTCTTTTATTCGCTATATCTATTCATAATTCATGGCTACAGCCTCTGCAGACCCTGGTGAATGTGTCTGAGCTGGCAGACGGTCAACACCGCCCTCTACTGCCTTGCGGAGCTATTGCACTCCATTGGAAATGGTCTGGTGTATTTTCTGAGCCGTGGGGGCGGGGTTTAAATACTCAGGCGAGGCAGGCCTTTACAACAATGGCATGGAACACTAACCCTGCCCGCCCGTTCATGTGTAACGCTCGGTAATGTCGGGGACAGGATCGCTGTGGATAACTGGAATGGCGATCAGATAATTGGATTGTTTTCTTTGCATTACATCAGAGACAAGGTAAGAACACTACATATAAAATCTTGCGTTGATCTGATATTTCTTTCTCCCACGATCAAAGCTATCTGTGTGGACCATGTGTGGCTGTTTACCGTTGGCTGTGGTGGGGGAGCCATTTCATGTATGCACGAGGAGACATAATAATGATAATCTAGCAGTGATTTCAGGATGATTAGATAATCAGCCGAAAAATTACAACGTGATAACTGGATTACACTAAAATGCCTTTTTCTTGTCTTTTCCTGGAATTACTCAGAATCACTCAAACTATACTCATATTCAAAATGGTATAAAACGGAAATGTACAGATGAAAAAACAATCTGTTTTTTGCATGTTGACCAGAAGCAACTCACTGACAGTCGACGCCGTTATTAGATACATAGCTATAATATAAAATATAGTTTTAGGACTCGCAAGTTTGGCATTCTAAAACTATATCCATTGAATAAAGACCTGGCGCTGAAGGGGGATCAGTGCCCCTTGCTGCTGGCGTCCAATGTGTTAACTCATTGGATGTCGACACCGCTTATAAACGTGTTTGTCCGACAACCGCTGAACGCCAACCACGTACTGTATATATGCGTTATTTGATCGTTATTTATTTTATTCGATATTTCCATTCATTATCCATCCAGGGAACCTGGTGTTATCATGGGGCTGAGTCTGAGATCGCTAAAGTGCAATACCGGCCGCATCCTACCAGGCGGCGGTATCGAGCACCATTTGAAACCTTGTGTATTGGGCTGTGCGTCGATGAAGTGGTGGGACCCTCTCGAAAACGAGATACTGTATCTCAATGTGGTTTTCCCAATAAAGAATTGATGAAGAATCTTTTCTACTAACCTGAACCTAGGACTTCACCCGATCGCATTGAATCGTTTTTGGGACCCCCGATTAATTATGCTGTGGTGGGTTATGTCATGGGCCAAATTTACATACAATCTACCAGATGACAATCAAATAATTGGAATATTCTTTTTGGAATCCCACCACAGATAAGAGCAATTTAACGTCAATTTCAGCTTGATTGTGCCTTGTTTTCATAGCCATCACCTTGATCAGCGTATGTTGTTGCATGCATGCATGATGGAACATAATACCGATCATATCCATTTGAATTTTTTATCGTAGCGTGTGTAGGGATGAAATGCCAAGGATTTAGTATAATACACGTTGCAGGCTATTACCATAGATCGCTCTAAAACCATACTTATATTCACCATGGTATAAAACGGGAATGTATGGATGGAAAAATTATTTCTTTTTCACATATTGAACGATAGATACTCGATGTCAAATAGGCCATAGTATTGCATCCATAGCTATAATATAGAATATAGTTATAGCTCTACAAACAAGGTGACGGACTCCATTGGTTTAATGCGTGGCAGCGCATAGCCATATCCCGGAAACAGCATGGCAGCCAATGAGCTAATGCCCTTACAGATTCTTACAGTCAAAATCTGTTTATCAACTTGACAGTTTCCATTAATTTGCATACCGTGCAATTGCTTGATCAAGTTTTCCCTGGCTAGCAGTCCCTCGGTTAAAATCCAGCCGCTGTTGCTTGGGTGGAGTGACTTCGGATGAGTCCGATTCTTTAACGTTAATAATAATAATGGATTGGATTTATATAGCGCTCTTCTCTGACTGACTGTTGCTCTGACTCAGAGCGCTTCACAGAGTCCATTATTCGTTCATACACAGTCATACCGGTGGTGGTAAGCTACAATTGCAGCCAGAGCTGCCCTGAGGCAGACTCACGGAAGCGTGGCTAATAATCAACGCCTACGGCCCCTCCGACCACCACCAACATTCATTCACATGCATACACATTCATACGAGGCAAGTAGGTTAAGTGTCTTGCCCAAGGACACAACGGCAATGGGATGGACATGGGCTTGAGCGGGATTCGAACCACCAACCCTTCGATCATTGGACGCTCTGCTCTACGTTAGACTCAGCTACTAGCTTTGTTGAAGCATGTTGTTTCTCCAGGTGCTTCAACAGATTTGAATAGCTGTTTTGGGCAGTAGATAGGATCTTTGAGCCAAATATAAGACACAATTTACATTTAACTAAAACTTCCTTTTCTTTGTGAGAGAAATAGTGAGAATATCTCCATGTGTAAAAACTCGACTTAGTGGGCGCCGCCATGACAGTCTAGACTAGAGTAGACACAAACATGCCCACAACATGTGACACAGGAGTCAGGACTGCGCTGCAGCTCACTACCGCTCGCTACCAATCTACATAAAAATAACGCAGTAACAAACCATTAACGGTAATTGAGTTACTGGATTTTAAAAGTAATGCGTTAGAGTACTAGTTACTGCCAAAAGTAATGGTGTTAGTCCCAACACTGCTTACCGTACACCATTACCACACTTGCTCCTGCCAGATAACTGACTCATGTATTGCTGTTTCTGTCTGTTCTCCTCTCTCTCTCTCACTCTCTCTCTCTCTCACTCTCTCTCTAGATGTTCGATATATCACGTGGTTGGGTGTGGTAGCATTGACGATCAACTACAACATTTGGTTTTGTACTGTCCGTCTTTGCTTCCCGTACCACACTCCAGAGGCCATCCCATATTGGATATTTTGTGATCTTATAGCAGACTTCATTACTATTGTTGATATGATCATTTGGCAGCCCCGACTCCAGTTCGTCAGCGCAGGAGACATAATTGTAAGTTATCAAGCCAATAGCGAGAATCTACAGCCCTGTGTTTTTAATTTCCAGCCTATATTTTCTGTGATTTATTGTGCATGTATCTGTGTTTTTGAACCCAGAGAATAAATTACCATTTCTTTTTCAGAAAAAGAGAGAATTGACCAAGCCACATTATAGGCAATCAGAGAGATTTAAGGTGAGGATGGAATTATATATTCTATATACCTGTATACCAGAATAGTAAATACATTTTAATCGTAACATTTGTGTGTTTATGGATGGATATGGCCAGAGTAGTCTGTAGCAGAGACAACAACAACACCAATGTGGATATGTGTGCAATGGGAGATAGATAAATAGATAGATTTTGATTGATTGCTTGATTGTTGTCTTTATTGGTGAAATTTGTTTTCACAATCTGTACACACAAAAATAACTAAACACAAGAGACACTCCACACCACCATTAAAGGGGAACAACACCAAAATTAAGAATTCAAATATGTTATTTTAAATTTAAACTCCTACAAACAAAATATCGCCCAGCAACGAGGCTTTAGCACAACTGTGTCTCTCCTTCTCCTTCCACTTTTTCCTCCTGAGAGGAGCTTCTACCCAGGCTTTATCCTGGAAGCTCCACCTACAGAGACAAACCAAAAATTACAAACAATCAATTAAACAATTATTTTACATTATTTTACAGATTAAATAATTCTGTACAACATGGATACAGCACTCCATACTGACCTACCATTATGAAACACTAAACAGTGTTTAGGGCACTGTATAAGTCTATCACTCGTTCATGAATCCGGCGGGTATCTTTCCTAAGTTTGTTCTTACAAAGTTCTTAAGAATATATTTACGAAGATACTTACGAGAATGTTAGTGAATGAGATCCATCCATCTTTCGTGTGATGAATGTTGTTATTACAAACATCCCTAGTGTCCTTGCATGTTGTTTTGTATGGATTTTTATACTGAATACTACCGTAAATGCTGTTATACTATAGTTTGTGATGTTATAGACCTCTCACGGGTGATGTATTTTCTGGCTGCTCCTGAGTCTCCAGCCTTTGCTACAGCTATAGGAAAATGAATGGAATATTAATATATCTCTCCTAGTTTTGTCTGTGGTTCATGCAGCTGTGGCCCCGTAAACAAAGCCTCCTGTAATGGCTTGTATAGCCAGAACCCAGATGCAGACACAAACAGGCAGAGACGATGACGAATCAGAGAAAACCCAAACAGTGGGTACCGTTATATTTATTATATCGGGGGAAAATATGGTAAACGTACTGGTAAACAGGAAAGGAAAAGGAAAAGACAGCTAATTTCTGCCATAGGTTGGGGAAAAAGCCTTGTCATAATAACATGAACACGGGAGAGGTCTATTGCAACGGTATCTTGCTCCCATCCAGCACAACTTGAGTATTTTATTGTCTTGTGACTTTTAATGTTATTTATTATTATTATTATTATTTTGTTAAACACAATATTTTCCCACTTCTTCCCCTGGCAGAAGGATCTGATAAGCATGCTTCCCTTCGACCTTTTAGGCCTCCAATTTGGATTCTCTGCAGTATTCAGGATGAACCGGATGATCAGGGTACAGTATGATGGACTGTTTTTGTTGTTGTTGCTTTGCCATAGGGAAAATTGTCCCCTTATGTCAACAAATCGGTCATTATGCATAACAAGTCATGCTCTTCTCATTTATTATTTGCATACAGCCCAAAAAAATGCTTTATACAGTAATTCAGAGATACCTTTTTGGTAAATAGTTCACATGTTTTCATACGTTGATCAGTAACATGTATTTTTTTAAAAGCACAATCGCCACTTTTCCGATGTGCCGTCCCATCAGCAATCCCATCAGCAAAGCATGGGTAGAAAATGACACACAGTGCAGAGCTGAATGTCAAAATTAATCTTCACTGTACATTTATTGTCAATGAAATTAGATTTGATGATATAGAATCGAATTTTTTTTGTGAAGGACAGCTCTAGACGTACAGTAACATACTAACTATACCATTCAAATCCCCATTAATTCACTGTTTCAAGTTTCTTTATTAGTTGTCATACAGAAGTACAGAATACTTTTATACAAAATGCTTCTTTATGTTACGCTCCAGAGACTGTGCTAGGCAAAAATAGATAAGTATAAAATAAGTATAGCAAGTATAAAATAGAAGTCAAGTACGTAGACAAAAATTTTCAGTATATACATATATACAATGCTCAATGTAGAGTAGAAGTAACTGAGTTACCATACAATATACTATACAGTGCAAAGCAGAAGTGGGATGAGGTACAATTTGGGTACAATTTACAGTAAGGTGTAATGCGGTATGGGTTGTAGTGCAAATTCTTTACCAATAAATATAAAGTGTGCTTAGGTGTTCTAAAGTGGTTAAAGTGGGTGCTGCAGTGAGTTGTATGTTTAAAGTGAGTGTGTGCGTGTGGATGTGTGTGCTGTGAGTGCATTTGATGGTTGTTATATAGTGTTATTGTTCGTTGAGCATCCTGATGGCCTGGGGATAGAAGCTTCTTCTGAGTCTCTCTGTGCTTGCCATGAGACTCCGGTATCGCTTGCCTGACCGCAGCAGTTCAAAGAGGCAGTTGTTTGGGTGGCTCGAGTCTTTGATAATTCTCTTAGCCTTGCCCATGCACCGCTTGTTGTAAATGCCCTGGAGAGTGGGAAGCCCCCCTCCAATTGTGCGTTCGGCTGAATGGGCTGCTACGGTTCTCATGTATCTCATGTATGTTCCCATGTATTTCGTAGCTTGAGGCATTCTTTGAATTCAGCGACCGACTTGAGAGTATCATGGCGAAGGCCTACCTTTGGAGGTATGAAATAATCTCAATAAGTCTTGATATGGAAAAAAATTATGAAATTAAATGACTAATGGTTTCTATTTGTGGTGGTTTGTCATTGTGTCAACATAATAAGTTGTCACTTGCCACTTGACATGGATGTTGAGTTCAAAGTCTCTCTCTCTCTCTCTCTCTCTCTCTCTCTCTCTTATTGAAATCCAGAGTGGCTCGTACCACAGGCTACCTGCTTTTCGCCCTACATCTCAACGCCATCGCATTCTACACCGCCTCCGCGTACCAGGGGATCGGAATAGGCAAATGGGTGTACAGTGGAACGGGAAATGCGTATGTAGGCTACAGTATTCACCCAACCAATGCTGTAACATAGAATAGGAACATTTAAACCACATAACCAATGCAATGTGTTTTAGATGTGGGTTCCAAATCATTCTTGGCCTGGATACAAAAATAAAGTCATACATTATCTTTTACAATTACATAAATGTGGTTTGGTGTTTTAGCCACTTGTGGTGACCCCCGGGGGTATTTAAGGCACATTTCCAGATAAAAAGTTGTCCTAAAATGTTCACACACTTATATGCATATAATGCACTCCAGTAGACTACATATGTGGTAATTGTTCATGTCAAAGACTGAAGTTGGTATCATGGTCGTACTAATGTTGCATAATGTCTATTCTCTCCTATCTCTCCGCAGGTATCTGCATTCCTACTACTTCGCTACCCGCAGTCTGATCAACATCGGGGGTCTGCCGGAGCCCAAAACTGTATTTGAGATCACATTTCAGTTGTCCAACTTTTTCGTGGGCGTCTTTGTGTTCTCCAGTTTGATTGGACAGGTAAAGGGTAATGCTGCTGGCCGCTATGGCTAAAATATCGATACAATACTTTATCAATACTAACATCAAAACAATATTTTTTGGTTTTGGTTTTGACAGTATAATGGTATTTGGATTTCCAAGTTACAATGTGGAATGACATCTTTTTGATGACTTTATCTTGAAATGCAATTGTCATGGGGCTAATTTACTCAAAATGGTATTTTCTTATCCAATTGGATTTCATAAAATAAAATACAGATTTTTGATGACAGTATTGTAGAAATGCATACCTTTGCATGGCTCCATGACAGTATACCTTGAATATAGCTCTATGTTCTAGCTTTAGGAGAGAGTGGTGCATGTTAACAAAAATGTGGCAAACTGTCTTGGTTGCATGGGAATAACATTATGTGAATTCTTATTGACCTATTTCAAGCCACGCCCTCTTTTCTTGATCAACTGTTGTGATTGGAGGATCAAAAAAAAAGGACAGGGCTTGAGGTCAATTGAGTTGGCACCCTCATTTTTAATACTCTCTCTCTCCCCCCCTCCCTCCCTCCCACCCTCCCTTCAGATGAGAGATGTCATTAGTGCCGCCACGGCAGCTGAGTGTTACTTCCGGGCCTCCCAGGATGGCTGCGTATCCTATATGAACAAAAACAAAATCCCCAAAATGGTGCAGAACAGGATCCGTATGTGGTTCACCTACACCTGGACCGCCCAGGGGATGCTGGGTGAGTCCCAGAGAAACCAGGCTGCAACCAACACATTTTCAATATCCCAACGCATTGTCCCATGCCACAGTATTTGCCCGCGTCCACCTCTTGTTTGATGTGGTCATTCAAATAGAGAAGGCATGTGTCAGTGGAGTGGGATGTTCTGAAGCCAGATTGGAATTCGTAGATTAGCTTTTTTTCCACAAGGTACTTTTTGACCTGTTCGTAGAAAAATTTTTCCATGACTTTCGAGATGGAGGTAAGAATAGAAACAGGGTGGTAATTGCCTGGGTCTAATTTGCTGCCTTTTTTGTGCAGGGGGGTCACTCTCGCAATTTTGAAGTCTTTGGGGACGTGTCCCTGTTTTATGGAGAGGTTTATTATGTGGGTGATGACTGGGGTGATGGCGGCTGCTGAGTCTCTGAGGAATTTGGAGGGGATATTGTCATGGCCAGTGGCCTTGTTAGGTTGGATGGCGCTCAGTTTTTTGAGTACCTCAACTGTTGTTACCATTGAAGTCGTCTTTGTGGACCCCTAGGTTTTTGTAGAAGGCTAGGATGTGTTCTACCCCAAAATGCCCTGAGTGGGAGGGTAGTTTATTAACCAGCGCTGTGGCTATGTATGTGTTTGTGTGTTTGTAAATGGCTGCTTTTGTGTGTGTGTGTGTGTGTGTGTGTGTGTGTGTGTGTGTGTGTGTGTGTGTGTGTGTGTGTGTGTGTGTGTGTGTGTGTGTGTGTGTGTGTGTGTGTGTGTGTGTGTGTGTGTGTGTGTGTGTGTGTGTGTGTGTGTGTGTGTGTGTGTGTGTGTGTGTGTGTGTGTGTGTGTGTGTGTGTGTGTGTGTGTGTGTGTGTGTGTGTGTGTGTGTGTGTGTGTGTGTGTGTGTGTGTGTGTGTGTGTGTGTGTGTGTGTCTACACTGTTCATTTACAGTTATCATCGCTCTCCCCAGATGAATCAGAGCTGCTGGATAAGATGCCTCTTGTGATGAGAACAGCCATTGCTGTGGACATCAACATGGCTACCTTCCAGAAGATTGCACTGTTTCAGGTGGTTTTATAAAGAGGACAATAGACAGAAGAAGTGACGTAACACGTCTTTTTCACCCAGATACTTTAATATAGAAACTAAACGCTATGTAATGTCTGAAATTTCCCCGTGAGGGATTAATAAAAGATATCCTTATCCTTAATACTGACAAGTACAAACAAAGAAAACAAGAACATAATTTGTACATGTATTTGCCGGAGACACGTGACTGTAGGAAATGGGACCTTTTTTCTCTTTCCTTTCAAAATTATGTCAACACTTAAAAGAGGAGACCGTTGATTTGTATTTTTTATTTATTTATATAAAAATAAATGTTCTCTATATATATTTTCTATTTCTTTTTTGGTCCCCTCTTCCCTGTTACCCATCGAGAGGCCCTTTTGTCCTCTCGCCAGACAATCATTGTAAATAAGAATTCGTTTTTTAATTGACCAGCCTGGTTAAATAAAGGTTTAAATAAAAGAAATGTAATACAAAATTTAAATAGAGACAAGTGGCCCTTTCTGAGAGATCACAAACTCTAGGTGAGGTTCACTCAAAGTGTTTACTGGTCAGATTGGGATGGAAAACAAGATGACTCATCGTGGATCTATCTGATCTCTTTCAGGGTTGCGACCACCAGATGTTGGTTGACATGTTACTGAGGCTCAAATCTATTATCTACCTACCTGGGGATTATGTCGTGCAAAAAGTAAGTTTGTGTGTGTGTGTGTGTGTGTGTGTGTGTGTGTGTGTGTGTGTGTGTGTGTGTGTCTGTGTGTGTGTCTGTCTGTGTGTGTGTCTGTCTGTGTGTGTGTGTGTGTGTCTGTGTGTGTGTCTGTGTCTGTGTCTGTGTGTGTGTGTGTCTGTCTGTGTGTGTGTCTGTCTGTGTGTGTGTCTGTCTGTGTGTGTGTCTGTCTGTGTGTGTGTGTGTGTGTCTGTGTGTGTGTCTGTGTCTGTGTCTGTGTGTGTGTGTGTCTGTCTGTGTGTGTGTCTGTCTGTGTGTGTGTCTGTCTGTGTGTGTGTCTGTCTGTGTGTGTGTGTGTGTCTGTGTCTGTCTGTCTGTCTGTCTGTCTGTCTGTCTGTCTGTCTGTCTGTCTGTCTGTCTGTCTGTCTGTCTGTCTGTCTGTCTGTCTGTCTGTCTGTCTGTCTGTCTGTCTGTCTGTCTGTCTGTCTGTCTGTCTGTCTGTCTGTCTGTCTGTCTGTCTGTCTGTCTGTCTGTCTGTCTGTCTGTCTGTCTGTCTGTCTGTCTGTCTGTCTGTCTGTCTGTCTGTCTGTCTGTCTGTCTGTCTGTCTGTCTGTCTGTCTGTCTGTCTGTCTGTCTGTCTGTCTGTCTGTCTGTCTGTCTGTCTGTCTGTCTGTCTGTCTGTCTGTCTGTCTGTCTGTCTGTCTGTCTGTCTGTCTGTCTGTCTGTCTGTCTGTCTGTCTGTCTGTCTGTCTGTCTGTCTGTCTGTCTGTCTGTCTGTCTGTCTGTCTGTCTGTCTGTCTGTCTGTCTGTCTGTCTGTCTGTCTGTCTGTCTGTCTGTCTGTCTGTCTGTCTGTCTGTCTGTCTGTCTGTCTGTCTGTCTGTCTGTCTGTCTGTCTGTCTGTCTGTCTGTCTGTCTGTCTGTCTGTCTGTCTGTCTGTCTGTCTGTCTGTCTGTCTGTCTGTCTGTCTGTCTGTCTGTCTGTCTGTCTGTCTGTCTGTCTGTCTGTCTGTCTGTCTGTCTGTCTGTCTGTCTGTCTGTCTGTCTGTCTGTCTGTCTGTCTGTCTGTCTGTCTGTCTGTCTGTCTGTCTGTCTGTCTGTCTGTCTGTCTGTCTGTCTGTCTGTCTGTCTGTCTGTCTGTCTGTCTGTCTGTCTGTCTGTCTGTCTGTCTGTCTGTCTGTCTGTCTGTCTGTCTGTCTGTCTGTCTGTCTGTCTGTCTGTCTGTCTGTCTGTCTGTCTGTCTGTCTGTCTGTCTGTCTGTCTGTCTGTCTGTCTGTCTGTCTGTCTGTCTGTCTGTCTGTCTGTCTGTCTGTCTGTCTGTCTGTCTGTCTGTCTGTCTGTCTGTCTGTCTGTCTGTCTGTCTGTCTGTCTGTCTGTCTGTCTGTCTGTCTGTCTGTCTGTCTGTCTGTCTGTCTGTCTGTCTGTCTGTCTGTCTGTCTGTCTGTCTGTCTGTCTGTCTGTCTGTCTGTCTGTCTGTCTGTCTGTCTGTCTGTCTGTCTGTCTGTCTGTCTGTCTGTCTGTCTGTCTGTCTGTCTGTCTGTCTGTCTGTCTGTCTGTCTGTCTGTCTGTCTGTCTGTCTGTCTGTCTGTCTGTCTGTCTGTCTGTCTGTCTGTCTGTCTGTCTGTCTGTCTGTCTGTCTGTCTGTCTGTCTGTCTGTCTGTCTGTCTGTCTGTCTGTCTGTCTGTCTGTCTGTCTGTCTGTCTGTCTGTCTGTCTGTCTGTCTGTCTGTCTGTCTGTCTGTCTGTCTGTCTGTCTGTCTGTCTGTCTGTCTGTCTGTCTGTCTGTCTGTCTGTCTGTCTGTCTGTCTGTCTGTCTGTCTGTCTGTCTGTCTGTCTGTCTGTCTGTCTGTCTGTCTGTCTGTCTGTCTGTCTGTCTGTCTGTCTGTCTGTCTGTCTGTCTGTCTGTCTGTCTGTCTGTCTGTCTGTCTGTCTGTCTGTCTGTCTGTCTGTCTGTCTGTCTGTCTGTCTGTCTGTCTGTCTGTCTGTCTGTCTGTCTGTCTGTCTGTCTGTCTGTCTGTCTGTCTGTCTGTCTGTCTGTCTGTCTGTCTGTCTGTCTGTCTGTGTTTATCTGTGCCGGGGCTAGCTTATTTTGGGCCCTATGCAAAATCTTTCTTAGGGGCCCCCCTATTGGTCAACAATGCTGAAGTAAATGTTCTCGCAAGATGCTGCTGTTCCCCTATCCATCTCCCTATCTTAATAACAGCTGTCGGATCTTTTCTAATCAACAATAAATGTGTTTGTCTTAACGTTAGCTTCAAATGTAGAGGTGCCTTACACACCAGTTAGGACAGCCGAATCACGTCCAATCTTTCGCCGTCGACTAAAGACTCACTTCTTCAACCATTATCTGAATTTAAAAAAAAAAAACTATAAAAAAAAAAAAAATCTAACCCTAACTAACCGTACTGTCATGCACTTGTCCTAATAAACTAACCTACACTGTAGCACTCAACACTTTGATGAACATTGTTACTCAGCTGATAGAGTTGTGCCCTTCCTGATGGCTTGTCGTACAGAACTTGTAAGTCGCTTTGGATAAAAGCGTCAGCTAAATGACTAAATGTAAATGTAAATGTACACACTACACACTTGAGTGCATGCTTACCAACTGTTAGTCTGCAACACTACTAGACATCTAAGAAGGGAGATCCCCCCTTGAATGGCCCTTGTAACTGAGGGGTACAATTCCCTGACTGTATTAATCAAGTACTGATATCATTAAATCACTACCGTCTATGTACTCCTGGCCAATACTGTACATAAGTATTTTAGATTAGAACACTCCCACAATAACACGGTTTTCCACACAAAATACTAATTTACAATATTTATTACATAAAGGAATAGTATTACATAATATACTTTGCTTAGATTGCGCTTATAAGGCAAATAGAATGTGCAGGTAAATCAATAATGGATATTAAGGATGATCTCTATGGTGCTCTGGGAAAGGGGGTACTACCGGTTGTAAGCCAGCAGAGGGGGCCAAAGCTCTATGCAAGTCAATGGTTCACGGAGGCGATGTCACCCCTGGAGCAGCGGGGATAGGCAGCCTGGTCCCAGGATGCGCGCCGTGTAGGTGAAAGCTGTGGAGTCTCTGGTACGACAAAGACAGGCTTGAGTGATGTCCCCACGGGCACGTGGATCCCACAGCAGTGGGTGTAGACGGTTCTCTGCTTCCAGTAGCGTGATGAAGAATGAAGAATAATAATCCTTGCCGGAGAAGTGGCACTGCGGGCGGGGTGTAAATCCCCCGTGGTGCTGCTGGTCCGGTGTAGATATCCTCCGGTGCGGTAGTGCACGGTTGACCTTGACGTTACTATACTATTAGCATGGGCAATAAGTGCTCTATGTAGACGCACAATCACTCACTCCACGTGGTCTTTGACTCGTAATGAAGGTTTACTAATAAATAGAGAACGATACGACAAACAGACGTATTAGGATAACACGAGGCTCTATCTTGGGGCAATGCGAGCCCTGCTTTGCCCACGTTGCGTAGTGGGTGAGACGTTACTTGGATAACTGAACCAGACTGAACTGAAGGCGAACTGAAGAGGAACTGCAAGGGAAGTTCTACATTTCTTGCGCCCTATTTATATGTACCGTGGACAAATAGTGCCATTCTGCTTTCGGTAGCCGTATTAGTGGGCAGAAGCTGGGCATGTACAGACATATCTCGTCGGTACCTTTGAAGTCAGCTCGAGGGGGGTAAGGCAGTGGCGCCGGGGGATCGCTTCCAATAGGAGAACGAATATTATGGTCTGTCCTGCTACCAGGTAAAGGGATATTCCGTATATATTGTACAAGGAATATACAGGGGATATCAAACGATATACAAATATTATACATGGGATCTCAGGCAATAAATATATATATTCGGTTTAATCTGACCCTTTGTAACAGCCTCCCCCTAATTAGTCCCACCTAATTAGCTAAGCAGAGACAGATTAACCGCACTGTCCACTACTCAATGTCTGTGAGGGGTCGGGCAGTTCACAAAGTCAGGGGTCATGGTCGTCATTAGGCAAGTCGGGGAGCCTTGGCGACTCTATCAGCCTCGCCACGGGTCGGTTGTAGATCCGCCCTTGGCCGAGCACTTCTGCCACTCTGACCTTTCCGTCGGCACCAGTGGTCACTTTGCTTACGCGGCCGGCCGGCCACGCAGCTCGGGGTGGTGACTGGTCTATGGTCATGACGACTGGACGGGATGAAGGGGGGCTTAGGGGGGAGCGGGCCTGAGACTGCTTTGATCTGGGCTTGGCTGTGCTTTCTCCTCCTCCGTCTGTTTCTCTTGTTCGCTCTGTACCCCGTGTGAGGAGGGGCCGGTCCCGGCCGCCCCGTCAAGGAGTCGCTTGGGGTGCTGGGTTCGAGGTCAGCTACGTCTGAAGCGCAGCTGAGGGGGGTGGAGTTCCGAACTCCCTCTGGTACCCACGGTTCTCTCACAGGCCTCTCGCTTAATGTCAATAGCCTCTGCTGTACGGGGGAGAGGCCGGTGTCTTCTTCTGTCGCTCTGGAGTGGAGGCAGCTAGTGGCTGCTGTTCGGTTGAGAGATTTAGCGAGGGGGCCTTGTAGTGTCCACCCTAGGCGGGTCTCGACTGCTGCAGGACAGCCTCGGGTTCCGGTATGGACCCGGTCTATCGGGACGATGAGGTCCGCATGGTCGGAGCCTATCAGCAGGGTCGGGGTGGCGCCGTCTATGAGCGGGATAGGTAGTTGACGCAGGTGCACACACTTATCCATCAGCTGTGGGATGGGGTAGGTGTACTGTGATAGTCCTATTTCTTGGCTGGTGAAAGCATTTGTAATCCTATACCGTCGCTCTGGCTGCCCGCTTGCTGCGATAGTGAAGGAGACATTCTCGCCCTTTATCGTCTTTAAATCTCTTCTTATTGTCCGAATCGTCATTTGGTTCTCGCTCCCCCGCAGTCCCAGCTGGGCCGCAGCGGACGCGAGCAGAAGGGTCTTCTCTGACCCGTCATCAAGGACGGCGTAAGTGTCCATGACTTTGTCCCCGTGGCTCAGGAGCACTCTGACCACTTTGAGGAGCACACGGGGGGTCCCGCTATGCTGGGGGTCTATGTGGAGCACTCCTGTCTCGGGTGGTGACGTAGACTCTATATGGTACGAGTCGCACCTTGTCCGCCAGTGTCTGCCGTGGCAGTCGGGACACCAGGGAGCGGTCTGGTGGAACTTTGGTTCTGGTGCCACCGCCTCGGCATGGTACAGTACCGCGACGGGCCCACTCGGTTGTCCTGGCTGACGCCTGTTGAGGTCATGCAGGACCTCCAGGTGGGTGCCACCGCACCTGCTGCACTTTTTCTTCAAGTGGCACTCAGCTGCTAGGTGGCTGCGCGCGCAGCGGAAGCAGCGGCGGTGGTCCTTGACCCACTGGCTCACATCATCCGTGGTCAGCTTCTTGAAATCTTCGCACTGATGGAGCCGATGTTCTCCCTCACAGTACTGGCACTCAATCTTCCACTGGTCCTCTTTCGTCGAGGGGGTGTTGTGGTTGGAGTGCTGCGGTACTGCTTCGGCTTGGTGCATAACAGTCACCGATCTTCTTCCATCATTTATTCTCCTGGGTCCCTCTCTGGAGCTTGGCGTGCTCCGCCCGAAGGTGTCCAGTCGTAAGCTGCTGACCTCTCTCGCCAGGAAGTCGGCCAGATCAAGGAGGGATGGCTCGGGGCCGTCGGGGTCGCGGTAGTCCCTCTGCCGCCGAAAGCGCTCCTGTCTTGCGGGTGGCAGCTTCTCCAAAATCCTCTCAACGTTAGAGTTGGCGTATAGCTCATGCCTGCCCTTCTCCCGTTGCGCTCCCAGCATCCTCACCAGGGACTGCACTTTGATTGACAGGTCGTCTAGTGAGCGATTGTCTGTGGCTGGGGGTAGGCGGTCAATATGCCTTATCTCTTCTATTACGTAATCCCATATACGTCCATATCTCTGGTCCAGCGCTGCAAGGGCCGCTGTGTATGGTGTCGAAGAGGTGGCATAGGCCAGCGCTATATTGTGCGCTCGCGGTACTTTCAGGTGCTTCAGTAATATTGCATACTTGTGGCGTTCATCAGCGACATCCACCATCATTGTCTCTAGGCACATCCGGAGCTCCGTGTACTGTGCTCGACTCTCATAGGCGAAGTCGGGAAATGACGGCGTGGCAATGTATGATGTCATGGATGACTGGCACATCGGTGAGCGTTGGGGGAGAGGCCTCCTAGGCGAGTCTCCTCTTGTGTGTCGTCTTGGGCTGGTACTTGGTGGGTACCGAAGGTCGGGTACCCAGGTGCTGTTCCTCGGGGCTGACAGTGCGTCAAACTCACCCGTGGGTTGAGTCGGGGGTTTGTAACGCAGGGCCTCGGGGCTGACTTCTGGGCTGTACTGGACCTCCTGGTCCTGAGTACGTTGCTGCTGGTCGGGGCTGTACTGGGCCTCCTGGGCCAGAGCACGTTGCTGCTGGTCGGCTTGACACTCCTCTTCCTCCTCCTCCTCTTCCTCTGCTAGGACCTGGAGTCTTTTGTTCAGTCTCTCGGCGTGGTCCGGTTCTGTACCCCGGTTGCTAGGTCTCGTATGGACCGGCTGGGGAGGGGGTTCAGAGACGTGGGCAGGCTCCTCCTGTTGGCGGGGTCCCGGGTCGCTTCGTCGGGTAGGGGAATGTGTCCTAGACCCGTGTCTTGACGACCTCTGAGAGCTCCGTGCGGAGTGAGGGGGTGTCGCCATGGCAACCAGTTTGTCCATCAGCTCCGCCTGCAGCCGGTCGCGCTCTGCCTCGCGCCGGGCATGGGCTGCGTCGCGCGCTGCTTCGCGCTGGGCATTGGCGGCGTCGCGCTGCGCATTGGCGCTGGCCTGGGCAGCGTCGCGCTGTGGGAAGACGCCGTGCGGGGCGATCGGCTCCCGGCAGTACTTGTTGGAGATCCGTTCTCCTGTTGCGTACCGAGGAGATCCGTCTCCTGGGTGCGCGTCTCTCTAGGGTTGTCTTCCTCCCGGGGGTGATCGGGGACTATTTCTTCGGTATTGTCTGGGGGTAAAGTCGTGTCAGTTCCCTCCTGGTCCCCACCGTGAGCTTGGTCAGTTACATTAGCACCCACTCGGGCCTCTGTGGTCGGGGTAGCCTGGTTGTTAAGGTCAGACATGATTTTACTTTCTACTTTTTCCGCGTTTAACTTCCCTTTAAAGCTAGGTATTGGACTGACAGAGTATGCCTCTAGGTAGGGAGGTGGCTGTCGTCTGCGCTGCGGGCGATCTAGCTTAGGAGAACCGTTTGTGGAGTGTTCGTCATCGGCCATGTCAATATTAATATTATATTAATATTACGCTAATTATTCTCCGGCTATCGAAGGACCAATTGTAACTGAGGGGTACAATTCCCTGACTGTATTAATCAAGTACTGATATCATTAAATCACTACCGTCTATGTACTCCTGGCCAATACTGTACATAAGTATTTTAGATTAGAACACTCCCACAATAACACGGTTTTCCACACAAAATACTCGTTTACAATATTTATTACATAAAGGAATAGTATTACATAATATACTTTGCTTAGATTGCGCTTATAAGGCAAATAGAATGTGCAGGTAAATCAATAATGGATATTAAGGATGATCTCTATGGTGCTCTGGGAAAGGGGGTACTACCGGTTGTAAGCCAGCAGAGGGGGCCAAAGCTCTATGCAAGTCAATGGTTCACGGAGGCGATGTCACCCCTGGAGCAGCGGGGATAGGCAGCCTGGTCCCAGGATGCGCGCCGTGTAGGTGAAAGCTGTGGAGTCTCTGGTACGACAAAGACAGGCTTGAGTGATGTCCCCACGGGCACGTGGATCCCACAGCAGTGGGTGTAGACGGTTCTCTGCTTCCAGTAGCGTGGTGAAGAATGAAGAATAATAATCCTTGCCGGAGAAGTGGCACTGCGGGCGGGGTGTAAATCCCCCGTGGTGCTGCTGGTCCGGTGTAGATATCCTCCGGTGCGGTAGTGCACGGTTGACCTTGACGTTACTATACTATTAGCACGGGCAATAAGTGCTCTATGTAGACGCACAATCACTCACTCCACGTGGTCTTTGACTCGTAATGAAGGTTTACTAATAAATAGAGAACGATACGACAAACAGACGTATTAGGATAACACGAGGCTCTATCTTGGGGCAATGCGAGCCCTGCTTTGCCCACGTTGCGTAGTGGGTGAGACGTTACTTGGATAACTGAACCAGACTGAACTGAAGGCGAACTGAAGAGGAACTGCAAGGGAAGTTCTACATTTCTTGCGCCCTATTTATATGTACCGTGGACAAATAGTGCCATTCTGCTTTCGGTAGCCGTATTAGTGGGCAGAAGCTGGGCATGTACAGACATATCTCGTCGGTACCTTTGAAGTCAGCTCGAGGGGGGTAAGGCAGTGGCGCCGGGGGATCGCTTCCAATAGGAGAACGAATATTATGGTCTGTCCTGCTACCAGGTAAAGGGATATTCCGTATATATTGTACAAGGAATATACAGGGGATATCAAACGATATACAAATATTATACATGGGATCTCAGGCAATAAATATATATATTCGGTTTAATCTGACCCTTTGTAACAGCCCTTCTAAGGTTTCTCTCCTCCACACTGCCTGTGGAGCATTTTTTCCCTATTGTTAGGTTTTAGTGAGTTTTTCCTTACCTTCGCGTGGGGTATATCTGGGAGTGCTTGCATTCTTTCATTTATTTGCATTTATTTTAAATTTGTTGGACCTTATGGTGTTCTTGTTCTGTTCATGACTTATTGTTATGTTTCTTCTTGACTTGTTTAAAGAAGACGTGTACGGCCCATGGGGACAATGACGTGTGTTGTCGGGCCTTACAAATACATTTGATTTGATTTGATTTGAATAGATCAATATACAAGGGTGTGAAAAAAATTGTGAGTGCCTAGAGTTTGTACTGAATTTGGTAGATCTGCTTTTGGCTTTTCTGCCCCTACATCATGGAATACCCTGCAGGAAACTCTGAAACTAGACAGTCTAGTGACTATGGGTCGGTTTAGAACCTTAATGACCAATCAGGTCACCACAATATGTCATTGTTTTAAAATTATTACTCTGTTTAAATTTTTTATATATTTTTAATGTATTTTAAAACGTGCTCTTAATTATTCTGATTGTCTGATGTCTTTATATTTATGAACGCACTGTGACACGTTTTTTTTTTTTTTTTTTTATACTTACATTTTTATTTCCAGTTTTTTGCTTTACAAACAAAACATCCACATACAATAATACAATTGGCGGTCAAAATTATAAACAACAGTACAATAGAATTCGATAGATAAGAACTAAAAGATATAGCTGATATTAGAAAAATGTATATCGAAATCGAATGACAAGTTGACCTAAAATAAATTCACTAAAGGGGAAAAGGAAAAAACACAGCTAAACAAAAACAAAGAAAAGAGAGAAACAATAAATAAATACAAAAAAATACAAAAAAAAAAAATACAAAAAAGTGACATGGGTTCTTTGGTACCTTCATAGTTTATTTTCGTTTCGTTTTTTCTTCTTGTCTCCTTTTTACTCTCCTGTGATGTCGTTTCTTTTTTTCCTATACTATTTCCCACTTCTCCCATTTTGATTCAAACTTCTTGTCTTGTAGCCTCAGCCTATGTGTGATTCTCTCCATTTCCTGTATCCCACCCACTATCTCTGTCCATTGTTCCCTCGTCGGTGCTTCTACTCTATACCACATTTTCGTCAGTGCTTTCTTGGCTGCTACTAGTAATATCTTAATCAAGTATATATCTTTCCCCTGCATTCCTTCCTGTGTTAAGTTCCCTAAATACAATACTTGTCCTGTCTGGGGTATTTCATATCCTACTATTTCATTTATTATCCCTCCTATCTCTTCCCAATAGTTCTTTATTATCGGACATCCCCAGAATATGTGTGTGTGGTTTGCTATTTCCTGTCCACATTTTCTCCAGCATGGTTTCTGTGTTGGTGTATAGTTGCCCTGTATTTCTGGTGTTATAAAAAATCGAATTATGTTTTTCCACCCAAACTCCCTCCATATCCTTGACCCTGTGGTTGTGTGTTGTATCTTACATATGTTATACCATTCTTCTTCTGTTATCTCCGTTTCTAATTCCTTCTCCCACTTTTCCTTTATATATTTGGTTGTGATGTCCTTGCTGTCCATTATTGCCCGATATAGTGCTGATATCCCCCCCCCCTTCCTTCCTTCGTATGCTTTTACCATTATCTTAATTATCCCATTCTGATCTTTGTCTTTGTCTAGTTTTATTTCCTTGTTGTAGTAGTCCCTAATCTGTAAATATCTAAAGTGGTCGCTATTCTCTAGTCCGAATCTTTCTTTCAATTTTTGTAGAGTCTGGATCTCCCCTCCTTCTGTTATTGTACATATTGCTGTTATGCCCCCCCTCTCCCATCTTTTGAACCCATGATCTTCTTTCCCTGGTTTAAATTTGTTGTCGTGCGTTATCCATCTCAGTATCTTGGTTTCTTTTTCTAGCTTGTATTTCTTTACTATCTTGTTCCATATATTTATAGTGAATTTGGTAATTGGGTCCATTAGTTGTTCCTTTCTTCTGTATAGCTCCCTGTCTCCTATTAGTGCCTGCACTTTGAGTCCCTCATTTTTTGTTTCTATGTCTTTCCATTTGGCTTCATAGTTCTCGTTGCACCAACATGTTACTATTATCAGCTGTGCTGCGTAGTAGTAATCTTCTAAACTAGGTATTGCCATTCCTCCTTTCTCCTTTTGTAATTGTAGAGTCACATATCTTATCCTTGGCCTTCCCCCCCCCCCATATGAATCTTGATATCTGTTTATTCCATTCCCTGAACTGGCTTTGTGGTATTAATATAGGTAGAGCCTGAAATAGGTATAGTAACCTTGGTAATATATTCATCTTTATAATTTCGATCCTTGAGCTAAAGTCTAGAGGCATTACTGTCCATCTTTCTAGGTCTTGTTTGATTTTATGATTAATCTGTGTATAGTTTGCATCGTATAGTCCCTCCACCTCTCTTGTAATATTCACTCCTAGGTATCTGATCCTGTCCATATCCCATTTAATCTTGTATTTGTCTTTGATCTCTGTCGTTGGGGTGTAGTTCAATGTTAAGGTCTGTGTCTTTGTTACGTTAAGTCTATATCCTGAGTAATATCCATATTCTGTCAGTAAGTCCATCAGTGTCGGGAAGCTTGTGTCTGGTTGTCTCATATATACTATCACATCATCTGCGAACAGTCCTAATTTATGTTCTGTTCCCCTTATCTCCACCCCTTTGATGTCCTCGGTCTGTCTAATTAGTTGAGCCAGTGGTTCGATGAATATATCGAAGAGCGTCGGCGAAAGACAACAGCCCTGTCTTGTAGCCCTCTCTAGTTTGATCCGGTCCGTCAGGTTGCCATTTACTTTAATCCTTGCCGTTGGTTCTTGATATAATGCCCTAATTGTTTTCATCGCGTTTTTGTCTAGTCCAAATTTCTCTAATACTTTATATAGGAATATCCAGCTTACACTGTCGAATGCTTTTTCTGCATCCAGGCTAACTAGTACTGCACTTCCTCCTTCTTTTTGTATCTCCTCTACTATCTGCACTGTCTTTCTTATGTTGTCCTGTGTTTTTCTTCCTTTAATGAATCCGGTCTGGTCTTCGTCTATAATATCTGGCATAAATGTCTCAAATCTTTTGGCTATTATCGATGTATACATCTTGTAATCTACATTAAGTATGGACACTGGTCTGAAGCTACTACATAGTTCCTAATCCTTCCCTTCCTTTGGAATCGTAGTAATTATTGGTTCTTTCCATGAGGGTGGCATTGTTCCTTTTTTCATTGTGTGTCTAAATGCTGCCTCTAATATGGGCCTCAGTTCCTGTCTAAATGTTTTGTAAAATTCCGAAGGGAACCCGTCGCTACCTGGTGACTTATTGTTCTTTGCTTTACTGATCGCATTTCCCACTTCCTGTTCTGTTATCTCTGCATTTAATATTTTGTTCTGTTCCGTTCCTATCGATGGTAAATCAAATTTTTCTAAGAATGTCTCTATCTCTTCTTCTCCTGCCGCTTTCGGTTGTGTGTATAGTGTCTTATAGTATTCTACAAAAGTCTTCTCTATTTCAGCTGGTTCTCTTAGTAACCTGTTTGTGTTTGTGTCTCTTATTGTGTGTATTGTATTTCGTTTCTGTTGTATTCTGATTCGTCTAGCTAAGAGTCTGGTTGCTCTCGTTCCTCCTTCATAGTATGTCTGTTTCACATATCTAGCCTTTTTCTCAATTTCTGTCAGTAATTCTTTGTTTATCTTTTCTCTAACGTCTTTTACTTCCCTAAGTGTCTCTTGGTTCTTTGAGTTTTGGTGTTTTTTCTCTAATTCTTTCAGTTTCTTTACTAAGTTCTGGTATGTCTCTATTCTGGCCCTCTTGAGTAGTGCTGCCTTTGCTATCAATTTTCCTCGTATTACTACCTTCATTGCATCCCATAGAATGTTTGGATCTACCTCTCCGTTATCATTTTCCTCTCTGTATCTTATTATGTCTTCTTTTACTTCGTCTACTAAGCCTTTGTTATTCAATAGCCCTACGTTCAGTCTCCAGACTGTGTTTCTCCGTCTACTTTTCAGATTTACTGTCAGATATATTGCGCTGTGATCTGATATGTCTGTTACCCCTATTCTACAATCTTCTACTCTGTATCTGTCCCCTGTTGTCATGAGGAAGTAATCTATCCTTGAATATGTTGTGTGTGGATGTGAATAATGTGTGTATTCCCTGTCTAGTGTGTGTGTTTCTCTCCATATATCCGTGATTCCTAATTCTGTCATTTGTATTTTCATATATTTGCTAATGTGTGTTCTCCATCTCTTTGTGCTTGTCGTGTCCATGTCGTAATTCAATACTACGTTGAAGTCTCCTGTACAGATTAAAACGCCTTCCCCTTCCATTGCTATAATATCAAAGATTGTTTCAAATAGGTATTTCTCACTGTCTGGGGGTGCATATATATTCATTAATGTTACCATTTGGCCTTCCATTTTCCCCTTGGCCATTACATATCTCCCCTCTTTATCTCTCACTTCTTTAATCAATTCAAACTTCACTGCATTCTTAATCAATATAGCTACTCCTCTCCTAAGGTTCTGTTTAAAAGAACTATAAAACATATTCTCGTATCCGAATCTCTTCAGTTTTTCATGTTCTTGTTGTATTAGATGTGTTTCTTGTAGAAAAATAACCTGTGCCTCCTCTTTTCTAAGCTTCGTCATCACCTTACTCCTTTTGATTGGATTATTCATTCCATTAACATTCAGAGACATCATCTTAATACTTTTAATTTGTGTCATCTTTCCATTCGAAATGATCTCCCGTTCTACCCATGTCACATAAAATAATATTTGTAGTTGTAGCCACTGCTAACTCTACTCGACTTACATTCAAAGAACTATAATAAACATTTACAACATTCACAAAGTTTGACAATTCCATGGTGTCAGAGGTAATTATTTTCTTTCCTCTATCCCCTGCTGGGGGGTGGGGAGAAAAGGCTCTCCTATTGAGAGGGCTCCCCCTAGTGGCTAAAAAAGAAAGCTCACCATGTAAGTCCAGCATTGTCTGTGTGCTGCCCTGTCCTTGAGCTCCCGTTTTTTTTTTTTTTTTTTTTTTATATATATATATATATATATATATATATATATATATATATATATATATATATATATATATACATACATACACACATATATATATATACATACATATACATACACATATACACATACACAATCTGTCCAACGTGTGTTTTTCTCTCTGTCAGTCATTTTCAGAGACATAGAATCATTTTTATGTCCACATTAATTTGTACTGTGTATCACATGCCTTCTCTCTGTTTAAGTTTTATCTTTTTTTTTTTTTTTTTTATGTTTACAATTACTCTTATTCTATGTTGTGTGTATTTCTATGCATCTTTCACATTTAGTCATGGTCTTAGTCAAATGTTTTTGTTTTGTTTTGTACTTATCTTTCCTTTTGAAGTATCGTGGTCCCTCGCGCTCTCCCTGTGCTTCTCTCCGATCTTTCATCCGTCCTCCTCTTCTCGACTCTGTTCCACCTGCGCATCTTCTCCAGTCTCTCCATCGGGGTGGGTGTATATATAATAATAAAATAATTTAGGACCTGCTCCGAGGTCATCATTTGGCACACATGCGAACCATGCATACAATGCGTATCTGCGATTAACCCATCCCGTCGTCCTTCCCCCCCAAGGGCAGCCGGGAGCAGACAGGCGCCACGTGAGCCGCGCCAGGGGACCAATCCAAGTGCTCCTGTCCGTCTTCGTCAAGGACGCCACAGCGTTAGCGATCTTGTTGTTGTGCATGTTTTTCCATTGGGTTTATCTTATCGGGGGGGGAAACCCTTGCGAGCACGGGGAGAACATGCAAACTCCACACAGAAAGGCCTGGGAGATACCCCACCTGGGTAACTGGCATCATGGAAACCTGGTCCCCAAGCGGGATTCGAACCCTGGACCTTCTTGCTGTGAGGCGACAGTGTTAACCACTACACCACCGTGCCGTATATGTGGGTTTCCCCCCCTCTCTTCGTCCCGGCGTCCTCTCTCCATCCCGATGTATGTCCCTCGCTGCCTCTTGTACGTTGCTGTAGGTTTTGGTGCCTTCCTGCCAGTACACTTTCAGAGCGGTCATCGGTGATTGGAACCGAATCCCCTTTTCTTTTAGAATCTTTTTTATTTCCACGTAACTTCGGCGTTTTGCAGCCACCTCCGCTGCATAGTCGTGGTCAAAGGATATTCTCTGTCCTTCCACATCGATCTTCGTCTGCCAGGCTCTCTTAAGAATGTTCTCCTTGACTTCAAACCTCAGGAAGTTAATTATGACTGCTCTCGGTGGTCCATTCGTCTGAGGTCTCGGTGCTTGTATCCTATGTGCCCTCTGTATTCCCATATCGGTGTGTTCTGACAGTGACATATCCAGTTTCTCTCGTATTAGGCTTTCCATATATTTGGACATCGAGGCTCCTTCTAGCCCTTCTTTCAGACCCCACACTCTTATATTGTTTCTTCTTGATCTCCCCTCCAAGTCAGTTAACTTCTCTCTCATCTTCCCTTGTTCCTCGAGAGTCTCCATTAGAATCTTTTGTACTTCTGTACTCCATTCTTCAGTCTCTGCCGTTCTCTCTTCCAACGCCACCGTGTCTTTCTCCTGTTTCAGCAACTTTTCGTCAATTGACTCAAGTCTCTTATTTATTTCTTCTTTGAGTTCGTCTTGTCCTTTCTTTACTTCTTCTCTGAGTCTGTCTATACTTGTCTGTATGCTTTGCGTGTTCGCTTCGTTTACCTTCACGCTAGTTTGCATGCTTGCCTGTATGTCCCGAATACTGGCTCCGAGTTCCACAGCCCAGCTGGGGATCTCCGTGTTGACTTGTTGTAGCTGCGCCATTTCTTCACGTCGTCTCGTTATTTCTTCGCGTCGCCTCTTTATTTCCTTTTCTTCTTTTAGGGTCTTTTTTGTTTTCTCATATGTCCACTTGTTCTTCCTTGCTTTTGTCATTGAATGCTTATTTTTTTCGTTTTCAGATCATGTTATTCCATGTTTGTTTTGTATTGCGACCGGGAGCTTTTTTCAAAGGCTGCTCACTCAGACATTTCAAACCGGAAGTCTCCTGTGACACTTTTGAATGTAACATCTCGACGGCACTGTAAAGTATGTCCCTGATCTGTGCAATATGTTTCAGTAGGTGTGCAAAAACAAATAAACCAAAATCTGCTCAGCCTGTAATTGCTCCACAGTGTTTTCAGCCTGTAATCAACTTGTCACCTGTGGTTCCGTGAAGTTTCTGCGTTGTGTTGTTTTTTGTTGAATGATGGTTATCTTACTTGGAAATCGACCTCCCCCGTACTGGCTGTGACACTGTTTCACCCCGTTAATGCATCCGTACAAAGAATTAACTCGAAAACGTTGTCTCTTTCCTTGATGTTGATGTTTATTCCATAAACATAGACTCGTACAAGATGGAAACAGTTTTGAAAGTCTTTGAAAAGTCTATTAAATTCATTATTCTATAGGCGGCTGGGTGGCGCAGCGGTCTAAGCGCTCGTCACCAACGCGTGAGACACCGGTATCGAATCCGGCTGTCAGCGTTGCCTCCAGCTTGGGCCGGCCGTCATACTGACTCAATTGGCAGAGTCAGCGGGAGGGAAGTCGATGGGTGGTAATCTGGTCGTTGTAAACAGTGACTCCTACAGGTCGGTCAGGGCGCCTGCACAGCAAGGACAGGAGATGTCGAGGGTAGTGTGAGCCTCCCACACGTTACACCTCGCCAATGAGAGTCCGCGCTGGCAGGTAAAAAGAAGTGGCTGGCTGACTCTGCATGTATCGGAGGGGACATGCGATAGATTCTTCAACCCTCCCTACGACCGATCAGTGGTATGGGGCACATGCGAGCAACGATCAAGACAGGGGAGGGGGGAATTGGCACGACTAAATTGGAATGGGAGAAAAAACAGAAAAAAAAAGGAGAAAAAGTGGATAAAAAAAATGCATTATCCTATCGATCTCTCCTGTTATCAGCTTGATGGTTTGTTGCGGCCCAGTGGTTAGCCAAAAGCCTTCCCTGTTAGCCGAAGCTAGCTATCTCGTGGCTCCGGATGGTGGAGGGCCTCCCATCCCCCACCCTCCAGCTTACTACTGTCTCTTTGTCAACGTGTCTACGCGTCTGCCTCGTCACCTAGTCTGAGTCAAACCGGAAGAACTCACAACTATAAAGTATATTCCTTAGCAACGGCTGAAAGCCCATATATTTCACCATTCATAACAGCATCCTTCAACTTTTTCTTAAAAGTACATTTGTTGCTGATCATCATTATATTCACAGGTATACAATTCCAGTATGCAGCAGCTCTATACATTACGGTTCTCTTAAGTGCATTTGTTCTTGGTAGAGGTAGAGTAAAATGAAGACCCACGGCGTGTCTGGTGACATAGCCATGTCTAGTATTGGTGGGTTGTAGTTCTGACCACAAAGACTTAGGTTTACCAATTTTATAAATATTAAACAAAAATGTTACAAGGCTGCATGCCAGCCTCTGATCCACTCTAAGCCAAGACAGAGCAGCATGCATTCCCCCAACGCTTCAAAGCGGGATCTGGAGAAACTTCAGCTCACTCAGAACCAGTGTTGGGACAAAGTAACGCGTTACAGTAACGCTGTTACTTTTGGCGGTAACTAGTACTCTAACGCATTACTTTTGAAATTCAGTAACGGTAACGGCGTTACGAACGGTTCGTTACTGCGTTATTTTTATGTAGATTGATAGCGAGCGGTAGTGATGATTATTATTGTTATTATCCTGTCTGCCTGCGGGAGATGCATCCAGCTGCAGCACCGCAGAACCATACTGGGCTCCTCCCACTGCCACACTGTCAGGCCCCACACTGTCAGGCCCCACGCTGTCAGGCCCCTCTCTCCCAATGGCTGATTTGGGTCACGTGACCGTCACAGGCCCCCTCTCTCCCAATGGCTGATTTTGGTCACGTGACCGTCACAGGCCCGCTCAGCAGCGCCACCCACCCAATGGCTGAATTGGAGTATTGCACTGTGCGGGATTGATTGATTGATTGATTGAAAACTTGATCTCAGACCCCACACTTCCGGCCCCTCTCTCCCAATGGCTGAATTGGGTTACGTGACCGTAACAGGCCCGCTCAGCAGCGCCACCCACCCAATGGCTGAATTGGAGTATTGCACTGTGCGGGATTGATTGATTGATTGAAAACTTTATTAACAGATTGCAGAATGGGTACAGTACAGTACAGCTCAGTGTAATAGTGTAATAGTGTAATAGTGTAATAGTATGTAATAGTGTGTAATAGTGTAATAGTGTGCTAGTGTGCTAGTGTAATAGTGTAATAGTGTAACAGTGTGTAATAGTGTGTAATAGTGTGTAATAGTGTGTAATAGTGTAATAGTGTGCTAGTGTGCTAGTGTACTAGTGTAATAGTGTGTAATAGTGTGTAATAGTGTAATAGTGTGCTAGTGTAATAGTGTGTAATAGTGTGTAATAGTGTGTAATAGTGTGTAATGGTGTAATAGTGTGAAATAGTGTGCTAGTGTAATAGTGTGTAATAGTGTGTAATAGTGTAATAGTGTAATAGTGTGTAATAGTGTAATAGTGTGCTAGTGGAATAGTGTGTAATAGTGTGTAATAGTGTGCTAGTGTAATAGTGTGTAATAGTGTGTAATCGTGTAATAATGTGTAATAGTGTGTAATAGTGTGTAATAGTGTAATAGTGTGCTAGTGTAATAGTGTAATAGTGTGCTAGTGTAATAGTGTGTAATAGTGTGTAATAGTGTGCTAGTGTAATAGTGTAATAGTGTGTAATAGTGTAATAGTGTGCTAGTGTAAGTGTGTAATAGTGTGTAATAGTGTAATAGTGTGCTAGTGTAATAGTGTAATAGTGTAATAGTGTGCTAGTGTAATAGTGTAATAGTGTGTAATAGTGTGTAATAGTGTAATAGTGTGCTAGTGTAATAGTGTGTAATAGTGTAATAGTGTGTAATAGTGTGCTAGTGTAATAGTGTAATAGTGTGTAATAGTGTAATAGTGTGCTAGTGTAAGTGTGTAATAGTGTAATAGTGTGCTAGTGTAATAGTGTAATAGTGTGCTAGTGTAATAGTGTAATAGTGTGTAATAGTGTGTAATAGTGTAATAGTGTAATATTGTGTAATAGTGTGCTAGTGTACTAGTGTAATAGTGTGTAATAGTGTGTAATAGTGTGTAATAGTGTAATAGTGTGAAATAGTGTGCTAGTGTAATAGTGTGTAATAGTGTGTAATAGTGTAATAGTGTAATAGTGTGTAATAGTGTAATAGTGTGCTAGTGTAATAGTGTGTAATAGTGTGCTAGTGTAATAGTGTGTAATAGTGTGTAATCGTGTAATAATGTGTAATAGTGTGTAATAGTGTGTAATAGTGTAATAGTGTGAAATAGTGTGCTAGTGTAATAGTGTGTAATAGTGTGTAATAGTGTAATAGTGTAATAGTGTGTAATAGTGTAATAGTGTGCTAGTGTAATAGTGTGTAATAGTGTGCTAGTGTAATAGTGTGTAATAGTGTGTAATCGTGTAATAATGTGTAATAGTGTGTAATAGTGTAATAGTGTGTAATAGTGTAATAGTGTGCTAGTGTAATAGTGTAATAGTGTGCTAGTGTAATAGTGTGTAATAGTGTAATAGTGTGTAATAGTGTGCTAGTGTAATAGTGTAATAGTGTGTAATAGTGTGCTAGTGTAAGTGTGTAATAGTGTGTAATAGTGTAATAGTGTGCTAGTGTAATAGTGTAATAGTGTGTAATAGTGTAATAGTGTAATAGTGTGTAATAGTGTGTAATAGTTTGCTAGTGTAATAGTGTAATAGTGTGTAATAGTGTGTAATAGAGTGTAATATAGTGTAATAGTGTGTAATAGTAAGTAATAGTGTGCTAGTGTAATAGTGTAATAGTGTGCTATTACACTATTACACTATTACACACTATTACACTATTACACTAGCACCTATTACACTATTACACACTATTACACACTATTACACTAGCACACTATTTCACTAGCACACTAGCACACTAGCACACTATTACACTATTACACTATTACACTAGCACACTATTACACACTATTCAAGTTTCAAGTTCAAGTTTCTTTTATTGCCACACGGCCAGGCCGGTGGAATTTGAGCACGGTGCAGGTGGTAGCTGCGACAATACACCACATGGATGATGGAACACAACATAACATCAACAACAACATAACATAACATAACATAACATAACATAACATACATAACATAACAGCAGGGGGTGAAATTAGGATCTAAGTAATTGTATGGCCTTGGGGAAGAAGCTGTTAAACCTGACTGTGCGGCTGCCCAGTGACCTGAACCTCCTACCAGAGGGGAGGAGTTGGAAGAGGTGATGAGCTGGGTGCAGGGGGTCACTGATGATTTTGTGTGCGCGTGTGATGGTGTGATGTTTGTGTATGGAGTCCAGGGTGGGGAGTGTGCAGTTGATGATTTTGGATGCCCTAATGATGATCCTGTCTAGTCTGTGTAGTGTGTGTTTGGGTGTGTTGCCGTACCAAACAGTGATGGAGAGTGAAATGATGTTTTGTATGATAGCTGTATAAAATTGAATCATTAACGTCTTCCTGACCTTGTACTTCCTGAGTTGTCTTAAATGAAATAATCTTTGGTTGGCTGTTTTAAGTAAATGAGTGGTGTGATGATCCCAGTTGAGTTTGTTGCTGATGTGTGTTCCTAAGTATTTAAATATTACACACTATTACACTATTACACTAGCACACTATTACACTATTACGCACTATTACACACTATTACACGATTACACACTATTACACACTATTACACTATTACACTAGCACACTATTACACTATTACACACTATTACACACTATTACACTAGCACACTATTACACACTATTACACACTATTACACTAGTACACACTATTACACTAGCACACTATTACACTAGCACACTATTACACACTATTACACACTATTACACACTATTACACTATTACACACTATTACACACTATTACACTATTACACTAGCACACTATTACACACTATTACACACTATTACACTATTACACACTATTACACACTATTACACGATTACACACTATTACACACTATTACACTAGCACACTATTACACTATTACACACGATTACACACTATTACACACTATTACACACTATTACACTATTACACTAGCACACTATTACACAATATTACACTATTACACTAGTACACACTATTACACTAGCACACTATTACACTATTACACTAGCACACTATTACACACTATTACACACTATTACACTATTACACTATTACACTATTACACACTATTACACACTATTACACTATTACACTAGCACACTAATACACACTATTACACACTATTACACTAATACACTAGCACACTATTACACATGATTACACTATTACACACTATTACACTATTACACTAGCACACTATTACACTATTACACACTATTACACACTATTACACTATTACACACTATTACACACTATTACACTATTACACTAGCACACTATTACACACTATTACACACTATTACACACTATTACACACTATTACACGATTACACACTATTACACACTATTACACTAGCACACTATTACACTATTACACACGATTACACACTATTACACACTATTACACACTATTACACTATTACACTAGCACACTATTACACACTATTACACAATATTACACTATTACACTAGTACACACTATTACACTAGCACACTATTACACTATTACACTAGCACACTATTACACACTATTACACACTATTACACTATTACACTATTACACTATTACACACTATTACACACTATTACACTATTACACTAGCACACTATTACACACTATTACACACTATTACACTAATACACTAGCACACTATTACACACGATTACACTATTATACACTATTACACTATTACACTAGCACACTATTACACTATTACACACTATTACACTAGCACACTATTACACTATTACACACTATTACACACTATTACACTAGCACACTATTACACTATTACACACTATTGCACACTATTAAACTATTACACTAGCACACTATTACACACTATTACACTATTACACTAGCACACTAGCACACTATTACACTATTACACACTATTACACACTATTACACTAGCACACTAGCACACTATTACACACTATTACACTATTACACTGAGCTGTACTGTACTGTACCCATTCTGCAATCTGTTAATAAAGTTTTCAATCAATCAATCAATCAATCCCGCACAGTGCAATACTCCAATTCAGCCATTGGGTGGGTGGCGCTGCTGAGTGGGCCTGTGACGGTCACGTGACCCAATTCAGCCATTGGGAGAGAGGGGCCGGAAAGCGTGGGGTCTGAGATAAAATTTTCAATCAATCAATCAATCCCGCACAGTGCAATACTCCAATTCAGCCATTGGGTGGGTGGCGCTGCTGAGCGTGCCTGTGACGGTCACGTGACCCAAATCAGCCATTGGGAGAGAGGGGGCCTGTGACGTTCATGGCCTGACAGTGTGGGGCCTGACAGTGTGGCAGTGGGAGGAGCCCAGTATGGTTCTGCGTTCTATATATATCTATGATTCTGCGGGGCTGCAGCTGGATACTATTGGCCTGCGGGGACACGCTGTGCTGGGGGCGTGTTTTGTTTACTTTAGTCCTGACTGTCATGGCAGCGCCCAGCTACTCGCGTTTGTACACATGGATATTATCACTATTTCTCTTTTGTCGAGCACAAAGAAAAGAAAGTTTTAGTTAAATGTCATTTGTGTTTTGGCTCAAAGATACTATCTACTGCCCATGCTTGAACGAAGCTAGTAGCTGAGTCTAACGTTAACAGGACCTCAGACAAAAAAGAGGTGGCGGAAGGGCTGAACACGTACTTTACATCAGTGGCAAGTAATCTGGTAAAAGATCTCCCACAGCATTCAGGGCGTTTTGGAGAAGCACAGGTTAATGAGTATTACTCACAACTAGAGCTGCAAGAGGACTCCTTTTCTTTTAGTAAAGTGACAGAGAGCGCAGTCCTCAAGAGGCTAAATCAACTTAATTCCAGTAAAGTGACAGGATTAGATCAGATGCCTGCTAGGTTTCTTAACGACGCAGCAGAGAGCATCACACCTGCTATTACCCACCTAATCAATCTCTCCATTGAGCATGGGAAGGTACCAGCAGATCTAAAGAGTGCTAGAGTAATCCCACTCTATAAGAAAGGTAATAAGTCAGACAAGGGTAACTATAGACCAATTAGCATTTTAAGTATACTATCAAAAGTCATGGAAAAAATCATTCATGAACAGATCAATACATATTTAGTGAGTAACAATATCCTATTTGAGCATCAGTCAGGCTTTAGACAATCTCATGCCACTGAGACTTGTCTGGTGTATTTGACTGACTGCATCAGAAAGGAGATTGATGCAAAGAAATTCTGTGGAATGATCATGTTGGACCTACAAAAGGCCTTTGATACGGTTGACCATAGTGTCCTTTTATTTTAATTGAAGGCGATTGGGTTTAGTTGGTCAGCGTTGAACTGGGTCACCTCATATCTATCAGGCAGGTCTCAGATGGTAGATGTAAACGGGACCTACTCCTCAGCCAAGGCGATCACCTGCGGGGTGCCTCAAGGGAGTGTCCTGGGGCCGCTCTTCTTTCTCATTTACATAAATGATATGAAGAATGCCTGTTCATCAGACCTTTTTCTTTATGCGGATGACTCAGCCATTCTGGTCTCCCATAAGGACTTGGCAGTAGTGGAGAGGACCCTTAGTGAGGAGCTATCAAATGTGCAGACATGGCTGTCAGATAACAAACTATCTCTTCATCTAGGAAAAACAGAGGCCATCCTGTTTGGATCAAAGAAACGGCTTGGTAAAGATATTGAAATGAAAGTAAGAGTAGGTGAAAAGCAAATAACAAACAAGGATTCTGTTGTATATCTAGGCTGCATACTGGACAAACATCTTACAGGAGAGGCCATGGCTAAAAAAGCCCACACTAAAATCTGCCAGAAAACGAAATTCCTAGCTAGACAAGGGAAACTACTGGACCAGGCAACACTTAAAATGCTAGCGGGCGCATTAGTACAGAGTCACTTTGACTATGCTGCCACCTCCTGGTTCAGTGGCGCTCCACAGGTCCTGAAAAATAAACTTCAGACAGCTCAAAACAAATTAATTAGAGTAGTCCTTAAACTACCTCCACGCACTCACCTAGGGCCAACTTTCTTTAGGCAACTAAACTGGCTTCCGGTCAATAAAAGGGTAATTCACATCAAATTAGGTCTCACACACAAGATAGTTCAAAATACAGGTCCGAAATATCTATCTAATTATTTTAATCGATTCCGTGACAATCATTCATACTCCACTAGAAGGAGCAGTACGGATTTTATTCTGCCAAGATTTAACTCCCTAATGGGCACAAATACATTTTTATATTCTGCAGCACTGGAGTGGAACAAGCTTCCAGTGGCCCTGAAAAACATCGAAGAGGGGGGAAGTTTTAGACGTGCCACAAAGAAATGGCTAGCCAGTGAAGTATAGAATAGCCATAGGAAGGAGAGGGTAGGAAGTGCTTTTTTTGTATGGGGTTGCTATTATGTTTTAATCTGTTTTTTATTATGATGATCTTTGTTTTATTATGATGCTCTATGTTTTATTATGATGCTCTATGTTTTATTATGATGCTCTATGTTTTTATTATGATGCTCTGTTTTAGTATGTTTTATTATGATGCTCTATGTTTTATGATGTCTGTCCATGTCCAAAATCAGGGACCATGATGGAAATAAGTGCTTGCACTTTCTCATGTTTTTATCCCTTGGATGCTGTCTTTTACTCCACAATAAAAATCAATCAATCAATCAAAGGACTCATCCGAAGCCAGTAAGCCACTCGCTTTCGGGGATCTAGTTAGCATCACCAGGCGGCACACAGCAAATGGGACGGAACACTTCACGTTTTCCAACTACTTGGAGGGAGAATATACTAAATGGAAATGAGCTAAAGAAAATGTTTGAGGAGCTGGACTAACGTTACATCGCAACCACCGCAGACTTTGGTGAGTTCAGTGATGTGAATGCAAAGTTGATCAACAGATTTTGACTGTAAGATTCTGCAAGGGAATCTCATCAATATACTAATCAAACAATATAAATATAGTCCTTTCATGCACAATTGATATCCTAACTATTCTAACGTTGCAATGCACGATTGGTATCTTAAACAATGTTGCAAGACGGTTATAATGAAACGCTCCGGCGACATCAAGGCTGTTCCTTCAACCTAAGCGGCGATACAATTAGGCACGGCGCATTTCTTATTATGTCGGGACTCGGGACAACATTTGTGTTTGTGTCAGATTTGTGTTTGTATCTAGACCACATTGCTTAGCAGAGTTCAGTGATGTGAATGGAAACTGTCAAGTTGATCAACAGATTTTGAGTATCTGTAAGGGCATTAATGAGAGCAATCTTTTTATTTATTTTTTAGTAACTAAATAGTTACTTTTCACAGTAACTCATTACTTTTGGGTGTAAGTAACTAGTAAAGTAACTGAGTTACTTTTGAAATGAAGTAACTAGTAAAGTAACTGAGTTACTATTTTTCAGTAACTAGCACAACACTGCTCAGAACAGAGCGGCACGTCTCGCCCTCTGCTGCTCTGTTCTGAGTGAGCTGAAGTTTCTCCAGATCCCGCTTTGAAGCGATCAACCAAATTGTTGGGCAGTAGTCCAAGTGGGATAGGACTAAAGCTTGTAACATTAGTTTAATTGTCTTCTCACTCAATAGATGAGCACACCTTCTGATCATTGAAATACTCCTACTCATTTTCACTCACTTGACCAAGCAAGCTTTTCATCAATAACCACACCCAACAACTTGGCCTCTCTAACCCTGAACACTTGTCCTTTTAACCCCTTATATAGAAAATAAGTGGGTGGTTATTCCCCAACTCAGTACACTGTTTAGATGGCAATCATTCACTTTCTATTATGAAAGAGGCGAATGGCGAATGTTATGTACATGACAGCTACACACAAGACCCTTTTATTTCAGTCTCGGAAGATCCCCTCTGATTGCCTTTTTAATATAAATACATACAAGGTCATACAAGAAAGAGCCAGCGGAAAAAGCAGAACCCTTCATCACTTTTAGACATGTTCACCCTGTCTTTGATACATCATCGACATGGTCACAGAGAGGACAACCATCGGTCACTGTATTCTCCTCTACAGTCACGGTCTCTCTTCCTCTGCCCGTCCTCCTGTAGGGCGACATCGGTAAAGAGATGTATATCATCAAAGCCGGAGCGGTGCAGGTGGTGGGAGGACCCGACAACAGCATCGTCTTCGTCACGCTGAAGGCCGGCGCTGTGTTCGGAGAGATCAGGTGGGTCGTAACATTACCCGTACATAAACATGCCCTGCCCCGGGGGGGGGGGGGGGGGGGGGGGGGGGGCTGTGTGTGTGTGCACGCAGAGGAAACCAGGTCAAAAGAACGGTGATGCTTTGCTACATCTGAATCTTGTAGTTATCAGATTCAAATATATACATAATTGATATTTCATCAAGATCAATAAATAGCAATGTCACTAACTCCAGTCAGTCATGGTTAGCCGACTCACAGGATACTTTACTTTGCATCTATATTGATTTGATTTAGATTTATTTGAAAAGCAGTAAAACATATTTACAGCAAATCGAGGATGTCACAAGAAAGTCGTGTGACTTATTTATTTATTTATAATATAAAGATACATTACAATACAACAACATATGAAAAATTACAAATACCGTACATACACAACATGTGCTCCCTGTTTTCTATGCTAATGACCCTCTATAGGGGAACCTTTTCTAAAATACCAGCTTTCATCCGCTGCTTAAAATACCTCAATACCTCAAGACCTCACCACATTGTGTTGTGTACTTGTATCTTTTCATTGTCTACTAAATTAATCCTGGCCATTAACAAGCTCACTGATCAGGGGAAAATAACTGCCAACAAAATGAAATGGTATACTAAGTACACTTGCTCTCTGTTCTCTTCTCAGTCTTCTACAGTCTGCCAAAGACGGAGGGAACAGGAGGACGGCTAACGTCAAGGCTCACGGCTTCGCCAACCTCTTTGTCCTGGAGAAGAAGGACCTGTTTGACATCCTGGTCCACTACCCAAATTCCCAGAAGGTGCTGGCCAGGAAGGGAAAGTAAGTCATTTTGGAAACATTTGTTCTTGTGATGATAGTGTACTTCACTAAGGCCTGACATGGTCTGTAGTTTTGGAACCTGTGTGTATGCAGAGTGTGTACAGTATGATGCCTGTCCCTAGAGTTAATTATGTGTTTGTTTGTTTGTTTGTTTGTTTGTTTGTTTGTTTGTTTGTTTGTTTGTTTGTTTGTTTGTTTGTTTGTTTGTTTGAAAAGAAAACTCCAGCAGGGCAAGGGTGCGGCAGCAGCCATGGCTGAGGCAGTTAAGAAGAGAGGACCGTATCTGTTTGCGCGCCCACCTCCTAGTCCCAAACTGCTCAAGGTCCTCGCTGAAACCTTCAAGAATAAAGAAAGCTTCATTGCTAAAGTCCTGGTAAAATAACACACAAGAGCAGCCCAATAGGCACCAAGAGCGTATGCTAATGCCCCCCCCCCCTCTATTTTGCTGAAGGGCTGGCATTATCCCAAGCACACCACTTTATGAAAGAAAACATTGTCACTGTTTAACCTTAGGAGTCTGTGGTCATACTATACATACTTGAAATTGGGAAAACATGTCTTCATCTCTTGTTCTGCCAAAGCTGGTACAAAAGTTGATTGTAAAGTATATTATATAGCAAAACAATTGATCAATTATACCTTCAAGTACTGTACAGTATACCAGTACTCACACAGTTGTTTGCTTATATAGGGGAAGTGTCATTTTGATGTAAGAGGCTATGGAGGGCAGCCAAGCAGGGGTGGGGGTAACGGGTACATCATTGTAGTCGTCACGTAGGCACCTTCCATCACAGACCACACCTCCAGAAGGCTCAACAGTAGACTGGTGTTCCCAAATCTACCCCCCTCTACACCCACACCCAGTGCTGATACCATACACGTTACTACACCACACACTACTATGCTATGATCAGCCTCCTTAAAAGGAATATGCCAACATTATTATCAGTAAAAGGCTATCCGGCTGCAAGCTAGCCTAGCTTAGCATAAATAAATGGAAGTCGATATGGACCACTACCCTATAGCTTAAAACTCCAGGAGAGGTGTTTTTGGCCCATAGCCAGCATTTTAAGCTAGTCGGGTGGTCTGTATCCATTTCCGTTATTTTATGCTAAGCTAGGCTAGCTTGCAGCCTGATAGCTTTCTACTGAACGCACAGAGAGGAAATTGGTATCTATCTTCTTCTCTGACTCCTTCTCTGAGACCGTAAGCGTCTTTTCCACAATTAGCCAGAGCCCTGTGACACATACTCCAATTACCAACAATGCTAAACCTGCTCATCTAATCAGTAATGTACCAAAAGAAGGCGTTGTCCAGCCGTTGCCACCATCAGCAGACCCGTGTACAGCCTAATCAAGCTCAAACTCACTTGCTGTTACAACATGACTGTGGATATGCTGTCAGGGTAAACTAATGTCTGTCTCTTTCTTGGTTATTTTTCCAGGGTACAGCGAAAGCTGAGCAGTGAGAAGGGAACAGGCTTCTGGAAGCTGCCATTTTACAGCTACTGTTTTCACATTACTTTATATTAGCTACTATTAGCTACTGAAGGGCGATTAACACACCTACAGTAGTTCACAAAAAAAACTAAAACACTAAACGATCTCACATTATCCTCATTGGATATATTCTGTATCAAGAGATTCTCAATGTTTTTAATATCAGGGACCAACAAATGTTTATACTTTTACCTGGTGGACTGGCAAGCAATGGTATTGTCACTTCCAATGATCAGGGATATTGAAAATACAAGATTACATTAAAACTCTACTTGACCCTCTGGATAAATAAAGTATTTATATTCTAACTAGGCCAGCTAACCAGTCCAGGGACTGCTCAGCAACATCCAAGAGAGTGGCACTAGTCCTCAGCCCTTAGTTTTAGAAAGAAACAACTTGCTACTACATACTGTATAGCCTCAAATCAGTGGAAACAGGACATTATGTCATTATATTCTTATAATATCCACATTGTAACTTGTGTAGTTTGCCTAGAAAGAGAGAGGGCAATGTATTTAAGTTAAGCTTCAGTTGCTAAATTTTTCTATGAGATATACCATCTCTCTCTAAATATGATGGGCCTTATTGTAAACTATGTATAATGTAATTTGTAGTGCTGTCAATAGATAATTTTTTTTTTACTAATTAATCTCACAATTTTATGTAATTAATCTAGATTAATCTAGATTAAAAATAGCATTTTCTATGATTGATTGATTGATTGATTGAAAACTTTATTAACAGATTGTAGAATGGGTACAGTACAGCTCAATACATACAATTGTTAAGGGGATGCAGACCAGAGAAAGGCTTTCGTCTTGTTTACATCAGGATCCCCCATTTTCAATTCATCATAACATATATGACACACACGAAATACAGATAGACAGTACTGCTACATATTTTTTTTTGAACAAATGTTTTTTATTTTCCCTTTTTTAACATGAAACTAGACAAACAATACAGTAACAGTGATAATCAATGATAAATCACAGGACAATGACAGAAATAATAATAACAATAATGACAGTCCAGTAATTAAATCAAAATAAATGTAGATTAAAAGACATAAAAATAATAAATACAATACATGTGCTCTTGCTCGCTCTTCCTCGCTCTTTCCTTCCCCTTCCCCTTCCCCTCCCCCCCCCCCCCCCCCCACCCCCCCCCTCAGGACCCCCACTTGGACTATACATCCACTATTTCATTTAACATCAGAAAATTACAAGTTTATATGCTTCCCTTTATCTTCTCCACCACAGCAGACTGCTATGCTGGCTTCATTAACACCTAAAATTCGTGCAGTGGATATCTCTAGATAAATCACATCGAGATAGGTAAGAACTCATACCTTCCGGCACATTTGATCTGGTTGAATCCAGCGTGACGCTATCAACTTTTTGGCAGCCGTAAGACCGGACAAAATTAGTCTCTTTACATGTACAGAGGTTGATAACTGAGAAACATCATTCAACAACAATACAGAAGGCAGTGTAGGTATGGTCAGTATGGTCAGTACTGCTACATCTATACATTTATGACATACCAGATTTGCAGATACAGTACTGTTTGTGATACAAAAAGTGTCCAGAAAAGAGTGTATATACATTTGACGTAGAAACTGTACATTGGAGGAGGTTGGGTAGGTGGGGTGGGGTTGGGTGGGTGGGTGGGGGGGGGGCTGTACATTGGAGGTGGGGGGGGGGGGGGGGGGGCGTAGGGGGTGGGGGGGGGACACTGTACACTACATTGGAATACTGACAAAGCCATACTTGGTCATTTACTTTACAACTGGGTTAGGACATTTGTAGGGGCCAGTTTCGAATTGCAGTCTCCCGTAGGTGTTCTTTGAGAGTCTACTTAAGACCGAAGCTTGTAACAGATATTTACTTGAGTAAAATCATGGAATTAATGTAAAATCAACACAAAGATATATATTTAGATTCAAAGACTTGACGTGGGATCGCTGCATGCGCTTGATTTGATATTGTCCTTCAGATATTCGATATTCTTTCACGGTCATGCCTGTCTGCACAATTACTGCTCCCATTATCACCTGTTTAGAGGCTCATTTACATAGAAAGGGGACATGTTCCACCCATATTACCTGATTTAAATATACCGCAATTGCACGGACGCAATGCCGACATTACGCATGAGCAACCTTGTTTCACTAATTTGAGAGCGATATGCACTGGCTTTGCTTCGGAAAAAGCCGCACAAAACCTTTGTGGATTCCGCCCACAGTATTTCTGACACTGGGAATACATTCCCTGAGATCCATAGATGTCCCTAGAATCAGATACCAAGAACATGCAAATGGACCATATTAAAAAAAAGTCTGTAAATGTGTATTCTACGTTCTTATGGAATGAATGAGATTTTTAAAATACATTTTGAATAAATTTTTATAACGTGATAATTTGCTGTGTAATTAATTAATCGAATTAACGTGATAAACTGACAGCCCTAATTACATCTGTTTAAACTAATATCTCTATAGATCTGTCAGAGTAGATGTCTGCTTCTACAGATATCTACATTATGTACACATTGAAAAACAAAACCAGATCTCACACTATATAATGTCAAATGTTTCTTTTTTCATATAAAATAAAAATAAAATGTTTACATGTGCAGTGTCCTTACTCTCATTGTTTTATGGATTTTTGTTGTTTTGTTCTTTTAAAGGTAGCATTTGTAATGTTGTCAAACAGTGACCTCTAGCCAAAAGAACCCTGCCACAATAGTACAATTTGTTTAAATGTTTTGTTTTGGTCATTCCAGTAACTTATTATACTGTGAAGTTATCCAGACCTTGGCAGAGCATGAGGTGTGGCCAGTAATAGCAACCACCCCCCCTATTCTTACTAAACTCCAACCAACACATCTGACAAAAACATAAAATGTAAACAAAATGCAATTACAAGCAGGGCTCTTTTGTCTAGAGGTCACTGTTTGGGGCTTTACAGATTCTACCTTTAACAGAATGTTAGGCCATTTTCTTCCTACAGCACTATGTTCCCTCAACCCTTCAATAAGCACTCAATATGTTCCCTCAATCCTTCAATAAGCACTTAACGTGTCTTTTCAATGATTCTATTTGCTAAAGTCTCAGGATCGTATAGTGGATCGCTACTGTATCTCTGCTGATTGTACTCACACGTTTGTTCAATTGTCTTATAAAAGATTTGGAATCGGAGCCAGCGCTGCGGGTGAAAACGGTCTGACCGTTGCTTTATTGGAATATCCAACAGCTTAATCAATCAGGTTTACAGCAATCAATTATTTCTATTTCTAATCAGCTCGTCTCGAAGGTTTCTTCTCGGCTCTGTTCTCGAACTCTGGTGGGGTGGATTCTCCGTCTCTGCTTCTCAGTTCTCTCTGCGTGTCTCTCTGCGTCTCGGTGTCTCCGTGTCTCTGTCTTCCCTCCATCATTCAACCTGCAGGTTTTATAAGAGAAGAGAGAATCCCCCCCGCCCTTGCCATCCCGTGCCGTCACCCCAGAGAGCCTGCTTTCCTATTGGCTAGAAGGTCTCCCCTCTAAGTGATTTGGGTCTTGCGAAACAGCGTTACAAGGTGACCTTACAGAGGGGATGTGAACTAGTTTCCTTTTAGAATGATTTACCCAAGTGTCCCTGAATGCGACCCTCATACAGATGGAAATATAGTACCCACTCAACCTAACAGTGGGTATCCCAGAATGGTCTGTTTGGACTGCTTAGCTAAAGTAAACAGAACTCTGGTGCTGGCCTTCAGGCCGTAATTTTCTGACTTGAAGTTAAGTATTGGGCCTTCCTTCCCACTTTGTTGTGTGGGGAAAGAGGTTTCATCTGTTTGCCATTTGATCTGTTCTTATTTTTATGGTACTCTGGGCTTTTTCCTATAGCTGCTAGGTGAAGGGTGAAGGGTTGCACTGTTAGCCTTTGACTGAATTCTCCTATGGCCTTTTCCAGAAACCGCTAGATGATTTTGATCCCTCCTGTAATGCTTATACGGGTCATTTTGATCAATTTAATTTACGACAATCCCTTCTCTGAGGGGTCTACCCTCATTATGTAACCAGTAAATTTCAAAATCAAAATGATATAATATTTCCATAAAATATAAACAATTTATTTTTTATTTTTTTAAATCCAAAAATCCAAAAAATTCCAAAATTCCACTTACTTCTTCTTCTTGCACAGTTATACACATTATCAGTTATTATTATGACTTCAGACTAAGAAAGCTGTTCCTGTTTTTACAAGGAAACACTCTTTCAATAACAGCTTTTTTGTTTAGACTATTTTATCCATGTAATTAACCAAATGTCTATTTTGTGTAATGGACTCTGCAAGAAAAGATTATTACCTCACACCAATATAAGACTAACAGTTCTAATAAACACGAAGGAGACTTAAACCATAAACATATAAAAGACTGAATTTCTCCTTCGCAAAAGACCTTCTGAGGTCTATTCCCTCTTAGCTGCAATTCTACCAGTTATCCTCATTGAAACCTCTGAGGTCTATTGATAACCCTTTTTGGCTGTGGCTCTTTCGTTGCACTTGCGCTAAGCGCCCTCTCCTCCGGCGTCTTCGGTTCCGCTGCTGGTACTCCGTCAAAGTCCACAGAGGAAAAATCATCATTTTTCAATTCCAATTCATGATCTCCTCTGTCTGGCTCCTGCAAAAATTCTTCATTTCCCATAGAGGGACCCTCATGTTCGCTCCTGTCTGGTTCCCCATAATCGTCTTCATTTTCCCCTTCGTCGTGCATTTCCTGTTCTTGATCATTGAACAGGGGTTCGGATTCCAATTCTTGCCCATCTTGCAGGGCTTTTACGCAATGCGAAAGGTGAAACCACATTGAAGATCCTTTTACCTGTAGAGCTCTTTCCGTAGCTCTTACAACCTCGTACGGTCCTTCCCGCCGCGCGCCATACCACTTGCGTCTGAACACTTTGACATAAACGTAGTCCCCTGGTACTATCTGGGGAGCATTCCGCCTATCCTCCTCCTCCTCTGTCTCTCGTTTACTAGAGACATAATCATAGATTGCCCCGTGGAGCTTTGACATGTACTTCACGTACTCACGCATCTCGTGGTCTAGAATATCCAAACTCGGACCTTTTCCTGCTGCGCGCAATCCGGGCACAACCATACATCGGCCAAACAACATTTCGTGCGGAGTTAAACGCAGGCCCCGGATCTCGCTTGATCTACACGCCATCAGTGCTAACGGTAACGCGCTCAGCCAACTTAGACCTGTGTGTTGACAGATCTTAACCAATTTGTTCTTAAGTACCCCGTTCATGCGTTCCACAGCCCCCTGGCTCTGAGGGTGGTAAACGGACCCGAAACGCTGTTTTATCCCCATCTGTTGGAGTACTAAACGTACAGTTTTGTCCACAAATTCTTTTCCATTATCTGACGAGATCTTATCTGGAATTCCGTAACGGCTTACTACCTCACGGCATAAGAACTTAGCCACTGAGGCAGCATCCTTATGTTTAGTCACGCAAGCCTCCACCCAATTTGAAAATCGACACACCACGACAAGAATGTACCTTTTTTGGTTAATCGGTTTTATCATGTCTACATAGTCAATCACAAGTTCTCTCATTGGGCCATTTGGGGTGGGGATGTGTCCCGGAGACACAACGATCCCTCTGCGTGCATTGTTCTTCAAGCAAATTGCACATCTACTTATTACACAATCAATCTGCCGTAGCAGGTTTGGCGCCCAAAACCCATACTCCTCTATTTTCCTACTCACCTCTCTCCGGTGTGCATGACAGAACTCATGCGCAGTTTGGATCAGCAGTCCGACCAGGCCCGTTGGTGCAACCACAAGTCCTTCATGGTTCCGCCACAAACCTGCCCCATCCCTACTAGCCCCCCTTGCTGACCAGAGATTTCTCTTCACCTGACTCGCCTCTTCCCGAAAGGTCAAAACATCTTTGTAAGTAATCTTATCTTCCAACTCCACCTCATGTGTGATAACCAATACCTTACCTGCTCTGTCCGCACCTGTCACTTGTTTGGCAGCGACATCCGCCATGTTGTTACCTCTGGTCACCTTAGACTCATCAGACTGATGGGCAGCACATTTGATAATCGCAATTTGTTTGGGTTTCATTATTGCTTGCAACAAATCGGTTATCTGACTACAGTGTCTTATGGCGGTACCATCTGCTCTCTTAAAACCTTGCCCTTTCCACACCGCTCCGTAGAGAAAGGCTATGTTCTGTGCGTAGCTACTGTCTGTATAGACATTACAGCTCTTTCCTTCTGCCATTTTGCACGCTTCAGTCAGAGCGACTAGTTCCGCCAGCTGAGCTGAACAGGGTTGTGTCAAGGCTTCGGCCTTTTCTACGACAAACCCATCACCTTGTGATTTTACTACAGAGTAACCTGCTTTTAGGTCCTCTCCAACTCTGTAACATGAGCCGTCTGTCCATAGTTCCAAATCAGGACTGCTAAACGGGAAAGCCTGCAAGTCAGCTCTAAGTCTGGAGTACCTCTCAGCTTCCGCCACACAGTCGTGAGGTTCTCCATCCTCAGGCTTAGGAAGGGTCTGCGCTGGGTTCACTATGGAACACCTAGTCAAAGTAACATCTTCCTCTTCCAAAATCCTGTAATAATTTTTCAGACGGGGTATCGTTAGTGCAGATTTACCAGATTCCAACAAATTTTGGATCGCATGTCCTACCATAATATTGACTGGATACCCCATCATGATACTTGCAGCTTTCTCGTACATCAGGAAGACTCCGGCGCAATCTCGGTAGCACGGAGGCATTCCCATTTCCACCTCTGAATAGGCGATGGAGTAGTATCCTATTGGTTGTGGATGGATCCCCACTCCGGTGTTTTGTGCCAGTACTGCGCATGCATACCTCTGATCTGAAGAGGAAGAGACATACAGTATGAACTGCTTGGTATAATCAGGCAAAGTCAAGGCCGGGGCAGCTAACATACGGGTCTTTATGGTCTCAAATGTCCTCAGGCCCTCCTCAGTCCAGGTTACTTTAGCACTCAACTTATCATTTCCGCAAACTTTTATCATAGCTCTTAAGGGCCCTACTAGTTCTGTATAATTTTCCACCCAAGTGGAACTATACCCGACGATTCCCAAAAACATCATCATCTGTCTTACAGTCACTGGCTTGGGAGCTTTCTTAATAGCCACCAAATGTTCCTCTGTAATAGCTCGATGGCCTTTTGAAATTGTTTGACCTAGATATGCTACTTTAGGTCGACAGTACTGCAATTTTTTCAAAGACACCTTGTGTCCCTTCTCTGCTAGTAGTTGCAATAGTTCGATAGATTCCTTATGACATGTTGTCTGATCGTCGGCACACAAGATAATATCGTCCATATACTGAATGACTCTGGATTTTAATCTCAGGTCTAACCCGTCCAGATCCTCTCTCAAGATCTTGTTAAAGATATGTGGGGAATGCTTTAATCCCTGTGGGAGCCTAGTGTATTCATAATGCTCATTCTTATAGGTAAAACCAAAAAAATGCTGGCACTCTTTGCTCAAAGGTACGCTAAAATAGGCGCTACACAAATCTATAACCGTAAAATACTCAGCTTGCGGCGGGATGAATGTCAGTAGTGTGTGGGGATCTGGGACATCGGCGGGATAGTCAATTAAAACCTCATTGACGGCCCTCAAGTCGTGTACCAGACGGTACGAGGTGTCAGGTTTCTCCACTGGCAGCAACGGCGTGTTGCTCTTGGGGCTCTTTGTCTTTCGTAGTACTCCGGCTTCTAGAAGTCCTTTGATTTGTGGCTCGATTCCGGCCACCGCTTTTTCCTTCAGTGGGTACTGACTTTTCCAGGGCAGGGTTGCTCCTGGTCTAAGCTCCACCCTCACTGGTTGAGCAGATTTGATCAGTCCAATGTCGGTGCTATGTTTTGACCACAGCACTTCTGGTATGGCCCCCATCATCTCCTCCTGGAGGCTCAATTTCTGGGGGTTTTCTTCTACTGTCTCCTGTGACAGCTGCACCGTCTGGGGACGTCCCATCCCTGTGCCTTGAATCATTATCTTGACGAACCGTTTGTCCGGGCTTATCCATATGAGTCGGTTCTCCGTCGTCTGTTCGAACTTTATTCCTTCTGCCTCTTTCATCATCCTTCCGATGTTTTGTTGGTCGCACGAGTCGGTCACTTTTAGCGTCACGTGGGGAACGCTGTCTGTGATCTCGTGTTCCTTTTGCAGATAGTTGCTCCGTGCAAGTCGTATTGCTGCTCCTTGGGGACCCATCACTATGCTGGTGGCGTTGAGCTGCACCTCCTCTGGTTGATTTCTCATCCACTCCTCGGCTTGTCTTTCATCCGCATTTTTATAGTACTGTAGTGTGCAATGGTATGGTGTCTCTGGGTTCTTTGCAGCTGGCATATTGGCGGTGATGAATGTCTCCCATTCCAACGCTGGTCCGAGCAATTCCTGGCTTAGGTTCCCCAACCAGTATACTTCCGGGGGTCGGGGGTCTGTTCTTTGCATCATTTCGTAGTATTGGTCTTCTGGGACGTCGATCACACAACCATCAGGCGTGCATAGAATGTTCATCCCCAACATACCAAGGCCGTCTCTGCCCAGTAAGCCAATGGGTGCGGTGTCGGAGACCAAGATGGAAACCGTCGCCTCTTTGCCTCTGTACTTCAGGGTGACAGGCTCTGTCACTGGAATCAGCTTCTTTATCCCTTCAAATCCAATGGTCCGTACATATCGACTGGACATGGGCAGGTGTGTCGCATCTTTAGGTTGGACCACAGTGTACGCCGCCCCGGTGTCTGCCATCATCCTGACAGATTTATTATTCACCGCTACGTGCACTATCGGTTCCTCCCTTAAGTGTGACAATGACAGCTGGCACCCCCCCCATTGAACTCTCTGGGCCTCGTCAGAACTCCTGTTCTGGCCCTCTGGATGGATTCACTGGGCCCCTGTTCTGTTGCTGGTTCTGGTCTTGCATCTGGTCTTGGTCTTGGTTCTGGTATTGGTTGGGTCCGTACCACTGCTCCTGGGATCGGCCATAACCTCTTCGGCCACCTCCTCTGTTATTTCCTCGAACCCTGCTGCTGGGTCCTTGGCTTCGCCATCCTTTTTCACAGTTCCGGGCGAAATGTCCGATTTCTCCACAATGCCAACACTCCGCCGACGCCGGCCATTCCAGGGGTCTGCTTCTTGGCTGTCCATTTCCTCTTCGTGACTGCCCGTTTGATCCCCTCTGATTTTGTTGTTGAGTGGGTGCCGGTGCTTCCTGTTTGGTGGGCTGTGCTGTTTCCTGGTTGTTCAGTTGTCCACTATTCCCCGTCTCGGCTCTGGGCGGTGTGGCTTGTACCATGGCTTGGAGGCACTCTACCATCTTGATTGCCTCGACCGGCTGTTGGTACATGAGCTTTCGCTCACTTGCCGTTTCTTTGTCTTTGGCCTGTTGTTCCTTCTTCCTGTGCAGCTCCACTTGATGGCTCACGTTCTCCATGTATGCATCTAAAGCAGGGGTAGGCAACCCTAGGCACGCGTGCCTGCATAGGCACGCGGGGGCATTTGCATAGGCACAGGGGGCAGCAGTAAAATAAAATAAAAAATAAATAAAAAATTATAATTTTTTTTTTTTTTTTTTTTTTTTTTAAATATTATAGTGAATATTTTGCACTGTTGTCACATCTTGTTGAAATCCTCCCACAGGTTCTTTTTACTACCACATATTTAATTGAGACCCTTTATTTGTTTATTATTTCAATTTAGCTGGAAATACATTGCTACATCATTCAGTAACATTTGCAGAGCCTTATAACAAAAACATTATTACGGTCACCATTGTGACCAGTGGGATTAATCAACACATTTTATTATTTATTTTTCTATTTCATTGAACATTGCACATGTTAAAAGCAATTTTTTTTTACTCAAAATGTGAGTATTACCAAGTCAACTTCTTAAAACAATGACAATAAACATAGTTTTATTAGGTTGAAATAATGTGGTTGTGTACTTATTTTTCTGTTAACTTATTATGGATTGAAAACTGAAAACCTTAATGCACAGTAACTGAACTCAATATTTTTAAGTTTTGGTAACTTATTATTATAATTTTTTTTACAGTGTAGTCTTGCGATCAATCAAAACGTATTTACACGATATACCTCACATTCACCCTCCATTCACATCCTGGTGTTCTCCTGGTGTTCTCCATTAGGCCTGTAGGTGGAGCTATGACAGCACACGTACAGTACACACACCGGTGTGTGATGTGTCCAAAAATGAATGGGCAAATGTGAGTGAAATTGTCGCACTGTATGCAGCTGTTTGTCTGTATTGATTTAGGGTTGATACAACCATCATAATAATATTGTTAATAATAACAATAACAATAATGATGTAATAATGTAAAAATTATCATAAAAAATACCTGATTATGAGAAAAAAATTATTACGATGCATGGAATATTGTTGAGGCACACTAGTTACAACTATATTTCAAACAGGCACTCCATGTCAAAAAGGTTGCTGACCCCTGATCTAAAGGAAGGCTTCCCAGGCATACCACTTCGTTCAGTTTTTGTCTCACCTCGTTGGAGAGGCCCTTCTGTATTTTTTCTCTTAGCATCGCCTCTCCCATTGGATTTTGTGCGGGGTCTTGGCCAGTCATGTCTCTCCAGGTGGCGTAGGCTTGTGCCACATACTCTCTGGGGGGGGTATCAGGTCCCAACGCACCAATGTGGATCTTGTCTGGATGCATCAGGGTTTGATAGGTCTCCCGCAGGACCCGCCATAGTGCTCCTCTGTGAGCGGCGAAGAGGTCCTGGTCGTGGGCTCCAGACACTACATACCGCACCATGGCAGCCTTGGTTAGTAGTTCTTCCATGCCAGCGACTCCTACTTTGTGAGAGAGTAGTCGCTTGACATCGCCGATAGCCAGCTGTTGGCCTACCATCATTTCCTCCAGCTTGGCAATCCATGGAAAAGCCCCATTCTGGAGGGAGGGCAACTTCTCCGATATTTGGGACATGTCTGAAGCATTCCATGGCTGGTACTCCAATCCCTGATGTCTTATCATCAAGGGTTGCATGCTGGCTGTATGCTCTCGGGTATTGGATCTGGTCATTCTTTTTTCTTCCGTCTTTTTCAACGCTTTGATTTCATCCTTTGCTTTTTTCATTTGTTCTTCCAATTCTTGTTGTGCGGTGGTGCCCCTTCTCCAGTTCTCGGCGCTTGCTTGGTATCCCGCGGAATCAGTGTCTTGGGCCTCGTGGTAGGACTGTATCTGTGCTTCCATCTCTCTGTTTTCCTTACTCATTCCCTGATGTCGTCGCTTTAATTCCTCCATGGTAGCCGTCAGTTTCAGCATCTGGTTGCTTTCTTCGAGGGTAGGTGCGGAAACGAGGAGTGGGGTAGTGAATCGTGGAGCAGGTCTTCTGCTTGGCGTCACTCCTCTGGGGGGTCTCTCCCTTCTCTCCTCTTCCTCTCGTTCTCTGTCTTTCTCCTGGTATTTGTTCAGGGGCTCCCATGTCTGTTCCTCGTCCTCTGTGTCTTCCCAGTATTAGCGGGATGCGTGGGGAGAGAGCCGGCGACGGCGGGGAGCTTGTCTTGACCTCTCCTCGGGATAGTCTCTTCTGTGGCTGAGACTCCTGTCGTATAGACTATCTATTTGGTCGTCTAACTCCCTGATGTCGTCGCTTCGGCGTCCCTCTCCTTCCGCCCAGAGAATTTCTTTCTGTGCGGCAGTGAGCGGTTCATGTATGCATCGATGTCTCTCTTCGTCTCGATATCTCTCCGCCGCCCTGGGATAAGGAATACTGTGGGACTGAACGTCTCGCTCCCTTCTTCTCTCCCCCTCTGTTTCGTCTGCTTCAGGCGTTAGGGTGATTGTTGTCACTGCCCGTCCCATCTCTGTTCTAAGGCCGCTATTTTTGGTTATCTCGTATTGGCTATCCATGTCTAGTATAGGCAGGATAGGGTAGATTGGTTCCCTATTCCTGCTGGCATAAGGGGGGGTGCTATATTTACCTCAGTTGCTCTTTGGGAGGTGACTATTGTCCTTTTAGGGGCCAGGGGAGTGATCAGGATGGGAGCTAGCTCCTCTGTCGGCAGGGCCTCCTCATTGACAGTCGAATTGTCCTCTCCCTTACTCTTCCTTCTCTCAGCTTCCCGAGCGAATTTTGATAAGGCGTCCATTTCTTGCATGCGTTTTTTCCCTCTCGTTGTCATCTTTCCCACTTTTTCCTCCCCCGTTCTATATGTCCTAATTAGAGCATGCAGATCTGATATTATTTCTAAATCAAAAGAGCCCTCAATAGGCCAGGGTTTGGTGATGTGTGGCCATCTTTTATTCCATTTCTTTGATAATTCAATAAGTCTTTCCACATAGTAAGGATTGTCCTCTGTGTAAGGATTATTTTTAGCAAGCACTTGTATCGGGTTATCCTCCATCCAACCAATTGGTGTACTCACATCTTTATTTGCCTCCGTTGTCATTTTTCTATATGCGTTTCTTCTTCTCATGTACTAGAGTTTTTTAATTCCTCTTTCTGTGTCCTATTTTATTTTTAAAATGGCAGCAGGCAAGAGTGATCTTTGTATTCCCTGTCTAAATGTAGGTGTCTATGCTTTTGTGACTATCTCCTACTCGAACAACCGCTAACGGTACTTGTAGCCCTGTCTATTCTCTTCTTACCCTTTTCACTGGTGATCTGTAGTCTTACCTGACTTGCGGTGCCCTTGTTGCCTGGCAGAACTGCTGAAAAATATAGCACAAAATACAACAGTTCTTTTAAATTTTTCAACTGGAATTTCACTTTACTCCGTCTTTTCAGTATGAATATATCTTCTATCTAATATTCATACCACATCTAATTTTTGAGAGATTCTTTATCAACAGTATGAATAATCCTTTACTTAATTCATACAACTTTTTCAAATTTTTGAGAGATATTGTGATTGACAGTGGTGTTTGCGTTTCCGGTGTCTACTCCCTTATTTCCGCTTCTATGTTGACTCCTCCTTCGTCGAATTTCCGCTTTCCGATGTTTCCCCCGTGGTCCCGCTCCAATATTCTGTTTCACCTCAAAAATCACACATTTTTTTATTAGTGTCTCAGCCCTCATTACACATCTCATTCATTCTTCTGTTTCCATTTTTCAATACTACTTCCCCCCAGTGGACATTTGTCCTCCTCAGACACGTGTCCACCAACATCGTTCTTACGCACCTTCTGACATCACTCCCTGCACGGCGCGAGGCCCCACCCTCTGTTTTCCGAAGCGTCCATTACAGACTCCCCACAGAGGACAGGATAACCTCACCACAGGTACAAGGTAGTCAACGCCCAGGCACCCCACCTTGTCACTACCCCCAGGAAGCCCAGTGCCCTGCCAAACGGTCATGCATAACCGTACAGACTCAGCAACAGACCCCAGGGACCTAACAACACTCAACCCATTTCTTCTCCGTGTACCTATTATGGAAACAAAACTCATTCACAAAAACAAACATCACTTTTACAATATCCCCAGGCACGTCCCCCCAGTACCATACCCCTCTGCACACCCCATCCCCCACCCATCGACCCAGACTGTCCAGCAGTCCAGATCAAAAAATGACAGACAGGGCGTACTCATGGTACCTTGGCACCAACGGAACGCCCACCTCCGCTCGGCCCCCTTCCTCATCCTCCTCTACCGCCATCATCTTAGTCATAACAGGTGCAGCCGAGCGGAGTGACCCCTCCACCGCCGGGCCGGCTGCGCAGAGAGTCCCAATCAGATACCCAAAGCATGCTCTAATTACCGACACACACAACCAATATCACAAATATCACCACTGCATAGAGAACGTACTTAATTATCACCCAACCTATATACCCCATCTGCTCCTGACCCCAATCTTCCCACGACCTCTCCCGAGTGTCATGGAGATCCCTCGTAATGTTCCTCAAATGTTCTATCACGTCTGGCATCCCTACCTCGTCATTATCGGGCACATACGTGCAGCATTCCTGACCAATTAACGCACACGTACCCCCTGAAGCCGCCAACAAAAAATCCATAGCCGCCCTTGTCTGCATCTCCATTAACCTCAACGACCGCATCTCCTCATTCTCTAGGCTAAACCCCTTCGTCGTTGTGGTCGACATCTCCTCAAACAATGCCGCCAAATGATCAATCTCCTGCCAATTAGCATATGTCCCATACGCAGAAAGTGCCACCCTGAAAAAATGATCCGCACTCACAGCTCGCGCCTTCCTAGCCCCAGGGTGCGTCGGCAAAACATCAGTTATTCTCATCGCCGGTACCAGATATCCCAACGCACACCTCCCTTTCCAACCCGCCGGTAACGCCGCATACGCATTTTCACCACAAATCCAATACGTACCCTGGGGAGCCCGCGCAGCCACCCTCGCAGCCCCCAGGCTCACCCCACCCACACAATTTCCTAGCGTGCCCACATATTTACCATTCTCGCCGTCCTCACATCTCGTAAACTCCTCTGGCCTAACTGCCACCGGAATAGGCGTAACATCCAACTTAGCCTGCTCCGCCACCGCCCCTAGCAACCCCTTTGTTTTATGATACACCTCTAACCTCTCCTTACTCACTCCCTTACATAGGAAAGGCAGATTAAAACCCTTCAACACAGAGTTATGACACTCAGTGACTGGGTGGGCCATAAGCGGTAAACCGGCTGCAGAAGATTCTGGCGCTAGGCCGCACACATAACAATCAGTCTTATTCGCACTTTTCGCCACCTCCCTTGCTATTTTTATAAACATATTCGTGTGAGGCTCACGCAATTCCCGCTTGTCCACATCTATATTTATAAGATCCGGCCCCTGGGGCCAAAAATAAAACAAAACTCCTGCCGTAAATAATACGAAAACCGTTACCAGAGTGCCCATCACCAACACGCACTCCGCACGCCTAGACAAACCAACCATCCTTTTACCGGCCTGCCCTCCTCCGCGTTATCCCTGCTTCCCTCCTCCTGCTGCGCGTTTCCTACTCTCCCTGCAACGCCCCACAAACAACAACCAACAACATCCCTTATTACAACATGTTCACCATACAACATATAACCCTGTTCTATTCCCCCCCTAACCAACCCTCCAATATATCCCTAATAGGAGAGTGGAAGAGAGGGGGTGGGAAGGCGCCCCCGGGCCAGGGAGGGGGACACACACTGGGAAGGGCCCGGGAGGGAGCACACCCAATTTCCCCAGTGGTGAGGAGACCAGGCAAGACCAGAGTACGTCACGCTAGACAGGAAGGGAGGGAACGTCTAGTGAGGGAGTATACCACTAGGGAGGGAGTGACGTACCTAGGAAAGGAGCTAAGAAAGGAGGGGAGGGAGGAAAAATACTCGACGAGGGGGGGGGGGCCGAAACAACAATACCACCATATACCACAACACGACAACACAACCTATCCCTAACTGGAGGTCGGCGGTGCCTCCTAACCTTCCGATTTTGGTGGAGACCTCCAGCCAAATCTATCATGGGTCTTTACCAGTGTTTTAAAGGCTGCCTCCGCTTCTCTTTGACTCAAAGACACCCCCTCTGCTCCCTCTCCCCCCCTAACCATGCGACTCTGACCCATCACTAGGCTAGTAGCAAACTGCCTCACGACAGCCTCCATGGTGTATGCGCTAGACCAACCACTCGGTGTCAACAATTCCATACATATGACCCCACCCTTACTCACATAACCATGTTCTAATGGCGGGGAGAGCACCCGCATGAAAGGCGGAGAGAACGGGAAATCCTGAGGGAAAGAGACACCCAGCAATATAAACTCCGTTTTAGTCTCCTTCATGTCCTGCCACAACAATGAGTCCACATCTAACTGAAACAACCTAACCTCCCAGCTGAACAGATTATCCTCAACCAACTCCACTGTAATAAAACCGCCGCCCAGTCGTCTGATCTCCTGAAGCTCCCTCATAAGCCTCTTTGACCGGACCAGGGCACCCCGAGTCATTGGTGATGATGTAGATGGCGTACTGGTTCCCCTCATTCTCGCGAATGTCCTTGCGAACCAGCCCTGTGGTGCAGACCGCCGCTCCACCGTCTGGCCATTCACCATCTTTCACTGGTCAGATCAGTCAAGCATTAGTCAACCTTAATAGATCAATTAATCCCCATTTTCAACACCCATACTTGTTAGTACCCTAGACCCTGCCTACAATGTCTCAGACCCCAGACCGAATCCCCCTAAAAGGGACCCAGAAATAAGGAAAGAAAGCCAGGGCAGAAAACAGCGCGTGGGGGGGGGGCAAAAAGAGCACTACCTTCGTACGGGGGCACACACCACGTCATGGAGAGAACTGATATCTCAATCCTACAGCGGGGGGGGGGGCATACACCATAGTATAAACGGGAATGAGGGAACGAGAGACTAGGAAGGGAGGGGAAAGAGGCACCTAGGGAAAGAGGGGAGGGTGCATCAATGTAGGAAGGGGAGGGGGGGGTTCACACTAAACTTCCAGCATCACCACACCTCTGCTGTGCACACTGCACCACATAGGGAGGGAAAGAGAAGTGAGGAAGATTGGAAGGGAGAGAGAGAGAGACGGAGGGAGGGAGAGAGAAGTGAGGGAGACAGGGAGGGAAAGGAAAGGAGGAGAGGAGAGGAAGGGAGGGAGGAGGAAGGGAGGGAGGGAGGGAGGGAGAGAGGGAGGGAGGGAGAGGAGAGGAGAGGAGAGGAGAGGAGAGGAGAGGAGAGGAGAGGAGAGGGAGGGAGGGAGGGAGGGAGGGAGGGAGGGAGGGAGGAGAGGGAAGGAGGGAGGGAGGGAGGAGGGGGGGGGGGGGGAGGAAGGAAGGGAGGGAGGGAGGGAAGGAAGGAAGGGAGGGAGGGAGGGAGGGAGGGAGGGAGGGAGGGAGGGAGGGAGGGAGGGAGGGAGGGAGGGAGGGAGGGAGGGAGGGAGGGAGGGAGAGGAGAGGAGAGGAGAGGAGAGGAGAGGGGGAGGCGGGAGGGAGGGGGGGGGAAGGAGGGAGGGAAGGAGGGAGGGAGAAGAGGGAAGGAGGGAGGGAGGGAGGAGAGGAAAGGAAGGGAGGGAGGGAGGGAAGGAAGGAGGGAGAGGAGAGGAGAGGAGAGGAGAGGAGAGGAGAGGAGAGGAGAGAAGGGGAGAGAATGAGGGAGGGAGGGAGGAGGGAGGGAGGGGGGGGGGGGGGAGAGGGAGGGAGATGAGGGAGATGAGGGAGCACGCAAGGGCGAGAGATTGAAAGCACCCCGCACAACATACCAGGGGGACCGTGGAACAATAGGCTATAATAATTTCCAAAACAATATCGCCCCCTGCTGCATTTTATTGCACATCACCCCTATTGCAACACAGTACCCCCAACATCCTGCAGGAGGCGCCCTCATCCTTCTAACAATATGTGCGTCAACACGCAGCCACACCCCCCACGACGTCAGCCCACGTGCCCACTCAACTTTAACCCCAACTCCCAGAATCCCCTGCACCGAATTGTAGTTCGTCTTCTAGGCCGGCCCCCTACAACACGTCGTCACCGAAATTACGTCACGTCCACAATCCCTAGGTCTCGTTGACCACCAGAATAGCATCACGCGAGGCTTTGTCACGGGACTTTTCATTTGTTTACAAAAATTATCTCTTTCTCATTCACTCCTAACCTTCTAATTCAACTCATTTTCACTCCATTTCACACAACGCCACAGTCACACACATACTCTCATCCAGCATCATAATAATCTTTAGCCCTGGGCAGCCTCGTACAGCCTGTAGCACCCAACATTAGCCCTCGGGTTCCAAACGGCAACCTCTTAGCATGGTCCCCGCTGTAGCAACTCGCGACGCCAATGTTAAACCGGCATTACACACTGGATTAATACATATGTCAATTTACATCCCTAAACCATATAGTTATACATTTCTACACAGGTCCTCAGCAGCCTCGCTACTAAACAGTGCTTTATATACTAACCCCAAACGCTTCTAAGTGCCTTTCTTTAATCCTAACATAAGCGCAGTTACCCCATAAGTGCATTCCCAAGGGTTACTTTCCCCCGTCATCCCTCTTCCCATCCTCTTAATCTTCATATTTAGCGCTGTCGGGGAGCTCACCTGTCTCACCCCCAACAACCAAATACCTCCCCAAAATTCGTACCAAAGGCGAATTTTTAAGCAGATTGCGTCGGACCACGATACAACAGATTTGCATGAAACGTCTTTCTAAACTTGTCTGTCATACGCGCCGATTCTAAGAGTGAAGCCGCGAATGATGGTGTGGCAAAAAAGCAACAACCTCTTGGTTGACGCGGTCTGAACGAACACAATCCAGTCTATTCCTCTCTTTCCCAGGGACCACACCATGTCGACTGAGGGGACGGTCCTTTCTAATAATCACCCCGTCTCATTCATCCACTCGCCCTTGAGTGGACGTAGTTAAAATAAATGAACCGCGGTGTCATCACAACCATTCTCTCAACCAACTGTATAGTCCCCAGCCTGTTCCCCGTTCATAAACACTTCGCCCTTTCATTCATGATTGCGTTCGTTACTGGTGACCGCGCCCTCTCCTCCTTCTTCAATCGCTTAATTCATATCACAACGGCCGATACCAGTCCAATCTTGTGAGAATTGGAACCAAATCTCGGTCGTTTTTTATGTCATTAGCCGCTCCGTCTCAACCCTCGATTCACAGCTGTCCCATCTCCACCCTTCTAAATCCATCTCCCCTTTTTCAACTCACCGTTACTCTCCTCCGGCACGTTGGATTGTTTGTAGAGTGTAAGATGTCGTTGAAGACGTCATTGCTCTGCTTCTGAGAGATCTTGTATGTTGAAGACGTCGTTGCTCTGCTACTGAGAGATCTTGATCTTCGAAGGATGGTAGGATCGGATTTTTCAGCCCAGGAAAACGGCTCCAGATTAACGTGTCTTTTCAATGATTCTATTTGCTAAAGTCTCAGGATCGTATAGTGGATCGCTACTGTATCTCTGCTGATTGTACTCACACGTTTGTTCAATTGTCTTATAAAAGATTTGGAATCGGAGCCAGCGCTGCGGGTGAAAACGGTCTGACCGTTGCTTTATTGGAATATCCAACAGCTTAATCAATCAGGTTTACAGCAATCAATTATTTCTATTTCTAATCAGCTCGTCTCGAAGGTTTCTTCTCGGCTCTGTTCTCGAACTCTGGTGGGGTGGATTCTCCGTCTCTGCTTCTCAGTTCTCTCTGCGTGTCTCTCTGCGTCTCGGTGTCTCCGTGTCTCTGTCTTCCCTCCATCATTCAACCTGCAGGTTTTATAAGAGAAGAGAGAATCCCCCCCGCCCTTGCCATCCCGTGCCGTCACCCCAGAGAGCCTGCTTTCCTATTGGCTAGAAGGTCTCCCCTCTAAGTGATTTGGGTCTTGCGAAACAGCGTTACAAGGTGACCTTACAGAGGGGATGTGAACTAGTTTCCTTTTAGAATGATTTACCCAAGTGTCCCTGAATGCGACCCTCATACAGATGGAAATATAGTACCCACTCAACCTAACAGTGGGTATCCCAGAATGGTCTGTTTGGACTGCTTAGCTAAAGTAAACAGAACTCTGGTGCTGGCCTTCAGGCCGTAATTTTCTGACTTGAAGTTAAGTATTGGGCCTTCCTTCCCACTTTGTTGTGTGGGGAAAGAGGTTTCATCTGTTTGCCATTTGATCTGTTCTTATTTTTATGGTACTCTGGGCTTTTTCCTATAGCTGCTAGGTGAAGGGTGAAGGGTTGCACTGTTAGCCTTTGACTGAATTCTCCTATGGCCTTTTCCAGAAACCGCTAGATGATTTTGATCCCTCCTGTAATGCTTATACGGGTCATTTTGATCAATTTAATTTACGACACACTCAATATGTTCCCCCAACCCTTCAATAAGCACTCAATATGTTCCCTCAACCCTTCAATAAGCACTCAATATGTTCCCTCAACCCTTCAATCAGCACCCACTCTGCTGTTTCTTTAAAAGAACGGTGGGCAGTCAGTATTTAAAGGGGGACTTCACCAAAAAAATCTAGTCTGACTTATTATGCAAATCATCTCATACATATCCCAAAACTATAAGCAGTTTTGCACACATTAATTTAGTTGGACAGTTACTGAGTTTGCATATGTCCTCCAGTGATGTCATCAAAAGACACTGAATACTTGTGGATTTGTGGACTTGAAGGACAGGTTCACTGGCCCTATTTAAACATTGCTTAGCATGATGTTGACTAGTACAAGCCATCATTTCATCCATCACTTTAGTATTGAGAAACCTACAGTTGCACTGTGCTGCATCCTCTCACCAGGCTCCAATCCAAATATGACATAATGTGAGGTACGTATGCGGAAGTGCCGGTTAACTTCAGTGTTAAAATCGCTTTAGTTATATATAACATTTTTTGTTATAGAAATGCCACTTTAAGGACCAAAACAGTCAGAATAATTCATCAGAATTACAATCTCATGATGACCTGACCTCATTGTTTTTCACTGCCGTAGTTTTCGTGTTTTGAAATACATGGAAGGGAATTTCGTCATCAGCTCATTGAAATGTGTTCATATCAATCTACGAAAACAAAGATGGCGACGAAGTGAATTAGCCTTCAAAAACCATGTGACATGTCCTTTTAAAACCATGTGACATGTCCTTTTAAAACCATGAGACGTGTCCTTTTAAAACCATGTGACGTGTCCTTTTAAAACCATGAGACGTGTCCTTTTAAAACCATGTGATGTGTCCTTTTTATTTTACCTTTATTTTACCAGGTAGTCACTTGAGATCAAAGATCTCTTTTTCGAGCAAGACCTGTCCAAAACCATGAGACATGTCCTTTTAACACTTTGAGTGCCACGCCCGAGAATATTCGGGTTTACGCCCCGACCGTTGAGTGCCACGCCCGAGAATATTCTGGTTATTTTTATTTTATTTTTATTAGCGATCTGAAATCATATTGCATCACGCGAGCCTACCGTTGGAGATCCAGGGACCGCCGGTGATCAGATGTGAAAAAAGCGCCCCCTATCGTCTCCCAGATGGTAAATCACCCTTTTGGAATGGACTCAATGAAAGTGAATGGGAGAACGGATTTCTGACTCCACATTTTACTTCTCACTGATGCAGCCGGGGTTACCAGAGTTCATTCTGGAGCCTCTGAGCCGCGGGGAATCATGTGTTCTACTGTATACACGTTGGATCAATACACTTATCGATTTTTTCGAATGGTGATCAGGAATTGGAATATACCATTTGGATACCATCTGATGTCTGGTAAGGAATCTATGTTATCAGTGTTAGGATAATCAGACTCGTTTTCACGGAGATATAAGCGTTTCCACTATATTAGATATAGCTGTTTTGACTGTAAAAGCCATGAGGAAATAATAGCAGCGATTATCAGCGCACGGCACGAGCGGGCGTGCGCACACATATACTATCGATCATCTAGCGTTTATTTGAAAACGTTTATTCATAAATAGACCGACAAATGATAACGTTCTGGAATATTCCAGTAAAAGGCGATTATCATAATGTTGTTTTTCCCCCGGAAAACGGGTGATTTTCAAAATGCTATCAAACGGAAATGAAGCGATAAAAATACAATCTGCCTTGCCAATGTTGACAGGAAAATGATTCTTTGATCAGCGATGGGCAGATTAGACACATAGCCATAATTTAAAACATAGATTAGGCGATATTAACGTTAACATTGGGAGTGGATGGTGGCATCAAGGGGGTAAAAAGGAAAACCCGGCGTGGCACTCAAAGTGTTAAAACCATGAGACATGTCCTTTAAAATCATGAGACATGTCCTTTTAAAACCATGAGACGTGTCCTTTTAAAACCATGTGACATGTCCTTTTAAAACCATGTGACATGTCCTTTTAAAACCATGTGACATGTCCTTTTAAAACCATGAGACATGTAAACCATGAGACGTGTCCTTTTAAAACCATGAGACATGTAAACCATGAGACGTGTCCTTTTAAAACCATGAGATGTTTCCAAGCTCACAGCATGAGCAGACTTGTGTTCATAATGTTCTACTGAGGAAATGGTTGCAAACCGTACATCGCATCAAAAGTCAAAGGAACACACCAACATTATGAGAAATGCACTTTCCGTCTTCTCTAGAGTCAGACAAGAAGATAGATACCAATTTATTCTCTGTGCGTTCAGTAGAAAGCTATCCAGCTGCAAGCTAGCCTAGCTTGGTACAAATGGTTGATTGATTGATTGATTGATTGATTGATTGATTGATTGATTGATTGATTGAAAACTTTAATTAACAGATTGCAGAATGGGTACAGTACAGTACAGCTCAATACACACAATTGTTAAGGGGATGCAGACCAGAGACTTTTGTCTTGTTTATATCAGGGTCCCCCATTTTCAATTCATAATGACATTTATGACATACACAACATACAGATATAATAATCTAAATCTAATCATCTAATCTAATCATGACATTTATGACATACAGATATACAGTACTGTTACATTTGTGACATACAAGATATGCAAATATACAGTACTTGGTTGGAAGCGGATACGGACCAGCTAGCCTACAGTAGCTGTCCTCTCCCGGAGTTTTAAGCTAGGCTGAACACACAGAGAGAAAATTGGTATCTAGTGTATCTCATTGTCTGACTGGAGAAGACGATAAGCGCGTTCCCCATAATGTTGGCGTGTTCCTTTAAGTTTGCCTACCAGCTGCGACTGAGGGACGATGCTGTACCTAGACAAGCCTGCGAGCACTGTGAGAGTCATGTTTTTCGATACCACACGGCCTGGGCTGCTGGGTGAGAAGTTGGAGGTGATGCAGGTGGAGGCCCCCCTAGTGTCCTGGGTTGTTGACAGGCAGACCACAGTACGTGCGCCTACAAGGCTGTGTGTCAGACAGACTGGTCAGCAACACAGGGCCCCGCAGGGGACAGTCCTCTCCCCCTTCCTCTTCACTGTCTACACCAACGACTTCCACTATCGGTCAGAGTCCTGCCACCTTCAGAAGTTCTCTGATGACTGTGATAGTGGGATGTACAGTATAAAGGTTGGTGATGAGGAGGAATACCGAGCACTGGTGGCGGACTTCATCACATAGTGTGAAAAAGACCACCTCCAGCTCAATGTGACGAAGACCAGGGAACTGGGGAGGAGGAGGATTACACCAGGGGGTAGACGTGGACATGGTTGAGGATTATAAATACCTCAGAGTGCAAATAGACAATAAACTGAATGGGTCAAAACACGCTGAGGTACTCTAAGGGCCAGAGCCGCCTCTACTTCCTCAGAAGGCTGAGATCCTTCAACGTCTGTACAAGGATGTTGAAGATGTTCTACGAGTTGGTGGTGGCGGGCACCTTCTTGTACGCAGTGGCCTGCTGGGGCAGCGGACTGAGAGCGGGGGATGCGAACAGGCTGGAAAAGCTGGTCAGGAAAGCCAGTAACGTGGTGGGGCTGGAGCTAGACTCTGGCGGTGGTTTCAGAGGAGGAGTCTCGCTAAGCTCCATGCCATCATGGACAACCCCTCCCACCCACTATACACAGACTTGGCCGATAGAAGGAGCACGTTCAGTGTTAGACTCAGACTCCCAAGATAATAATAATGCATTTGATTTATAAGGCGCCTTTCAGGACACTCAAGGTCGCCGTACAACAATTAAAAAAAACAGTCCATTAACAATCACAATCAATTTAAAAAATAAAATCAGACATACGCCTGCCTAAACAGGTGGGTTTTGAGGTGGGTTTTAAATGGGATGATGGAGTCAATGTTCCTGATGTCGGGGGGAGGGAGTTCCAGAGACGGGGGGCAGAGCGGGCTGGTGGACAGACGGGCTGGGGGGACGGTCAGGTTGATGGAGGAGGCAGACCTGAGGGACCGGGTGGGAATGTTGATGTGGAGGAGGTCGGAAAGGTATGGAGGGGCGAGGTTGTGGATGGCCTTGAATGTATGGAGGAGGATATTGTAGTCTATGCTGTGTTTAATGGGAAGCCAGTGTAGTTGGCGTAGGACGAGGGTGATGTGACTGATGACAGGGGTTCTGGTTATTATACGGGCAGCAGCGTTCTGGACCAGTTGGAGCTTATGGAGGAGTTTGTGGGGGAGACCAAAGAGAAGGGAGTTGCAGTAATCTAAGCGGGAAGTGACGAGGGAGTGGACCAGGATTGCGGCGCTGTTGGGAGTGAGTGAATGGCGAAGGCGGTTGATGTTGCGAAGGTGGAAGTAGGCGGACCGGATGGTGTTGTTGATGTGGGAATGGAATGATAGGGTGCTGTCGAGGACGACACCCAGACTCTTTTGGTCCTTTGGGGGAAACCAAGGAGTTGTCTATGGTGAGGGTGAAACTGGGGTGCTTGGTGAGTGTGGACTACCTCTGTTTTATCACTGTTTAGTTTGAGGAAATTTGAAGTGAACCAGGATTTGATTTCCTGTAAACAGGCACAGAGGGAAGAGGGAGGGAGGGTGGAAGCAGGGGCGTATCTAGACCAAGCACTCTACTGGGGCACAGGGGGGCACTCAGGGATGCCAAGAATTAATTTTGTGCCGGTTTTGGACGGTTTTTGGGCGAAAATGGGCAGATTTTGTAACTATTTTATTTTTAGCCAGTTCTTTATTAGTTTTAATTTGATGTGTACAAACATGCTGATACATGTCATACAAGTAATATTCATACTTGTGTAGTGTACGCATTTTGGTTACTCACCCAATATGTGTGTGTCTGGTGAATCCACAACATTATTGGGATTTTAAAACAATAAAGCCATAACCATTTATGTAAAAATACTTAATACTTAACATAATATGTTAACTGTTATCTCAATTACAACCAATATAGACAGCATAAACAGTATGATTAATATTAGGCATTTATCTCAGCTAGATCACATTTATAAATACAAGTGCTATTTGTTTTGTGTGATAAAAAAATCTGGTAATCTGGTCTGCGCGCACTTCCACTTCCACATTCCCGCAACAACGTCATCTGAACACTGCCGCTACTGGATCTAGTAGCCCTGGTAACACCGCGAGATCTGCGCGCTACCACCAGCACGACAGCGCTCACTTTTTTTTCTTTTATGGGGACATTGATCACTGGGGCACAGCTGATCGACACTGGGGCATGTGCCCCAGTGATAGTGGTCTAAATACGCGATGGGTGGAAGTGGGTTTGGAGGAAACATAGAGCTGGGTGTCGTCTGCATAACAGTGGAAATTGATGTTGTATTTATGGAGAATCAGACCAAGTGGGAGGAGGTAGATGATGAAGAGGATAAGATGCAACACTGAACAATCACAGGAAGTCCTTCATTCCAACAGCGATCAGACTGTATAACGCCTCACTGTGCCTCACTGAGCACAGAGTAACAGTATACATCCATGTATATCTTCCTGTACATTTTACTGTACATTTTACTGTATATTTTTGGACTGTATATTTTAGAATGTATATACATATTTTAGAATGTATATCTCTGACTGTGTACCCTTGTTCTTATTCTAAATGTTAATTGAGAGCGATCTGTGGTGCTGAATTTCCCTCGGGATCAATAAAGTACTTCTGTTCTATTCTAACTGGGCAACATATAGATAGCGCAAAGCCTTTGAAACTAATCATGTTTTATATGATACACACCGTGATGTCATCAAACAAGACCGGTATGGTCCTTTAACTCCTTCTCATTGTGAAGTAAGATAGTAGTTTGGTTAACTAAGGTTTTAGAGAAGTTTCCGCAACAGTGGTCATCACACTTCCCGCCAACCATCTCTGGGGAAATGTGTCTGCTTTAAAGAGAGTGTTTCCTTGTTTTTATGTCTGTCGCTCAGTGCAGTTCTGAACGGTCACCATGTCTTTTGTGAGCACCCTGCAACAGTGGGACGAGGCTGTAGCTTCTGTTGAAAGACAGGATTTATCAGGAGCACTCGCCATTTTTTATCGCATCGAAGAGAAAAACTCGAAAATTGCTTTCAACATCGGATGCCTCCACCTGCTTAACCAGGACTTGGATGCTGCTGAAAAGGTGAGCCCACATCTACTGGTGCTTAGTGGACTTGTAATAGCATAGAAAGATGTAACACTCTGTGCCACTAAAGATGACATTAACCCTGTCACTGCCACAGGACAAAGGGTTAACCCGTTCACTACCACACTACAGGCGGTTAACCGTCTGTAGTCTGGTAGTGAAAGGGTTAACCCTTTGTCCTGTGGCAGTGACAGGGTTAACCTTCTGTATTGTCACAGTGAAAGGGTTAACCATTTGGTAGTGTGGTAGTGAAAGGGTTAAGAAAAGCCTTTTTTTATGTAATGGCTTTGGTACATTCGGTTATTTACAAAAGAAAAATGCAAGTCATCGAAAAAGGAGAAGTGAAGCACCTTTTTCTGATCTCCTTTGGGAGGAAGTTACACAGGTTTCTGTTGTCATTCTTCCTCTCAGGCGTTTGACTGCAGCATATCCAAGGATGAACATTTGGCTGTCGCCTTCTTTCAAAGAGGGCTGACATTCTTCAAAAAGGAAAGGCAAGATGTACCTTCCATCCTAATGAACTGGGCCACATGAGAGACAGTATTGCATGACATTAAAGGTGCAGTACGTTGTTTTGAGAGTGATAATTGTTTACAGTCGCAGAGCCTGCTGCTATGATGTAATTCTTGGAGTCTATCTCATTTGATCCTAAAATCATTTTTGAAGCACTGTAAATCAAACAGAAGCCTAGCAGATGCTTCTTTGAATAGTAAACATATTTGTAAACAGGATTTCTGGCCCTGCAATTGTAAACAACAACAACAACAATAACAACAGTATAATGGTAACTGTAACTGAGGGGTACAATTCCCTGACTGTATTACTAGATATGATACTTACTACCACTACCTTTGTACTTAATATTCGGCCACCCAGTACACGGCATAAATATATTATGATGAACACTGTCACGTAGATGAAACGGATCCAACACAAATGTACGAATTAGAAATAGGTCTTTATTTCTACACAGCGATGGTGTGTAGAGCAAGCACTTAATCAAATCAATCACATTTATGAATGGAAATTAGTATGCACTTTTATGGCAAGAGTATTCGTCGGTATATCAATAGAGAATGTCCAATCTCTGAAGGCGCAGGTGGTACATATACGACCTGGAATAGTTTAAGGAATAACAGCAATGATACTTTAATGATTATATACTGGACACACTAGGGGGGGTTAATCCGGTCGCTTGTAAGCCGACAGGAGTAGGAAGGGGGGGGGGGTAGAATCCGGCTGCCTCATCCGGCCAAGGGTATCCCAGGTGAACCCACTGTAGTGCCGTTCAATGCGCCGGCGATCCTTGGACCACAGATGAAAGCAGGTGGACTCTTTGTGGGCCGGCTCTCTCCGGTCCACGGGGGAGAGACGTGAAGCGACCTCGTCTTGCAGAGCGTCTCCTCACCTTGCGTCCTCTCCAGGGGGGGGGGTTCCAACACACGGCAGTGTCGGGGGTCTTTATCCATGGAATAATCAAAGTATACAAAGCATAATCCGTGCCTGGGAAGGCGGGCTGTCGTCGGTAGAATAATCCGGTATACAGGTCCACTCGCTCGTCGGCTCTGGGGCTCCTCGGGTGCAGCTTCACGTGGGGTCAACCACCCTGGTTAAGCAGCCAGTTCTCTGCCCGAAACGATGGGGTACTGACTACGGTAGTATTCTCACCGCACGAAGCACTATATATTAACAGACTATTATTAGCTTAATAGACTACGTCCAACTCGACGATATAGTGCCAAATATGACTATTCAAATATTAATATACACGATGTCTCAATACCGATGGTAGGCGAACTTGGCCTTACTCCCACACGTGGCGTCGCGGGGAGGCTTTACGTCTGTGACTCTATTGGAGGGTAAGAAACTGGACTGAAAAGAAAGTCCTACTTTAGTAGCGCAGTATATATACGCACTATGAACAAATAGTCCCATTAGTGGTGCGGTAGTCAGATTCCTACGCGGAACTAGGACTTGTTCGTACATGTGGAGCGGTACGTTTGAACTGGGTCTGAGGGGTATGGCAGCCTGGCACCAAGGTCTCGACCAATAGTAGAATGGAGACTATTATGGGATGTTCAGTAGGCCAGAATGGATATTCAATGCATATTGTACAAGGAATATACAAGGGATATCAGGGAATATTAGAGAATATACAAATACAATTAAATATATATATATAAATAAATATATATATTCGGTTTAATCTGGCCCTTCACAACAGCCACCCCCTGATTGGTCCCAGACCTAATCAGTTAAACAGAGACAGATTAATCGCGTTGTCTATTTACACATAAGGGTTTGCTGTAGGGGTCAGTCAACTTCACAAAGTCATAGGGTTATAGGGTCATGGTCATCATCGATTGTGTCTGGGAGTCGAGGCAGTTCTATGAGCCTCGCCACGGGACGGGTGTAAGTGCGACCCTGGACGAGCACTTCAGCTGCTCGGACCTTGCCGTCGGCACCGGTGATCACTTTGCTTACGCGGCCGGCCAGCCACATAGCTCTGGGCAGTGATTGATCAATAATCATGACGACTGTTCCTTCTGTCAAATTGTCTCTCTCCTCTACCCACCCCTGGCGGGTCTGCAGAGACGGCAGGTAGTGCAGTAGGAAACTGCTCCAAAACCTGTCGGCCAATACTTGGCTGCACCTCCACATTCGTCGGCCGTTCGCTTCTTCAGGCCGGCACATTGTCTGGGGTAATGCAGGATCTAGCCGCCCCATCAGGAGTGTGTTGGGGTCTGCGGAGATAACAGTGCTCAATCCACAGAACACAGGCTTCTTATTCTCAGCCTCCTCCTGACTGGCCTCCCTCGGGATAGGCATGGGTCACTGTCCTTCCGGGAGTCTTAGGAATGCGGGGCCGTCACTGTAGACATTGCGACGGGTGAGGTCATCCAGGGGCATCCCCCGGGTGATGACGTCAGCTGGGTTCTGCTTTGTATCAACGTAGCGCCACTCTGTTTCTCCGGTTAACTCTTCGGTTAAGTCTTGAATCTCGGTGACTCTGACTCCCACGAAGACCCTGTACCTGCATGAGTCCGATTTGATCCAGGCGAGTACCGTCGTGGAATCTGACCACAGGACTGTTCTAGACACCGGTATGGTGAGCCCACGTTGGACGAGCGTGGCTAGGTGCGCTCCGGCTAGGGCTGCGCAGAGCTCCAGACGTGGGATAGATTGTTGCTTGCGTGGGGCTACTCTCGAGCGGGCGAGGACAAATGCTGTGTAGATCTCTCCCCCCTTCTCTCGGGCCCGCAAGTAGGCTACTGATCCGTATGCGACCTCTGAGGCGTCACTGAAGACGTGCAAGTCCATTTTACATGTCTCTGGCCTCACCGTGGGTGGGAAGTAGCTTCGGCGCATATTAACGCCTGGGAGTGAGTGGAGCTCCATCTCCCACTCTCTCCAGGTGGATGCAAGGTGCGCGGGAATGGGGTCGTCCCAGCCCTGGTCCCTGTCCCACAACGCTCGTACAATCATCCTTGCCCTGGTGGTGTACGGTAGAATACATCCCAGCGGGTCACACTGTCGGGCGAGTGCTGTGTACACACTCCGTCTGGTGGTCGGCGCCGCCGCCGGCCTTCCCTGCTCCGTAGTCAGGGGCCTGTGTCTGTAGTGAAGCGAATCTGCTTTGAATCGCCACACCAATCCCAGGGTCATCTCCTGGGCTTCTCCCGGGATTGTAGCCATCCAGGTCTCGCTGCTGGCCGCCTTGTCCTCGGAGGAGAGGCTGCGCAGTACCCGCGGATCGCTGCTGGCCCACCGCCTGAGATCAAAGCCGCCTTTGATCAATGAGGCGCGGAGTTTAATCAGGAGAGCCTCGGCCTCTTCCTGGGTTGAAAGGCTTTGTAGACAGTTGTCTACGTAGAAGCTGTTCTTTACGCTGTGTCGGACCTCTTCGTCCGCTGCTGGGTCCTCTGCTACATGTTTCCGTAGTGCAAATGTAGCACAGCAGGGGCTGCACGTCGTTCCGAAGGGGAGGACTTCCCATTGGTAGATGGCTGGGTGCTCATCTCCTGGCCTCTCTCTCCATAGGAACCGCAACAGGGGCTTGTCCGCCTCCACTAGTCTCACCTGCAGGAACACTCCCCTAATGTCCCCGCTGATGGCCACCTCCTCCCGGCGGAAGCGGAGTAGAACGCCGAGTAGGGAGGGGCCGAGTGTGGGACCGGGCAGTAACTCTCTATTCAGATCTTGGGATCCGATCTGGTAGCTGCAGCTAAACACCATGCGGTCTTTACCGTTGTGATGGACCTTGTGGTGAGGCACGTACCACGATTCAGTGGTCTGGTCAGCCTCTTCAATGTCCATCTTTGTGACGTGTCCCGCTGTGATGAGCTCCTCAATCTCAGCGCGGTACACACTCCCCTGGGCGGGGTTCCTGGCTAAGCGCCGCTCCGTGTTCAGCAGGTACCGCTCTGTGGCGTCTGTCTTGGCGTGGAAAGTAGGCATTCCTTCTCGCCGCAGGAGTGGCGTGGCGTATCTCAACACGCCGTTGACCGGGACTCTCTTGGTCCCTGTCTCGAGGAGGTGAATGGCGTAAATGTCATCTTTAGAGCGAATGTCTTTCTTTCCGTTCTCAAAGGGCATTTGTTCCAAGGTCCATAGCCGCTCTACGTGCTGCAGGAGTGCGGTTTCTCCCTCTGTGACTCGGGAGTGGAGACATCTAGTGGCTGTACTTCGGTTGAGAGACCTGGCGAGCGGGCCTTGGAGAGTCCATCCCAAACGGGTCTCGACTGCTGCAGGACAGCCCCGGGGTCCGGTATGAACCCGGTCCATCGGGACAATGAGGTCTGCATGGTCGGAGCCCATCAACAGGGTCGGCATAGCATCGTCCATGAGCGGGACCGGTAACCCGCGCAGATGTACACATTTCTCCATCAGCTTGGCGACGGGGCACGTGCACCGCGGCAGTCCTATTTCTTGGCCGGTGAAAGCGTCTGCAATCTGGCACCGTCGCTCAGGCTGGCCGCTTGCTGCGATAGAGAATGAGACATTCTCGCCCTTTATCGTCTTCAAATCCCGTCCCATTGTCCGAATTGTCATTTGGGTTTCGCTTCCCCGCAGCCCCAGCTGGGCCGCAGCGGAGGCGAGCAGCAGGGTCCTCTCTGACCCGTCATCGAGGACGGCGCAAGTGTCCAGGACCCTATTCTGGCAGCCCAGTGTCACACTCACCACCTTTAGGAGTACTCGGGCTCCACCGCTGCTGGCGGGATCGATGTACACGACGCTCGCTTTGCTGCTGGATGGTGCGGGTGAAGGGCGCCGTCTGTTACTGTCGTGAAGTATGTCCAGATGGGCTCCATCGCACTTGGTGCACCTCTTCTTTAAGCGGCACTCGGCTGCCATGTGTGAGCGCGCACAGCGAAAACAGCGCTTGTTGGACTCCATCCATTGACCTGCCTCCTCCGCGTTCAGCTTGGGGAAGGAGTCACATTGCGCTAGCCAGTGTTCCTTCTCACAGTAGGGGCACACCATCCTCCACCTCTCTGTTCTGGAGGGGGCACTGTGGCTCCTGCCGCTCGGTACTGACTCCGATTGGTGCATCACAGTCACCGATCCTCTTCCATCATTTAGTCGTCTGGTTCCTTCTCTGGAGCCAGGGGTGCTCCGTCCGAATGTATCCAGCCGTAGGCTGCCGACCTCTCTCGCCAGGAAGTCCGCCAGATCGAGGAGGTTCGGTTCGGGGCCATTCGGGTCTCGGTGGTCCCTCTGTCGCCTAAAACGCTCCCGTCGAGCGGGCGGCAGCTTCTCCAAGATCCCTTCCACACCTGAGTTGGCGCAAAGTTCATGCCTCCCCTTCTCTCTCTGCGCTCCCAACATCCCTACCAGGGACTGCACTCCGACGGACAGGTCGTCCAGTGCTCGATTGTCTATTGCTGGGGGTAAGCGGTCGATGTGTCGGATCTCCTGGATCACGTAATCCCATATGCGCCCATACCTCTGGTCCAATGCTACCAGCGCTGCTGTGTATGGGGTGGTGGAAGTCGCGTAGGCGAGTGCTATATTATGTGCGCGGGGCACCTTTAAGTGCTTCAGTAGGATGGCGCATTTATGGCGTTCATCCAATACATCCACCAACATGGTCTCCAGACACATGCGGAGTTCCGTATACTGGGCCCGGTTCTCCTGGGTGAAGTCGGGTACCATAGGCGTGCCAATGTATGACGCTGACTGTGGATACATCGGCGAGCGTTGGGGGAGAGGCCTCCTAGGCGAGTCTCCTCCCGCTCCTTGGTATGGGCTGGTACCGGCAGTGTACCATGGCCCGCCTGTCCAGGTGCCGTTCCTCGGTGCGGGTCGTGCGTCGTGCTCACCCGCGCATAGAGTCGGGGGTCTGTAGCGCAGCTCCGCGGGAGCACAGCCTGGGCTGTACCGGACCTCCTGGTCCGGTAGAGTACTGTGCTGTCGTCGGGCGTGGTTCTCCTCCTCTTCCTCTTCGTCTTCAGTTAGGTCATCCAGTGCTTGTAGTCTCTGGTTTAGCCTCTCCACAGGATATGCTGCTCCTTCCCGGTTGCTAGGTCTCGCTTGGACCGGTGGGGGGAGGTGGTCTGTGGGGGGTATAGACCTCGTCTGTTGGTCAAGTTCAGGGTTGTTTACTCGGCTAGGGGATGCCGCCCTGGAGGTGTGTCTAGACGAGTTCCTGGAGCCTCTGGCGGAGGGAGAGGGTGTTGTCCGTCTGATCAGCTGTTCTATTAGTTGCGCTTGCTGTCTGTCGCGCTCTGCGTCCCGTAGAGCACCAGCAGCTGCTCGCTGGCTGTCTGCTCGGTCTCGGGCCACATTCTCTTCTCTCTGAATGCGTCTTAGTTCTAGACGTATATGCTCTTCCTCGCTCCGCTGCTGGATCTGCAGTCGGTCGCGTTCAGCAGCGGCGTTCAGGCTGATGAGGAAGGCCTGCTGTAGGGTCCTCTCTGCCTCGCTGGGAGAAGGCGGTTGTATAGGGGAGCCTTCCCTCGGGGTACTCCTTGCGGAGCCTTGGAGCTCTATCTCCACGGTGCTCTCCCCGTCTTCTTCCGTGCCGAGTTCTCTCTCGGTAGCGTTGTATTCCTCCCGGGACTCATCGGGGACTACTTCTTCAGTACTGGCGGGGTGTGAAGTCATGTCTGGTTCCCACCGGTCCCCACCGTGAACTTGGTCAGCTACACCAGAGCCCGTAGGGGCCTCCATGGTCGGGGTAGTCTGGGCGCTGGGGTTAGACATACTTTTACTCTCTAGTTTTACCGCGTTTACTGTTAGTAGAAGACTAGGTTGTTGACTGACAGCGTAAGCCTCTAAGTACTGAGGGAGCCGTCGTTCGCGCTGCGGGCGTTGGTTAGGAGGATCGTTTCGTGGAGTGCTCATCATAGGCCATTTCAATATTAATAACACCATACCAACATTACACTAATTACCCTCCGGCTCGAAGGACCAATTGTAACTGAGGGGTACAATTCCCTGACTGTATTACTAGATATGATACTTACTACCACTACCTTTGTACTTAATATTTGGCCACCCAGTACACGGCATAAATATATTATGATGAACACTGTCACGTAGATGAAACGGATCCAACACAAATGTACGAATTAGAAATAGGTATTTATTTCTACACAGCGATGGTGTGTAGAGCAAGCACTTAATCAAATCAATCACATTTATGAATGGAAATTAGTATGCACTTTTATGGCAAGAGTATTCGTCGGTATATCAATAGAGAATGTCCAATCTCTGAAGGCGCAGGTGGTACATATACGACCTGGAATAGTTTAAGGAATAACAGCAATGATACTTTAATGATTATATACTGGACACACTAGGGGGGGTTAATCCGGTCGCTTGTAAGCCGACAGGAGTAGGAAGGGGGGGGGGGTAGAATCCGGCTGCCTCATCCGGCCAAGGGTATCCCAGGTGAACCCACTGTAGTGCCGTTCAATGCGCCGGCGATCCTTGGACCACAGATGAAAGCAGGTGGACTCTTTGTGGGCCGGCTCTCTCCGGTCCACGGGGGAGAGATGTGAAGCGACCTCGTCTTGCAGAGCGTCTCCTCACCTTGCGTCCTCTCCAGGGGGGGGGTTCCAACACACGGCAGTGTCGGGGGTCTTTATCCATGGAATAATCAAAGTATACAAAGCATAATCCGTGCCTGGGAAGGCGGGCTGTCGTCGGTAGAATAATCCGGTATACAGGTCCACTCGCTCGTCGGCTCTGGGGCTCCTCGGGTGCAGCTTCACGTGGGGTCAACCACCCTGGTTAAGCAGCCAGTTCTCTGCCCGAAACGATGGGGTACTGACTACGGTAGTATTCTCACCGCACGAAGCACTATATATTAACAGACTATTATTAGCTTAATAGACTACGTCCAACTCGACGATATAGTGCCAAATATGACTATTCAAATATTAATATACACGATGTCTCAATACCGATGGTAGGCGAACTTGGCCTTACTCCCACACGTGGCGTCGCGGGGAGGCTTTACGTCTGTGACTCTATTGGAGGGTAAGAAACTGGACTGAAAAGAAAGTCCTACTTTAGTAGCGCAGTATATATACGCACTATGAACAAATAGTCCCATTAGTGGTGCGGTAGTCAGATTCCTACGCGGAACTAGGACTTGTTCGTACATGTGGAGCGGTACGTTTGAACTAGGTCTGAGGGGTATGGCAGCCTGGCACCAAGGTCTCGACCAATAGTAGAATGGAGACTATTATGGGATGTTCAGTAGGCCAGAATGGATATTCAATGCATATTGTACAAGGAATATACAAGGGATATCAGGGAATATTAGAGAATATACAAATACAATTAAATATATATATATAAATAAATATATATATTCGGTTTAATCTGGCCCTTCACAACAGTAACTTTTCAATGTCCCATGACACAGTTTTCCCCTGAGCATAGTTTAATTGTAATGTCATACCATAGAACCTTTCCACAACTCTAAAGCTAAAAACATATCCCCCCAAAACGACATACTGCACCTTTAAAGGAACAACATTGCTAATTGTGTTCATCTGTAATGTTCATATTATGCATCATTTGAAAATACTGTACATTCATAACAACAACAATTTGATCTGTGATTATTTATTACCCATGTTGTGTCATTAGTGGCGGTGGCTCCTGTTTACAGGTTTGAGGAGAGTTTAGCTGATTACCAGCAGGCCTTCAGAGAGCTGAGGGGCAACCAGCTGATTGATTACAAAGCTCTCGGCCTCAGATACAAGCTGTATGCTTGTGAGGTAAGACCATTTCAACTAGCGTTGTGGAGCCGGATAGGTTACCTTAAATGTGATCTAGTATCTATTCCCTGATCATTTGCTTGTTGGTGGTTATTTCGGTCGGTTCTAGTTCCACATCTGTCTCAGTTTTTTCCAGTTTGAGTTCCTTTTTGGACACTTTATTATTATGAAAGAGCTGCTTCTTCATTCCTCATCATTTGTCGTATATAGGCAATGCTACACATGGTAACTGCCATTTGTATTTTTTCACATCCCCCATATAGACACAAAGTAGCTCACATATCCATTTTCCTCACACAAGTTAGCAGGACAGCAGTTAGAGGTTCAGTGCCTTGCTCAGGGGCACTTACATCCCAGTCATTTATTTACAGTACCTGTGAATATTTCATTTTTATGACTGCTGTTTGATGAAAAGATTTTGAATGAACATAATTACACCCATGTGAGAATTGTAGGGGTGTGTGAGTAGTGCAATATTGCTTAAAATATGTAAATAAAGTACTAATCGACCAAAGAAAAAGGGTACTTGTACGTTATCTTATAGCCATAAGTAATGTATTGAATTGTAATTACATCAGTGTGTACATATAAGTACATTATATTACATTATTAAAAATTCTTTAACTTTTTCAGAAAATCTTTGAGTTCCCCTACTGGGAAGCAAACCTATAGGGTGCTTGCATGAGAGGCAAGTGCCTTTACCTCAAGACTACCGAGACACACATTTCTGATAGCCTCGCCCAAGCCTAACCGTAACTATATAACTTAACCATAGCCATTACACCATTATAGTATTGCTGTGTTTATATCTAGCAGGGTGGGTGACTAGTGGTGAGCACTCGCCTGCAAACGCAATTATCGGTCATCTCCCAGTCACTGCGTTTGTTTTAGACTTTTGCCGAAATACATTACTTAAACAAGACGTAAATAAATATAATTATGGCTGTAGTGGCCGCTTGTCACTCCCCAAATGTATTGATAAGCTTCACGATGCACCCACTTAGATATGTCCTACTCAGCTAACAAAGTTGTGGATGTTGAAATAGTTGAATGTCTAAGCTGCAGCTGAGTTTGCAGGGTTTTATTGTCCAAAGGAAAGATGAATGATGATGAAGGTTAACAGAACAGTTGTCAGTTGTTTGTTATATAAGGCAGTTCCAACAATGAAAGCTGTTTTGAAAGCGTGAATCCTCGGCAGGTGCATAGATTGCACTGATCAGCAGAGCCTCTTATAGTAGAGGTGGTGTGCCCCCTAGTGTTCAAACACAAATACAACACCATAAATAATACAACTTCTAATATGTCGGTTTTGGCTTCTACAATGGCTATAACATAACATACATTATGTACCTTTTTTCCTGCGGTCGTTTAGTAATTTATTTACGTTTACTGATAAGACCGTGTTGGTAACACAGATAACAGAGAATCTAAATCTCCCCTCACCAGGTTCTGCACAACATGGCATTGGTACAGGCACAGCTGGGCCAATGGGAGACCGCCCAGGAGAACCTGGTGAAAGCGCTCAACTACAAAACTGAGGCCAAGCTCAGCCTCATCGACAGGGCTCTGCAGTCCATCCTGGTCAGTTGGGAGTCCCACACACATTAATTTATTGAGCCCATTGCCCTTGCAGGGTCCGTGCACCGGTCTAGATATGTTTTGTGTGTGTCAGTCCGCTGCCCCAGCAGGTCACTCACTGCGTACAAGCAGGCGCCCGCCACCACCGACTTGTAGAACATCCTCAACATCCTTGTACAGACATTGAAGGATCTCAGCCTTCTGAGGAAGTAGTCGGCTCTGGCCCTTCTTGTAAAGTGCCTCAGCATGTTTTAACCCGTTCAGTTTATTGTCGATGTGCACTCTGAGGTATTTGTAATCCTCAACCATGTCCACGTCGACCCCCCTGATGGAAACGGGGGTCACAGGTGTACTCCTCCTCCTCCCCAGATCCACAGCAAGTTCCCTCACATTTAGCTGGACGTGGTTATTTTCGCACCATGTGACGAAGTCCACCACCAGTGCCCGGTATTCCTCCACATCACCGTCTTTTATAATGTGTATTTGAGTTTGAAAGAATCAATGTGTATTTGAGAGAGAGAGAGAGAGAGAGAGAGAGAGAGAGAGAGAGAGAGAGAGAGAGAGAGAGAGAGAGAGAGAGAGAGAGAGAGAGAGAGAGAGAGAGAGAGAGAGAGAGAGAGAGAGAGAGAGAGAGAGAGAGAGAGAGAGAGAGAGAGAGAGAGAGAGAGAGAGAGAGATAACAGTGATGTCTCACTGACAGAAGCAGAAGCTGTTCAAGCCGCTCGAAGTCCCGGCCAGAGAGCTGTTCAAACCAAACAAGCACTGTGTGGCAGAACTGGTGAAGAAGGATTATCTGGGCAAAGCTAAGGTACAGTATTTGTTATTGTGCAGTAATGTAGTATGGGGTGTACACAGGTCATGTTATTGTGCAGTAGTGTAATATAGGGTGTACACAGGTCATGTTATTGTGCAGTAGTGTAATATAGGGTGTACACAGGCAGGCACGTGCACACATAGAGGCCAAGGGGTGCCTGAGCACCTGCCTTTTTGAGCCTCATCAAAAAAGTGCCCTTTTTGAAAAAATAATTTTTTTTTTTTTTTCGTTACGCATATAGACTGCCCTTCCAACTGAAAAATATCAGGATAGAATCAAAATATTAGGGACAGAGAGAGAGATGCCCCATATTCCATTGCAGTTTGCACGGCCTCCTCCGCGGACCTATATATTTTATGCATAGCGTGGGTGGTGATGATGATGATAGAAACCGCTGTGGCGCATACAGTTGAATGCTGGTATTACACTCATTGAGGGACACGAAGAAGTCAAGTCCGATGGAATTTGGGAATCTCAAATACAAATCGGGATTGGAATACAAAATGCATTTATATTAAACAATACAGAATATACAGCACTTCTTGGGGCTGTAGGGTAAGCACTTATTCCCTCCCCCCTGGACATTTATGGAAATGTATGGGCCTTTTAAGTCAGTGATAAAAGTGTCTTTCAAGGATAAGTGAGCTCCTGCACTGATTATTATAGTTCAATATTCAATATTTGATCACCAAAACCCCCCAAAAAAGCATAAAAAGGGGGCCCCCCGCCCGAAAAGGGCCCTTAAAAATCGCGCGCTCGGTTAATATATACACACAAGTGTAGTGCCCTTTTCAGCCTTTGAGCACCTGCCCCTCTAAAGTCCTGTGCACGTCCCTGTACACAGGTCATGTTATTGTGCAGTAGTGTAATATAGGGTGTACATGTTATTGTGCAGTAGTGTAATATAGGGTGTACACAGGTCATGTTATTGTGCAGTAGTGTAATATAGGGTGTACACAGGTCATGTTATTGTGCAGTAGTGTAATATAGGGTGTACACAGGTCATGTTATTGTGCAGTAGTGTAATATAGGGTGTACACAGGTCATGTTATTGTGCAGTAGTGTAATATAGGGTGTACATGTTATTGTGCAGTAGTGTAATATAGGGTGTACACACAGGTCATCTTATTGTGCAGTAGTGTAATATAGAGTGTACACACACAGGTCATGTTATTGTGCAGTAGTGTAATATAGGGTGTACATGTTATTGTGCAGTAGTGTAATATAGGGTGTACACAGGTCATGTTATTGTGCAGTAGTGTAATATAGGGTATACACAGGTCCGCAACTACCTCTACACCACTGAGTAAGACCTAACTAATGCTAACGCCTCAATACCACTACTACCATAATAATAAAGTATGAAGAAAAAGCCTGCACACTGAAAACCTCTTAAAATAGATTGATGCAAAATATGATTTATTTATAGGGTGAAGAAAGTGACATGTTTCCATGTTTACAAAACCAACAGGCCCCCTAAACACGGCATAACTCCGCAATGCGGCCGGGTGTCATAGAAAAGTCGGCCTTTACCCACTCCTAATTCCAACTTGGTTGGACCATCCATGTGCTCTCAAAATCGTATTTACAATATTTCTGACATGACTTGAAAGGCGGCAATAAATAGGCAGCCAACCAATTAGCAGTGACCAATAAAAAAGAGGCAGGGAGTGCCACCAATCAGCTCCTTACGTTGGTCTTACTACCTGGCCTACTCTTCGGAAAGCCTTGAGTCAGGAGCGCAAGTTTTTTTATATTACATACCATAACATTGCCAGAGTTGCACTAATGGTGTGTTTTTTATTGTCTCTAGGTTGTTGCCTCCATCGTTCCTCAGGATGAGTTCTCAGGCTTTGCCCCGTTACAGCCACTGGTACGGTACTGTGGTGCCCTGTTACAGCCACTGGTACGGTACTGTGGTGCTACGGTACTGTGGTGCTACGGTACTGTGGTGCTGCGGTACTGTGGTGCTGCGGTACTGTGGTGCTGCGGTACTGTGGTGCTACGGTACTGTGGTGCTACGGTACACTGTGGTGCTACGGTACCGATAATAGCATATTCAAGAACTACAGTATAGCTCTAGTTTAGTTAAATGGTCAATGGTAAATGGTGCATTTATATAGCGCTTTTATCCAAATCGCTTTAAATTTTTTGTTCCTCACATTCACCCATTCACTCACACATTCACACACCGATGGCAGAGATGACCATGCAAGCTGCCAACCTGCTCATCGTGTGCAATTAGGGGTTAAGTATCTTGCTCAAGGACACTTTGACATGCTGCCCGGGAGGAGCGGGAATCAAACTGGGAACCCGCTCTACATCCTGGTCAGTTGGGAGTCCCACACACATTAATTTATTGAGCCCATTGCCCTTGCAGGGTTCGTGCACCGGTCTAGAAAGCATAGGAACAATGTATACACACAAAGAAAATATATGTTTTGTGTGTGTGTATGGTCATACAGGTGTAATGAAAATAGAAATCATCACCCTCATCACAATTTGTACAATTTCTGCCCCATTTCTCCATACATTTTCCATTGTAAAACTGGACAGCAGAAAGTCAATGAATATGTATTTTATATATTTATAAATATGTATATGTATTTTTACATATAGTGAGGATTTATATGGTCTTTGAAACCTCAGCAACTTTAATGTCAACCACATTATCGTTATTGTGCCCCCCATAAAGTATAAAGTGTTACCAAATACCTTATGGGCAAAATATTGAAATATTGTGCTGCTGTGTTTTAGGTAGAAGATGCTCCTGCCGTCCCTAAGACAACTGAGGTTCTGAGGTATGTTGGTTCTTATACTCACTTCATTCTGCATGAGTTAGGTGGCCACTTAGATATCTAAGGCAGCGGTTCTAAGCAGTTTTAGGAAATTACATTTGTTTTGAAACATTTTAAATATTTTGTTAAAAAAAGAAAAGAAAAGGAAGAATATATATATATAGTATTTTAATTAAAATCTTAGCATTTTGCCAATGATTTGGCGGCCCACTTGCAGTACCCTTGCGGCTTTGTCTAAAACTGAATCTGATTTGTCACAAACTGGGAGCCATTGGCCCACCTTGGTTACGAACAGGCTGGAAAGGAACCCAACCTGAGAGTGAAATGGCCAACTGTGTGAATGTGGTCAATTGCGATCCATTCCAAAAGGCATTGACACCAGTGTTTAGGTTTTTCAGATATTGGAGAAGGAAACTGTTAGAACGTGTGATGAAAGCGGAAGTCAGTGGGGCCATTAGCATGTCTCTAGAAGAAGAAGAAGTCTCTATATAATCAATGTTGTCAAATGGGTCGGTAGTTGTTTGAATGGTGCAACCTGTGGTCTTTTTAGAGATGCTAATGACCCCATTGACTTCCACTAGCATTTACCTCTTTTAGTGTTAGCATTTTAACTTTTATAAATTCACTGAATAACTAACGTTCCACTTTCATGTTGTTTTTCAATCAATCAAATGCTAAAAGAACGCCACAACCCTTGATAACCATGAAAGACAAACCCTGTTCATTTTCAGAATATAGCATTTGGATACATTGGATCTGTTTCTTTTTTTTCTTTTATCCAGATACTCAATATCAAGGCCATAGTGATGTAGTGTCCTCCTCAAAACCTCACCCTTTGTGAACGTCTCCCTGTCTTCACAGGGCCTTGGAAGGAGTACCCCACATTGTTCTGTTTGAGTTCACTCCCGAGACCAGTGAGGAGCTTGCTGTGGTGCCTGGTAACATTGTGTTTGTACTGCAGAAAGGAACTGACAACTGGGCATCTGTCATCTTCAATGAAAGAGTAAGCGCTAAGTGCTGCTAAACACCAATGTAGACATATCTAACCAGGGACATGTAGAGACTACTGCAAGGTAGTAAGAATTCAAGAACTCAAATAGAAGAATTGGTGATTTTGGACCCATACCTGTAAGTTTTTTTTAGTGATCTGTTGATCGCCGCTGAGAATGTTGTTATCCATGGCATTTGAGGTTTAAACGGCACACTTCTGGACATGCTGGAAAAGCAAACCACACCTGTCCTGGATAACAATGATCGAACTGCTGCTGTCAAGCAACATGATCTGTAAGTGTGAGAAACATTATACACAGCCTCAGTCCAAAAATCGCAGAATTTCTCCTTTAGAGGGAAATCAGCTTTGTTTTTCCTTCGTGTTTTATGAAATGTGAAGACTTGACATAGTATAATTTTGCTATTTCACACTTTTCACTGACCTCCTCATTTGAATGTAACCACTCAAATGTAAATACTCTACGACATTGGAAATGAGGGCTGCCCCTCGATGTGATTTTGAGTTTAAATAAAGATTGAATGAAATCTAAAATATTCCTTTATAGAAGGGACTTGTTCCATCCAATTACCTGGAACATCTGGATCTCAGCAGATCTTCAAAACAGACTCCGGTAAGAATATCAAACGTGTCCTTACTTGCATGTCTTCACGCCAGTTTGGCTAATGTAATGTAGCCTGTTGTGTTCAAGTCAACGGTCAAACTCACGCAGGTAAAGCACGGTTCCATTTCTCATGCCATTTGTCTGGTGAAGTAAGTATACAGTATACACATAAGGTGCAGTATGCATAAGGTATGTAGCCGTGATATACTTCCAAGTGGACAAACACTGAAAAAAAGTTTAATTTCTCATGCCATTCGTGTCTGAATGTACAGTACGGTAACCATCTTAGGCACAATAAAGCACATACAGTACATGTTTGATCTACACTGGACGTTCTAGAAGTAGTTGTGTTGTAATTGACCTATCTCAAGCCCTGCCCTCTTTTATTGAACCTCCAATCACAGCTTTTGCTTTTCCTCGGATTCCTTCAGATTCTGAAATATTCATATCACAAACACTTTTTTCATTGTGCATAGAATGGGGGAGGTATTGGGACACCTCCAAGACGAGAAGCACCATCTTGTCCTGAAAGTAACTCTGGTATGGACTTCTTCAATATCTGATGTCTGATTAAAGTCAAGTTCTTAGTGTTTAAACTCAACTTGGCAAAATGTGGAGCTTTCAGTGGTCTTGTATAGGCTAACTAAGGATAAGGTTTTGGAGTAGAATCACTTAGGCCTCACAGTTTAGAATCACTTAAGACATCACAGTCTAGCATCACCTAGGCCTCATAGTCTAGCATCACTTAGACCTCAGTCTAGCATCACTCAGGCCTCAGTCTAGCATCACTCAGGCCTCAGTCTAGCATCACTCAGGCCTCAGTCTAGCATCACTCAGGCCTCACAGTCTAGCATCACTCAGGCCTCAGTCTAGCATCACTCAGGCCTCAGTCTAGCATCACTCAGGCCTCAGTCTAGCATCACTCAGGCCTCACAGTCTAGCATCACTCAGGCCTCAGTCTAGCATCACTCAGGCCTCACAGTCTAGCATCACTCAGGCCTCACAGTTTAGCATCACTCAGGCCTCAGTCTAGCATCACTCAGGCCTCACAGTCTAGCATCACTCAGGCCTCAGTCTAGCATCACTCAGGCCTCAGTCTAGCATCACTCAGACCTCAGTCTAGCATCACTCAGGCCTCAGTCTAGCATCACTCAGGCCTCAGTCTAGCATCACTCAGGCCTCACAGTCTAGCATCACTCAGGCCTCAGTCTAGCATCACTCAGGCCTCACAGTCTAGCATCACTCAGGCCTCACAGTTTAGCATCACTCAGGCTAGTATAGGAATTTAAAATAAATTACTGTCTGATCAATTATGATGAAATTATGGTAATTCCTGAATTTATTTCAATAACATGAATAAAACGGTTTTCCCTTCTTCCCTGGGGATACATAATTTCAGCTCCGACTCTCGAGAGCACAGCAGAACCTGAGGTATGTCATATCAAATCTCAGTCACGTCCAACCTCACTGTAGTGGGAAGATAGACGTAAAACGAAGATGATGATGATGATGATGATGAGTCACATGCGTAATAATAGTCACCACAGCTCATCTCTGCTCCACTGGAAATTAGTGTGTGTTTATACATGTGCAGTGCACAGTATTCTGGCTAATTGCTCATATCCCAGTTGAAGTCTTGAAGCTGTTTATATGCATATTAAAGGAACACGGCAACATTGTGGGAAATGTCTTCTCCAGAGTCAGACAAGAAGATAGATACCCATTGCCTCTCTGTGCGTTCAGTAGAAAACGATCCGGCTGCAAGCTAGCCTAGTTTAGCACAAATTAATGAAAGCCGATATCCCTGTAGGCCTATACTTGAATGAAGAGAATATTCTGAATATCACCATGGGAATAGAACACATTATTGCAGGAACATTAAATTGGATGAGTTGTTGGCCTTCCATATTCATGGTGTTGGTAGTAGCCTAGGGTACATGCGTCACTTTTAATGGCATTGAAGTGCTCAAAAATTGCCCTCAAATTATGTTCCAAGTGGACAAACACTGAGAGAGAGAGAGAGAGAAAAAGAATTTGTCCTACTCTGCTGGAGACTGTTAAGTATGCCCTCCATCTATGCTAAGCACAAATCTCCTCCTTTCCTTAGGCTGATGAAACGCCGTCATGTATTGTGAAAGTGTTTTTCACATACAACATAGCCATCTCCACACTGCCCGGGTCTCCCTACACGACGCTGCTAGAAAAGATCAGCGCCAAGCTGCAGCTCCCTGCCACCGCCCTCACCTTGAGGTACAGTGTGCTGTAAAGGACCATTCCACCCAAACTGGCTTAAGTTGTTATTCTGCAAAAAGTTTACATTTTACCCAATCTTTTTTTTGTTTTGTGAGTTTTAACCACTAGTTGTCAAGATCAAGGGAAATGCAACCATATGATGTCTTATATGCGGGCCGTCATTAACAATATAATTTCTTAACACGCAAGCATCATGCGGTTAATGCATTAATGCACAAGTTAAGAAATATGTAGCAAGATGCATTGATAGGGCCTGCGGTCATAAAGAAAGGGAAAGTAATCATAAGTACTTATCATTATTAAAAATGAACACATTAATATTGACAGCACTACGTTAAATGACATTGAAAGAAGGTTTTGTGAGTAATTTGTGAGATGCTTAATATAGACACAGGAAAATGTATGCCCATAATTTATTCTCCCAACCTATCTCAGGTAATGCCATTTGGTTGAGCAAAATAATTTCATCTTGAGTACTCAAACTTAAAGGAGCACTTCACCCATGTCTCCACGGTGGACATAAATAAAAAAGAAACAGTAGAAGTTCATGGAGATTTGGTTTAAAAACAGCAAAACTATATTAAATGTCTGTTTACAAACTCTCTCGCAACTTGTGCAGTATGACCTGAGTCTCATTTATCCAGTTGTGTGCTCAGTTACTTCACAAACACATGCCCTTTCTCTAAAACCTTGCTAACATGTCCTGTCCAATGCTGCCTTCAAATGGAACTTGTGAGTTTGTGGTCATGACTTGAAGTGGGTTGAAGTTGTGAGCACATCATTGCTCACTTCCAATGTTGTGAATACCGAGTTCAATTTGAAGGCAGCTCTTATTTTCGTTAGCAAGTGTTGTATAAAATGCATTTGTTTGTGAAGTACTACAAATACAACATATGACTGGATAAATGAGACATGGATTATACTGCACAAGTTGTGAGTTCGTAAATTGATGTTTTGATATCATTTTGCTGTTAAACCAAATCTGTTAACTTTGATTCATCAAGTATTTCTACCGTTTTCTGGGATTCTACATTCACAGTGGAGACATGCGAGTAGAAGAAAAATCGTCATGAATTCAAATCATCACAGGGTGTGCAATTGATATACAAATAATATATATATTTTTTTTGTATCTCTCTTTCTCCGATTTTTCTGTTTTCTCCCCGTCCCAATTTAGTCGTTGTGCCAATTCCCCCCCTCCCCTACCTGGTTGTTGTGCACATGTTCTCCTACTGGTCGGTACAAGGGAACCCTGAAGTATCCGCACGCTTCCTCCGACACGTGCGGCGACAGCCAGTGGCTCTCTTCTCACCTGGCAGCGAGGGCTCTCATTGGTGAAGTGTAACGCGTGGGAGGTCACACTGCCTTCATCAAGTCCTGCCTCCGCTGAGCAGGCGCCCAGACCTGACCTGTAGGCGTCGCTGTCCACAACGCCAGTTTCCCACCCACGGCTTCCCTCCCCCTAACCCAGCCAATCGAGTTAGTATAGCGATCAGCCCAAGCCAAGGCAATGCTGACTCCGGGAGTCGAGACCGCAGCCTCTTGCATTGGTGACGAGCGCAATCTCCGCTACGCCACCTAACCGCCACAAATAATATTTTTTGTGGTGAAATGTTCCTTTAAGAAAAACTCTTTAAGATTTACAGAATAACCAACAAATAAGTAATTAGTGGAATTCCTTCACATTTTACTACACCGCAACTGTTACCAAAAAAGTAGCCTCTACTGAAGTCCCTTTATTTCTAGCTTCACAGCTGAGAACAGTGGAAAGACGGTGATCGACTCCCAAACTGAAATGGGGAATGTTTGGAGTGGCGCGCGCAGTGGCCGCCTCACACTGTGGGCTGACGTCAAGGAGGTAACTGGTAGCATGGGCTTGATGTCCGATGCCATAACTTTCTCAAAACTATTCAATGACATACCGTAGAGCAGTTTCCATGACCAAGATTAGTCAGCTGAAAGATTGAAAGTTTTTTGAAAGAGCATTGTACAACATATGGAATGTTTAGTTTTTAGCAATACAATTTAGCTTTTTATCATTTAAATAATCGATAGATTAATCAAAATAGTCATTAGTTTATTTATTTTTCTGCCCATTTTTGGCACAGATGTTTGTTTTCAATCTGAAAAATATAAAACTTTCAGATGTTCTGAGAATAAAGGGCCAACTTGAATGTATGTCTATAGACAGATAGTACTTTCAAATAGAATATCAACTGTATGACTTGTTTTTATGATTTATTATGCCTAATTCTACTCATAACCACCCCTCCGCCAAAATAATAGAATAGAATAGAATACAATCCAAGAATGCAATTTACTCTTATGACGGCCACAGAATGGAGCGCTCCTCTCTTAGAAGAGAGAAAATGTTCTAATTATCTGCGGGATTATCTCTGTTTTGTTTATTAAGAGTGAGAGTGAGCAACAACAGAATCAGGACCAGGCACACTTGGTGGCTCTTCATTCATACGAGTCCACGAATCCGGAGGATCTGACTTTCAATCAAGGAGATACAATCACACTTCTCTCAAAAGGTGAGGAACCATTGTCAGATATGTCAACATAATCTAGCCTAAAAACTCATATCACATTTACCTGTTTTTGACTTTTTCCCCCATCCCTAGTCAACCAGGACTGGTTGGAGGGGCAATGTAATGGACATACTGGTATATTTCCTGCATCCTTTGTTGAAGAGGTTCCTGAGAATGGCCAGCAAGAAAACGTATGAAACACACGCATCGATAGAAGCCATCACCGCCAAATACAGCATTACTTTGCATTTGTATTACGTATAAATGTTTTTATCAAAGCTCTCCTGAAGTTGTCCTGTATGTAAAAGCTTTATTCAATCTTCTCTGCCCTCTCACAATGTGCTCTGTAAGGCATTCAATGGATATTTCACTTTATAGATAGAACTGTTAATAGAATCTAGAACATGTCCAATTTCAGCAGTCTTGTGTGATCTTAAATCATTAAATGTAATATTACACCATTAAAAAGACAGCACACCACTTTCAGTGGAAAGGGATTCATGACATTTCCCAGAGATTTTTATTTAGACAGAGGGTAAACAAACACGTGTTTGTTGTTACAATGCCAGCTGTTGAAAATGAGATGCTTCACCTGCAGATCTGATCTGAACTAATTTGATAAAAATGTTATCCAATTCTGGTTTTGTAATGTTTGGTTTTTGTAATGATGGCTTACATCTCTAACGCAATCACTGTTTTTGATGTCAGCAATAAAATGGAGGCCAATGGTATCTGGAAGATACGGAGTGACGCAGGCGGGAAATGTATAGTAGAAAGTCTTTGACTGTCATCGTCAGTGCTTTTTTGAAGGTTTTGAGCCACAACATTTCACTTGACTGAACGCAAAGTAGGAAATGTATTATTATTATTCAGAAAGCATTCACAACTATTTTGTGATAATGGTATTCATTAAAATTCAAGTTTCATAACTTCCAACTCTCAGTGAGATATTACCAAAAGTAAATCCTCCATCTCAATGTGATAATGAACATGTGAAACTTGTTCCTCCTATGGCATTTTAGTCACCTGCAGCATCATTTAAATTCAGCCCATTACATGTCGACAGTTAGCTTGGAAGCCAGTCTTTCTTGCAAAAAAAAAGAAGAAAGCCAGGCTAATTTGCTACCACAAGTAGCCTGGCTATCAGGCTAATCGACGGTGAAAGTGCGTAGAAAAGGTTGATTCACGTATGACCTCTTGACCGTGTATAAAATTAAATATACAGTAATTACAAGCAACGGCAATAGATAGATAAATAGAGGATATCGAGGAGGGATGTTATGGGTCGATGGTCAACGATCATATTCCTTCCTCTTCGTAGGCGATGGCTATACCCCTCCTCCCCTCCACCGCCTTCACCACCGCCGTCTCTCCCAGCTTCTGCTCCAAGCCCTGCCAGCTGCGACCCGCCAGGAACGAGGCTGGAAAACCCAAGAGGAGATTGTTGTGAAGAACAATACAAGAGACATCACGGCATTTGTAACTGTGAGGCTGTCGGTTTGTCTATGAGCGTCTCTGAGCTACCTGAAGCTATTGAAACATCCACTGAATCGTAGTTTCTTGAGTCATTTCAAAATAGTAGGGATGCACGATAATTATCGGGCCGATATCAGCAATTATGACGTCATCCCGATAAACTCGATAACGTTATTGATAGCTCCGATAACATATAATAAATTTTTTGGTTAAAAGAAATCCGGTGTGGGTGGATTTGGATGAAGGGCGCTTGTTTTTATTATAGCCTCCTCCCGTTTTGCCAGTACTGTGGTAAAACTGATAGCGTGTGGTTTAGGAACAGGGAGTTTTTCACAAATCGAGCGCTCCCTTTCTTGGCTGTGACGTAGTCACGTTACATTCGGAGACAGACAGTCGATCTGCCAATTACGTCCCACGGCTTGCACCCACCTCTTCTTCTTACCACCAATCAGAAGCTCTCGTTCGTTTATTTACCTCCGGATTGTCAGCCATTACTCTACTTGGAGCTATAACGTTAGCTGCTCCCCGCCAGCCACATTGACAAGTACCAGCGCTTATACATTACTGGCAAATGTCTTGTTGCACGTGTGGCAACGAGCGTCGTCAGCATCGACTTTAGTAAAATAGACCCAGACTTTTGAACATTTCGTTCTCTCCGCCATTATGAGAGCAGAGCTGTCTGTACTGAGTCGGCAGCGCAGCACCCGTGTGAGTGAGTGTGTGTGTGTGTGTGTGTGTGTGAGTGAGTGTGTGTGTGGGAGGGAGCCCGCTCGCAGGCAGAGACAGAGGCAGGAGAGATAATAGACAACGGCCAACAAGATTAGTTTGCGACGTTTAAATTCCTAAAAAAAAAAACTCCATAATTTCTCGAGTACCGATAGCAGTACCGATGACGTCGGAGCTTATAAATACTAAAAAAAAAAGAAATTGATAAAAAAAATATATATATATATATATATACACAGTTAAAAAAAATATTATAATACAATAAATATCGGGTATCGGCTTGAGGAGCATAAAGTTATCGGTATCGGTATCAAAAAATCAATATCGTGCATCCCTACAAAATAGTCTAAATGAACTTGCCTATGTACAGTAGCAACATTAAAAGGTGTGTGAATATCCAATGATCTGCAACATTGATAACCAATATTAATTCAAATGTATTTGTAACTTTATTTATTTTTAATCATTTCAAACATAATACCTATGTAATATAAACTAATACTTTGCCAGGAATTTGAATTGCTAATATTCAATTCATGCTGAATGAATTGGTCTCGACAAATCTGTATAACCATTACTTTTTTTTTTTTTTTTTATTAGATTTACTCAACCCGTGGTCAAAATGTTGCCAAAATAATCAGGTTCAAACTCCTTGTTGAATTCCTTACACCCCTACGCAACATATATGGAGGTGTGCAATATTTTCAGTGTAGCAGAGCTATGATGTCGTACCAGCTAAGTTAGCATTGGCTACAGTGAGCAGCTGGTTCCTGGGGACCAGGGAGGAGACGGCTGAGGGAGCTGCCGGCTCGCTGGAGGAGACGCGTCGACTCCGCAGCGCTCCGGTGATCAGCGACATGTCCGTCTCATCGCACTCTTCCTGGTCGCTGGGCAACGGTACATGACTCGCTCCACCTGGTAGCATTTTGAAAATGTGTTAGGAATTTACAATCTTTACAATTAGCATTATTATTGATAAAAAGAGGCTTTTATCAATAATAATGCTAAAACACACATCACAGGCTAAACCCCCTTTTTGTTGTCCACGGTCGCCTCCTCTGAAGCCTAGTCTTAGAATATAAAAGCTAACTAGGACCAACACATGGATCTCAAAAACCTGAGGCAAGTTTTAAGTAGGGCCCCTCCTTCAGTTGGGCCTACACCCCTAAAAAGACAAGAATGACGAGAGAAGACATGACTGTGGTGTCTCTTGTATAAGTGCAGTAATTACTAACCTAAATAACAACGAAAAGACAAAAGAACCTCAAGCAATAAAAATATTAAATATCAAAAGTAAATTTTTGCCATGCATTGGAGAAAGGATTTATAATTATCAAAATCAAACCAAAACATTTCTGGTCAGTTCTCAGAATGTTCTACAGTCGCCTGTTCTACAGTCTAACCTGGCAAGAGGTGACGGTAGTCTGTGATGTATTCCCCGGACCACTCCCTGTTCTTGTTGCAGGCCACCTCCATCTCGAACGGCGTCACCACGGGCTTGTAGAACTCACTCGAGTCCAGCAGCGAGTTCTCGGGGCAGGCTATCAGGACGTAAATGTCGATCTCCAGGAAGTTGGCCAGTTTGGCCACGTTGAGCTTCCCCATGGCGAACATGTAGCTCTTCTTCCCGGCTCTGTGGATGGTATCCTTCAGCTGCTGGATGATGGCAAGGTAGTCGGCCACGCCCAGGGTGCCGACGAGGATGCCCACCACGCCGGCATCTTTGGCTCGCTCGATGGCGTAGTAGCGCTTCATAAGCGCCCGGTTGACGCCCAGCGACTCCTTCCGCCCCGTCGTCGTCGCGGGATCGAAGGAGCAAAACGCACAGCGGTTCCACGTCATCATGAAGTTCGTTAAGGTGGCGCCTTCCGGCCCGATGAAGAACACACCGTAATCCTCAACGCTTAAGCCGACTTTCAAGGCGAACCGCCTTCCGAATTGAGAAACGACCAGACCGTCGTCTTGCTCTGCGCCGTCACAAGGTCTGTGAGTCTGTCCAAGATCACAACACTGATCCCCGCCGACGAGGAGCGTTGACGGGACAACGTTTGGATACTCCGGGGCTAGGAGTGCCATGAGATCGTCTAAGGGAGAGAAGTCATTATGGTTTCATTTAATTTGCTACTTAAGTGTACAAACCTTGACCCTAACCCTGTGATGGAAAGTGGGTGACTTAAGCTCATGCTTAAGCTAGTCACACCTCTTCAACATAAAGGACAACTATGAACATGCATAGTTTCTCAAGCATACACAGCATTATATTTGGGCTGTATATTTATAGTTATCTTATCATTGCTGGGAACACAAAAGGCATTCTATAAACTTGGAATGATTTGAACGTTATAATAGCCCTTAACAATCTCTTACACTGGCCCCGATTGTTCTTTGTATAACTTATTTGTGGTGTTCAGTTGGATCAATGAAGTACTACCAACTACTACGCCTAGTGCTAGTACTACTACAATTACAACTACTACTACTAATGCAGCAGCTACCACTAGAGTCTAGTGACTAGAGTGCCGATCCACTGTGCCAGACAGAGCGACACGGTGGGGGTGGGACTGCCTGCCATCACCGGGTAAAAGAGGCGGAGCGGTTTACCGATAACGTGAGCGTAATTAACGTCGTGCAAGACGACGACGTGACTCTGGCGGTCGGTGTAGAGCTCTCTGAAGGACGAGGCACATTTCTCCAGGTCCACGGCTCTCCTCTGGAAGACGTACATCAAGGGCAGCCGCTTGGAGGGGCTGAGGCAGGCCCTGCCATAGTGCACGATGCAGTCTGCTCCCACATGCTCCGCTGCCACCTCGTCCACACAGCAACTGGTGGTCAGAAGAGGAACAGCATTGCTGTGTCTACAATTGGAACTGGGCATGCGCCGATACTGGTATGGGATATCGGTCTGATACCAGCCTAGAATAGGGCTACAGTGAGATTGATACCATGTGACAACGGCCAAAGCATATGTGTGCGAGTAAAGATTACATCCTACAAGCCGACCTCAATTACCCTAGATGCAAGTTCACAGAGCACCTGACCACCTCCAGTTCCTCCCCAGACACCCCCTATTAAAAGAAAACTTTCACTTTAGCTATGATGGGGAATATGAGCACAGAAAGGCCTCAAAACTCACCTTTTTAGTAGAGCCTTCTGTTGACTTTTTATCAATTTTTTTAGCTCCACACATTTTATGTTCTTTTACCAATTTCTTTTATCAGTTTTATTTATTCTATGTTTCTCTATGTTATTCTATGTTTTAGTCTTGCCTATTTTTATATTCTTTCTTTCCTTTATTCTCGCTAGTTTTAAGTTCTTTTAACTGTGGCGCTTTGAGATTTGCCCCGCAACTGTAAAGCGCATTACAAATATAATCTATTATTATTATTATTATTATTATTATTATAGAAAGAGTGGATGCATGTCACTGGGCAGTGATTTAAGGCTCCTTGACAACGGTTGTCTCCTTCCTTAGGTAATAGATAAGAGAAATGCATCATCATCCACAGCAATATTAAGGAATTTAATAAGCCTCCTTTGAGCCATGTGATTCCTGTCATAATGCATCAGAAATGGATAGCAAAAACTAAAGGCTAAATTACAGCAGGTCAAGAGAAAAATATACCTTCATGTACATGGTTCATAATGTACTGACTATAGCCTAGATCTGCCAAGAATGAAAGGTAGAATAGTTTTGGTTCTTGATATTTAGTTTTCTCCCCCATCAAATAAATTAGAATCGGACAGAGATTCGATAAGCAGAACCAGAATCGATCAAATCCAAACAATACCCCACCCTACTGAAAACATTTATTGGTATGAAAATTGTTTCACTGTGCTCCTAAATGTCTTTGTGTGCTCCTATATTTTTTCATTCAGGAGCTCCTTGGGAAATAAAAGTCAGTGTTAAGCCCCGGCTCCTTTGAGAGTGAAGCATTGGTAAATGCTAGTCAATACATTCCTTTTCCCATTGAGAAGAATCTTGATGACATCTCACCTGCCATAGGAAGTGTCTCCGAGGATGAAGGCCTTGGCCTGTGTTCCCCTCTCGATCTCGGCAGCTATCGCTACAGAGTCAACCAGCACCTCGTCAGGAAACTGCAAAGCCACCTACAGTATGAGAAGAAAGCAAGATGTGACCCGAACATACTGTACTTCTTAAAAAGGAATAGTTCCGATTTTTGGAACCCTATTTCTTACTGAGATGATGCCGAGAAAAGGACTCTACAGATCAACATTGTTATCGGTAAGTATAAAATAGGGCTAGGGTTCCAAAAATCTGAACTATCTTTTTTTAACATTTAAAAGTTAACTGAGCTGATCTGGACAACCATTTTCCTACCAAGGGTATATCCTGTCACCTATAAGTGATATATGCAGATGTTGACAAAAGCATGAATAAAAAAATGGAGGACATATTTAGTTCCATCAAGTGAAATAAAGCTTTTTTTTTTTATCCACTTTTTCTCCTCCTGTTTTTCTGTGTTTTTCTCCCATCCCAATTTAGTCGTTATGCCAATTCCCCCCTCCCCTTCCTGGCCGTTGCTCGCATGTGCCCCCCACTGGTCGGTCTAGGGAGCCCTGAAGTCTATCAGATGCTTCCTCCGAGACATAGGAGACAGCCAGCAGCATCTTTTCACCTGCCAGTGCGGACTATCATTAGTGAGGTGTAACGTGTGGGAGGTCACACTATCCTCACCATCTCCGTCCCTCGCTGTGCAGGCGCCCTGACCGACCTGTAGGAGTCGCTGTTTACAATGACCAGAATACCACCCTACCGGCTTCCCTCCCGCTGACTCTGCCAATTGAGCCAGTATGACAGCCGGCCAAGCCGGAGGCAACGCTGACAGCCGGATTCGATACCAGTGTCTCTCGTGTTGGTGACAAGCGCTTATTCCGCTGCGCCACCCAGCCGCCTAAGTGAAATAAAGCTTTGAAGAAACATAATAAGAATACGAATAATTTAGACCCAAGGAAGGGGCTAAACTAAATCTTTATTAGGGATGAACCGATATGCCCCCCTCCCCCTTACTTGTTGTTGTAAGAATGTATGTCCAAATGTACAACACAGCTTTAAAGACATTCCTATCTTCAGCTAACCAAGTGGTACCATAACATAAGCTTCACAAACTTGTTGCCCAATTACATTTTAGAGCCCAAATTAGCATCAATAGAGGCCTTACACAATGTTTATGTAGTTGTCTTTCTTCCAGGATGGCTTCCTGTAACATAGCAACCATTATTTTGTAATGGTTTGCTATGTGCAAAACAACAGTTGCTATGTGTTAACACTTTGGTTGCCATGGGTTAAATTCATGATATACCATAGGTTGCCGGCTCTATTTGTCTATGGAGAAGTACCCCTTCTTTGCATGACTATAACTTTTTAAATTCTATTGCTACATTGCCATTATTAGGGCCCATTCAAAGTCCTATATGTATTGTTCATTGTGTAGCAACGTTAAACTTTTTCATTCACATATTCATAGTAAAGTATGGTATAAGTATGTTTTCATCTCTTTCTGCAGCTTTCTCCAGAACGTGATCTATAGCCCCAAATACATTATATTGATGATGCAATACAGTTTTATGGCAATCAGCGCAATATAAAAAATTCCAACTAGACGTACTTCTAGAAGTTACTACACGTCATCTGATGTTGACCGGATGGGCTAGGGGGCGTTTATAATTCCGTGGGCAGCGTTATACCAATCATCTAATGTGGGTCAAATGTTGATAATAGCAGTTAGTATCGAAGACGGTAACGTTACACGCTAAAACTCACCCCAGTCTCCGCGCGCCGTTGGGCGATCATCGTAGAGTAGAAATTTTATCATTATGGGATGTAGATTTACCCGGTCCATCTCCAGCTTGTATAATGGTATATACGTCCAAATCATGTTGTTTATCGAGTTATTGGCAATCGATCGCTGTGTATTGTGACGAGCTAGAATGCCGGGACCTATAGCGAGTGCCCGGAAGTAATACGGCCGTCCAGCACAACCTCTATGCCACTTCCTGTTAAGCGATTGCGCCGATCGGCCACCAGATGGCGCTCCTGAACCGCCAGAGAGCTCAGTGGGTCCTCCTGGTGGATCTCAGGCCAGCGGAGGGGACATATGAATCCGATCGCAGATTTTTTAAATATTGATATAAGGACGCTGTAAAGCGTCCTCCGGCAACTTGAGCATGGCCGGGAATGACGCTTTTAAGCGTTTCCTGGCAGCCAAAGTGTTAATATATGAGAAATATATCAACAAAATCATAATAATTTGGTGTTTTATTAGTGGATCTTGTAAACAAGTCACAATAGAACAGTAATAATCTTTTCCAGTCTTTTACCTACTCTACCACTGCACAGAATATTTTACCAATTGTTACAGGCAGCCATCCTGGAAGAAATAGAACTACACATACACAAGCATTCCACGCAAATTGTCTGCCAATATATTTGGTGCATCCCTAATTACTATATATTGTAGGCGAAATGCCCCAAATAATTTCTTACTTTTGAGCTGTAGCTCAACAAAAGGCCCCATTGTCTTTATGTGCATCAACTTGACTACCTGGTATACCCAACGTCTACTGTGTTCAACCGCATAGTACTGTATGAGGTTGGGTGAAAATTATATAAGGCCAGAAAACAAACGCTTGCCAATTGGGCGTGACGTAAAGACGTGAAATTACTTTATTTAGCTTTGTTATTACACTACATCAGCACAAAGTTGCAATATTCAGTCGATCATTTGTAAAGTGCAATGTTTATAGCTAATCCCAGCACTGTTTGTATATGGCTTTTCCTCAAACTGAGCTACACAATCTGACACTTGATTGCGTTTACAGGTAATCGGCCATGCAAAAATTAAGTGACCTGCTGGCAGGTAACGTCAATTAGGGAAACCCATAGGAACCAGAATTTTGACAAAGCAGGTCACCTGGAAATACAATCACGTGTCAGATTGTGTAGCTCAGTTTGAGGAAAATAGCATAAACATTGCAATACAAACAAATCAACTGAATGTTGCAACTTCACACCATTCTCCACTTGCACAATCTGAAAGTAGCCACTTCCGGCTGACTTCCGGTTGCCAATGGCACTTCCTGTCCCATCCAAATACATTGGTTTTAGCTACTTTTCTCCCCTTATTTAAACAACTTTGTCGTCACAGAGAGGCAATGAAACGTTTGTATTATTATAGTATAGAATGTATTTAATAAGCAAACGTTTGTCAGCAGGGTTTTTGGGCTGTATTTCATGTAAAAACGTTTACTGTTAGTTTCCTTGCTCAGCCAGCATTAGCTAACAGACGCTAGTGGTTAAACAGGCCGGATTAGCTTTGAGCTAACTATATTTCCCGACCCATGTATTCATTCCATTCTAAACATAACGTTAGTTTACAAAACATGACCCGTCTATATAACGTTGAGGAACAAATTATATAGACGGGTAATGTTTTGAACAACTAACGTTACGTTTAGAATGGAATGCATCGGCAAAGATCCGTTAGCTCAAAGCTATTCCGGCCAGTTGATCAACTTCCTGTCATTTAGAAATATGATTTTATAGTAAAAATCATTACCAAAACGTCCGGAAAAACCTAACGGGAGCATTATAGACGGTCATACAAATGTACAAATGCTATAAGGTGGCAAGAAATGCACTATAAACAATACTTTATGCATCGGCAAAGATCCTTAGCTCAAAGCTATTAACACTTTGGTTGCCTAAGGTTAAATTAATGATATACCATAGATTGCCAGCGCTATTTGTCTATGGAGAAAGTCCCCTTCTTTGCAGGGCTATAACTTTTTTTATTCTATTGCTACATTGCCATTATTAGGGCCCATTCAAAGTCCTATATGTATTGTTCATTGTGTAGCAACGTTAAACTTTTTCATTCACATATTCATAGTAAAGTATGGTCTAATGTATAAGTATGTTTTCATCTCTTTCTGCAGCTTTCTCCAGAACGTGATCTATAGCCCCAAATACATTATATTGATGATGCAATACAGTTTTATGGCAATCAGCGCAATATAAAAAATTCCAACTAGACGTACTTCTAGAAGTTACTACACGTCATCTGATGTTGACCGGATGGGCTAGGGGGCGTTTATAATTCCGTGGGCAGCGTTATACCAATCATCTAATGTGGGTCAAATGTTGATAATAGCAGTTAGTATCGAAGACGGTAACGTTACACGCTAAAACTCACCCCAGTCTCCGCGCGCCGTTGGGCGATCATCGTAGAGTAGAAATTTTATCATTATGGGATGTAGATTTACCCGGTCCATCTCCAGCTTGTATAATGGTATATACGTCCAAATCATGTTGTTTATCGAGTTATTGGCAATCGATCGCTGTGTATTGTGACGAGCTAGAATGCCGGGACCTATAGCGAGTGCCCGGAAGTAATACGGCCGTCCAGCACAACCTCTATGCCACTTCCTGTTAAGCGATTGCGCCGATCGGCCACCAGATGGCGCTCCTGAACCGCCAGAGAGCTCAGTGGGTCCTCCTGGTGGATCTCAGGCCAGCGGAGGGGACATATGAATCCGATCGCAGATTTTTTAAATATTGATATAAGGACGCTGTAAAGCGTCCTCCGGCAACTTGAGCATGGCCGGGAATGACGCTTTTAAGCGTTTCCTGGCAGCCAAAGTGTTAATATATGAGAAATATATCAACAAAATCATAATAATTTGGTGTTTTATTAGTGGATCTTGTAAACAAGTCACAATAGAACAGTAATAATCTTTTCCAGTCTTTTACCTACTCTACCACTGCACAGAATATTTTACCAATTGTTACAGGCAGCCATCCTGGAAGAAATAGAACTACACATACACAAGCATTCCACGCAAATTGTCTGCCAATATATTTGGTGCATCCCTAATTACTATATATTGTAGGCGAAATGCCCCAAATAATTTCTTACTTTTGAGCTGTAGCTCAACAAAAGGCCCCATTGTCTTTATGTGCATCAACTTGACTACCTGGTATACCCAACGTCTACTGTGTTCAACCGCATAGTACTGTATGAGGTTGGGTGAAAATTATATAAGGCCAGAAAACAAACGCTTGCCAATTGGGCGTGACGTAAAGACGTGAAATTACTTTATTTAGCTTTGTTATTACACTACATCAGCACAAAGTTGCAATATTCAGTCGATCATTTGTAAAGTGCAATGTTTATAGCTAATCCCAGCACTGTTTGTATATGGCTTTTCCTCAAACTGAGCTACACAATCTGACACTTGATTGCGTTTACAGGTAATCGGCCATGCAAAAATTAAGTGACCTGCTGGCAGGTAACGTCAATTAGGGAAACCCATAGGAACCAGAATTTTGACAAAGCAGGTCACCTGGAAATACAATCACGTGTCAGATTGTGTAGCTCAGTTTGAGGAAAATAGCATAAACATTGCAATACAAACAAATCAACTGAATGTTGCAACTTCACACCATTCTCCACTTGCACAATCTGAAAGTAGCCACTTCCGGCTGACTTCCGGTTGCCAATGGCACTTCCTGTCCCATCCAAATACATTGGTTTTAGCTACTTTTCTCCCCTTATTTAAACAACTTTGTCGTCACAGAGAGGCAATGAAACGTTTGTATTATTATAGTATAGAATGTATTTAATAAGCAAACGTTTGTCAGCAGGGTTTTTGGGCTGTATTTCATGTAAAAACGTTTACTGTTAGTTTCCTTGCTCAGCCAGCATTAGCTAACAGACGCTAGTGGTTAAACAGGCCGGATTAGCTTTGAGCTAACTATATTTCCCGACCCATGTATTCATTCCATTCTAAACATAACGTTAGTTTACAAAACATGACCCGTCTATATAACGTTGAGGAACAAATTATATAGACGGGTAATGTTTTGAACAACTAACGTTACGTTTAGAATGGAATGCATCGGCAAAGATCCGTTAGCTCAAAGCTATTCCGGCCAGTTGATCAACTTCCTGTCATTTAGAAATATGATTTTATAGTAAAAATCATTACCAAAACGTCCGGAAAAACCTAACGGGAGCATTATAGACGGTCATACAAATGTACAAATGCTATAAGGTGGCAAGAAATGCACTATAAACAATACTTTATGCATCGGCAAAGATCCTTAGCTCAAAGCTATTAACACTTTGGTTGCCTAAGGTTAAATTAATGATATACCATAGATTGCCAGCGCTATTTGTCTATGGAGAAAGTCCCCTTCTTTGCAGGGCTATAACTTTTTTTATTCTATTGCTACATTGCCATTATTAGGGCCCATTCAAAGTCCTATATGTATTGTTCATTGTGTAGCAACGTTAAACTTTTTCATTCACATATTCATAGTAAAGTATGGTCTAATGTATAAGTATGTTTTCATCTCTTTCTGCAGCTTTCTCCAGAACGTGATATATAGCCCCAAATGCATTATATTGATGATGAAATACAGTTTGATGGCAATCAGCGCGATATAAAAAATTCCAACTAGACGTACTTCTAGAAGTTACTACACGTCATCTGATGTTGACCGGATGGGCGAGGGGGCGTTTATAATTCCGTGGGCAGCGTTATACCAATCATCTAATGTGGGTCAAATGTTGATAATATCAGTTATTATCGAAGACGGTAACGTTACACGCTGAAACTCACCCCAGTCTCCGCGCGCCGTTGGGCGATCATCGTCGAGTAGAAATTTTATCATTATGGGATATATTATTACCCGGTCCATCTCCAGCTTGTATAATGGTATATACGTCCAAATCATGTTGTTTATCGAGTTATTGGCAATCGATCGCTATGTAGCGGGACGAGCCAGAGTCACGGGACATGTACCGAGTGCCCGGAAGCAATATGGCCGACCAGCAAAACCTCTACTGCGCTTCCTGTTAAGCGGTGGCGCCGATCGGCCACCAGATGGCGCTCCTGAACCGCCAGAGAGCTCAGTGGGTCCTGCTGGTGGATCTCAGGCCAGCGGAGGGACATTATGAATCCGATCGCAGATTTTTGAAATATTGATATAAAGACGACGTACAGCGTCCCCCGGCAACTTTAGCATGGCCAGCAAAGACATCTAAAGACGGGTCCCGGCAGTCAAAGTGTTAAGGCTAATGCTGGCTAACAAGAGGCTAGCGCAAGAAACGACGCCGCAAAGTATTGTTTATAGTGCATTTCTTGCCACCTTATAGCATTTGTACATTTGTATGACCGTCTATAATGCTCCCGTTAGGATTTTCCGGACGTTTTGGTAATGATTTTCACTATAAAATCATATTTCTAAATGACAGGAAGTTGATAAACTGGCCGGAATAGCTTTGAGCCAATGGATCTTTGCCGATGCATTCCATTCTAAACGTAACGTTAGTTGTTCAAAACATTACCCGTCTATATAATTTGTTCCTCAACGTTATATAGACGGGTCATGTTTTGTAAACTAACGTTATGTTTAGAATGGAATGAATACATGGGTTGGGAAAGATAGTTAGCTCAAAGCTAATCCGGCCTGTTTAACCACTAGCTTCTGTTAGCTAATGCTGGCTGAGCAAGGAAACTAACAGTAAACGTTTTTACATGAAATACAGCCCAAAAACCCTGCTGACAAACGTTTGCTTATTAAATACATTCTATACTATAATAATACAAACGTTTCATTGCCTCTCTGTGATGACAAAGTTGTTTGAATAAGGGGAGAAAAGTAGCTAAAACCAATGTATTTGGATGGGACAGGAAGTGCCATTGGCAACCGGAAGTCAGCCGGAAATGGCTACTTTGAGATTGTGCAAGTGGAGAATTGGCACAATGAAAGTAGTATAATAACAAAGCCAACAAAGTAATTGCATGTCTTTTTACATTATGTCGTGCCCAATTGGCCAGCATTTGTTTTCTGGAATATGGTATTTTCCCCCAACCTCATACTATGCGGTTGAGCACACCAGCTACTGCTAGTCTGGAACTGAAAATGACATTCTAGTTGTGCCTACCTTTGTAAACTGATGCTGGTTGATGAACTCACATGTCTTGCTAATTTGATAATGTTGTTTGTGGTTTTCCAGGGGGGCGTTCCTCTCTACTACCACACATACTGCGCGCTGGAGGGCCACCTCCGAGTTGCTGAAGAAGGCGTCCGCCATGGTTGCATCACCACTCAGCGACACCTGTAAAAATCAGGGAAGTTGTGGTAATCACTTTTTTGTGATATTACACTAGCTACTAGGTGTTACATTACTTGCATGTATGGCGGCCACTGTCAGATATTAGCAGGTTTTTTGCTAATGTTTGCTCATGTAAAGAATGTCCATAAAAGTATCCATCTATAGATATACCATATATATCTATCAGTCTATAATTGTATCTATTGTAAATTACTTAAACACGTGTGTACAATCAAAAGAATGTCCATAAAAGTATCCATCTATAGATCTACCATATTTATCTATCCATCTATAATTGTATCTATTGTAAATTACTTAACACGTGTGTACAATCAACTGTTATTTACTGGGTTAAAACTATTGGTTCTTCTATGCGTGTTCATGCAGGGAATGTCCTACATTCTTGTGGACCTACTGTACAACAGCTCAGCTCCTGTCTCTGTCTAAACTGAGAAGTGTTGGACTCAGCCGTAATCCTACCCTGGTCTTAACTATAACCATGTATAGATAGACTTATAGAAACTGCCAAGCAGTTCATTGGCGTATGGACACGAGCTATAAGTCACTTGTTAGTTGTTACTTTATGTTCCTTGCAGAATCTAGAATGTCTGCCCGGTGCAATGAACTAGGGCTGGGCGATATGACGATATTATATAAATATCGGGTACAGTTCATTAACGATACACTTTTTAAACGTATCGTGGATATCGTGATGTTTTGCCCAAGAGGCTTGTGTCGCGTCAATCTGGTCCACACGTTGACACTTTTGAACAGCGCCGCCCCCACACACACACTACTGCATCAAAAGTTACTACTTATGATAACAAAGGCATTCGTTGTGGCATTAACGTTATATAGTTACACTTTATCAGCGTATTTACATAGCAACGTCCGAGGTCGACCTAGATATAGCAAGCATTAGTCGTTCATATCTCAGCCCGTGCTGACTCAGTTGTGCCCATTCTGCGGTCTGTTAATAAAGTTTTCAATCAGACAGATGTATGGAAAGGCTTTTATTATAACATCCGTTGCAGTAAAATCATTATGCCTCCAGTCGTTTAGTCATTCTGCGGACCTAAAAGCTAAACGTCGGCCGCGGCGAGCTACCGCTGCCATTGTTGTTGTCATTGAGCTCTCCAATGGCGGAAGTAGAAAATGAATACGCGCTTGCCGATTGGTGCTAAGAACAGCAGGGCGGGTGCAAGCGGTGTGACGTAATTGGCAGACGCGACTGTCAATCAAAATGATTCTGTTTGCCGTCTGAATGAATGAAAACGTTATTAACAGATTGCAGCATGGGTACAATACAGTACAGCTCAATACAACAACAGTCAACAGTGGACTGGAGGATGCAGACCAGAGAAAGACTTTCGTCTTGTTTACATCAGGGTCCCCCATTTTCAATTCATCATATTTCATATCTAAATCATATAATATCTCATTGCTAAATATATGCAATATATAATCTAATAATCCAATAATCTAAATCTAATATATAATATAAAAATGCTAAATGCATGGGTATTTTATTTTGTCTTTAATGTTAGCTTGCAAACTCAAATACTGTCTTGGTAAGCCTCATAATGAATTGTTTGGGGAAAAAAAGAAAAACATCGTGATGCGTATCGTGTATCGCCGAAAGGTCAGAAAATATTGTGATATCATATTTAGGCCATATCGCCCAGCCCTACAATGAACCACATCGCAACGTATTGTCTGTCTCCTGTCTGTAACTAGTTGTTTGATTCACTTCTTGAATAAACGTTCTGAAAGATGTCTTCTACCTTGCATTATGTAATGTTTCTATTCTGCCGGTCACTCCTAGTGCCTAGCAGAAAGAACTGAATGTCCACACAATGACATTATAGCTGAAGGTTTGTTTACTTCCACTTGGGGTTGCATACATGAACTGACAGGCACCGTATCTGACGTCATTATCAAGAGTCTGGGCTAAACCAACTTATGGGTGAAACCATTACTTCAGAGGATACCACACATTATTGAATATTATTGATAACCATGACAATTTGGATATTGAATATAGTCATTAGTCAGATATACGAGTCAATTTGGTGATGGAATATATCCCACAGCACTCAAGGAGATGTCAGATGTGATAACTTAATACCAGGAAGCATCCTTTATATCCTAACACTTATATCCATCCTAATTATATGGCCATATCACAGTCTTCTTAGGATATATGATACCATAACCTTGGCGATAACTAACGTTATATTTTTCTTAAAATAATAATAAATAAAAATAGACCCAAAAGCAACAGACTAACATTGGGTTAATTGACTTTCCCATGACGTTAGCAGCCAAGCTATATTCAAGTGTACGTTACCTGCTAAGTACCAGACCTGTCTCATTTGTTTTAGTTACGAACAACAACACAGGGAGATTAAGTAACTAACGTTACCATTTCATTTACCTGTTTACTTTAGTGTTGTTAGCTAACGTGTGTTAGCCAGCAGCATAGCAATTGAATCATCCAAGCAACTCCTCCAGACCAGGGTGCATTTAACTTATTAACATCCCATAATAATGTTAGCCTCGTTTCTGGAGTAAATGACGGCATTTGATACTTGCTGTACCAGTATCAGAAAGTGCACATGTGTCTGTGGACACTGATGGCTAGTAAACATGTTTTAGGTTGTTGCTACACACGTGTTGTACGTCACTTACCCAGCTAGTGGAGTTGTTCCGGGTTACATTTTTCAAAATAAAGGTTAAACTGCGCTTGAGGTTTACAACCTATTTCAGTCTACTTGGACATTCTTCACAGTACACAATGACCTATATTGTGCAGATTTGTACAGTAGCTAATATTTCCAGCAGTTCTACTTCTTACTAACCAGGCAGAAATCAAATTATCATCAATTTCATCTCTGAGAAAAATGGCCATCAATAACAGCATTTATGCTTACCATTATGAATGAAAACTTTATTTAACAGATTGCAGAATGGGTACAATACAGTACGACTCAATGCACACAATTGTTAAGGGGATGCAGACCAGAGAAAGACGTTTGTCTTGTTTACATCAGGGTCCCCCATTTTCAATTCATAGTGACATTTATGACATACACAACATACATGACATTTATGGCATAGGGACATACATGACATACAGGTATTTAGTACTGTTACATTTGTGACATATACGATATGCAAATATACAGTACTGTTACCCATAGATCCTGACAGAGTATATACACATGATGGGGAGGAGACTGTACATTAGGAGGGGGTGGGTGGGTGGGAGAGAAATATACATATGGTGGGGAGAGAATATATACATACGGTGGGGAGGAGACTGTACATTAGGAGGGGGTGGGGGGGTTTGGACATTTACGGTGGCCAGTTTCGAATTGCAGCCTCCCGTAGGTGCTCTTTAAGAGCGGTTTTGAATGTGGGTAGGGATTCACATTCCTTTACAGCTTTGGGTAGGGCGTTCCACATTGATGTGGCATAATTGCTAAACGTGTTTAGTCCCTTGTTTGAGCCGAATCTGGGTCTAACATGATTTGTTGAGCTTCCTCTGGTGTTGTGGTTGTGGTATTCACTGACCTTTGGGACGTATTTTGACATGTACATGGGTACCTTAGTCGTATAGTGTATCTTGTAGACCAGGCCCATTGCAAGTTGCTGTACTCTGTCGTCAAAGTGGGCAGGGGTGAGGTGGGTTCTAGGGGTAAGGTCAAGTAGAAGTCTGACCAGTTTGTTTTGTGATGTTTGTAATCTTGTTTTTAGCGCCTTTGAGGTGCTTTGGTACCATGAGGTGCAAGCATAGTCGTAGTACCTTTGAATGAGTGCTCCTGCAGAGTCTTCAGGGTATGCTTGTTTACCAGAGAGGAGATCCGGTACAAGAATCTAGTTCGTTGGTTGACTTTTTTTATTACCTTGGATGCCATTTAGTTAGACTTGAGTATCTGTATATTTGAGAGATATAAAAAGAAACATGGATAGCTAGATAATCCCCTTAGGGAAATAAGGGGGGAAAAAACAAATAACAAAGTTAGATTGGCCAATACTTTATACCACTCATCAAATCATGTGATATTAGTTAAACATTTCAATTTCCCCATTGCAGGCTAACCCACTTAAGAAAATGAATTGCCTACAAACAAAAATCAACACATCACACAGTTCATATAAAAATCTGATTTATTTGATTATTATTTATTTATTTTACATCTTATTGACAATTTTATGTCAATTGACCAATAATGCACACACAGTATGAGAGTGATACAGAATAGTACATTATACATACAACAAACCACATATGGGTAACTAACTGGCTTTGTGCATACAGTAGTTACATTTGTATAAATTATAGCTTTGCAACTGGTCCTCTTCTTTTAAAGGCACGACTGACTGGCCATTTGCAAAAGAATGATTGACATAGTAAGCCACAAATCCAACAGGCACTACTTCCTTGGTCATCAGTGCTCTGACACCACAGTTGTCAGTGTGAAAGGTTATTCAAATTGCATTCAACTTTTATATCACAATTCAACTTCATTTTAAAACTACACTTCATCTGCATTAGCTCTGGGCCAAGAGGATGGGTAAAACCACAGAACCACACGTGGCAACTTCATCCAATAATATTAAACTCTAAAAAGGTAAGATATGCAAGAACCCCTTGCAGCCTATCTTTACAGTGTGGAGTTCTCTCTCCCGATTGGATAGTGGAAACGGGATACCAGAAAAAATAATTATGTCTAGGCCTACTGGCAGCAGAGGGACTGGGAGACCCATGTTACTGACCAAACACTAGGATGCTGTCAGAATGTAGAGCTATTATTTAAACACATAGACTACTTATTTTAACAACAAAATACCACTTACAGCACCTTCAAAATGGATTACAATGATAGATAATAATTATTTGATAGAGCAAATATAGTGGTATCATATTAAACTGGAGCTCGCAAATTAAAAAGGTTCAATGGAACCCTCTTTACAGTCACACCCAATTTATGCTACAGTAGTCCCATTTTGCGCCAAAACCATGCAGTTTTTTTGCATGCAGTACAAAAAAATTATAATAAAAAATCATAATCATGGGGAACTGTGTAGATTGATGGCCAAAATGGATTGATGGAAGGTGGGCTGAATACTTTCCGAATGGCACTGTATTTCACAGTCGCTCCTGCTTACATCACATGAAGCTGTAATCTCATTGGTAGCGCTTTGAAAAGGTCAGCGGCAACTGTGGTCAGAGTTGAAATACGTTGAACTTTGAGTGCCGTGATCAGTAGCATTTCTGGAGCAGTGCGTGGCACCAAGAATATCTGTGGAGTTGGACATCTCTCTACAGGAAAACAATGGCCCGGCCAGCGCAGAGCTATTTTACCGGAGATCATGTGCAGGACGCTTAAGAAATGCTAAAAGTGGCGAAAGATCTGCTACAAATCTACATAAGTAAATCTTAAGTAGGTCTTATTTAAACATTGTCTGGCATGATGTTGACTAGTACAGGTCATCCTCTTCCAAAACAGGAAGCTCACAGTATACACACATACATACATCTATCACAAGTTATAATGAGTTTCATAGGAGGCATCTTAGACAGCATAAGACCTATGAAACTCATTATATACTCATATATAATATACTCATTAATATGATGTACGATTTGCAACCATTTCCTCAGTAGAACATAAGGCATAAAAAAATATATTGTTTGGTTCCTGTTGGTTGTCAGTTAAGGCCATGGGTAGGTAGGGAATTTATTTTATTTTATTTCTTCCCACAGCGACTATGGATAGGGAATTTCTTTATTTAATTAAAATGTTCACGACAACATGGATGCATGTACTCTGCCAGCATGTTTAATATCCACAATACTATAGGTTTTACTAAGATTTTTATGAAACTTTATTGTAAAAAAAATAAAAAATAAAATTATTTTTAATATATATTTTTTAAACTCATAAAATAAATTGGGTCGCACCTAAATCGGCAGGGTCGGTCGGCAACCGGAACCAAACAATTTTTTATTTTAGGCCCAAGACACATTTGATTATACTGTCAGCTTCCTGTTTTGGAAAAGGACATGTATCATGGTTTTTGAAGGCTATACTATTTTATTTCATACTTATCTTGTCTAGCACAGTCTCTGGAGTGTAACAGTAAGAAGCATTTTGTATAAAAGTATTCTGTACTTCTGTATGACAACTATTAAAGAAACTTGAAACTTGAAACTTGAAGACACTGACCCCATTGGATTGGACTGGGGCCTGGTGAGAGGATGCAGCAACAGTGCTACGTTTCTCAATACTAAAATGATCAGTGAAATTATGGCCTGTATTAGTCACCAACATGCTAAACAATGTTTCAATAGGGTCTGGGTTAAAAAAAACGTCATCCTTTGAATCAAAGTATCAAAAGTACTTTGATATTAAATGTACTCAAGTATCAAAGTTAAAAGTCATCTGTTTAAGGTAAAAGTACAGTATATTTGAGATAAATACAGTGGAATAAAAAGTAGGATATTTGCTTTGAAATATAGTGGCATAAAAGTATAAAGACCCAAAAAGATGAAAATAGTCAAGTACCTCACAATTATACTTTAGTACAGTAGAGTGCTTTACTTACTACTTACTGTTGGCTTCTAGCTTAACTGTTGCAGTCTGTGCTATCTTAGTTTACAGATGATATAGTGTTTCGTCAAATTAGGCCCACGACACCTTGGGAAGACGCGGCAGTTCCAGCCTCCCAGAACCACCCCCTCCATGCTGACTCGTATTGTCCATGATACCCACACGCAGAAGTTCCTATCTATCCTATGTCGAAAATAGAACAATTTGTGAGAAGAATATCACACACGAATGAGAAACAATAGAGAAGAAAATGAATACTCTTACCCCTTTGTTTACTTTGGCCCCAGCTGAAATAATTTCTCCTCAACCAAAACAACTGACTTCCTTTCAATGCTTTCAATCTAATCCCTGTTTATTCCCAGAGTTGTTTTCCCCTCGAAAGAGGCGCGGGGACCAAAAATGAAGGCGTGGTGAAAATTCAGTGCAGATGACGTATTGTCAGTCTATCCAGAAAACTGGGTCCATGTATTCAACACTTGTTTTTTATCACATCCAAATACGATAGAAGCCCAGGACCACAGTGAGGCAGGTGAAGACTGAACCTAGAGGAAGAAGGGGAAATTGGCTATTGAATTTCAATGTAATATGTTTTACAGAGTATGGCCTCTACATTCGGTGTAAGCTGTTATTTCCTTTTTTTATATATACACTTTTTCTCCTTATTTTCAATTTTTCTCCCATCCCAATTTCGTATTTCCAATTCTCCCCTCCCCTGTCTTGAACGTTGCTCGACTATGCCCCCCACTGGTCGGTTCTAGGGAGGATAGAAGCCTTGCATCACGTGTCCCCTCCGCGCGTATGCCTTCTACAACGCTGTTCCGTTTCCGCGTTGCCGTTTTGCGCTCTGATTGGCCGCGCGCGCGTAATGCGCATGAGCCGCGACAAGCCCTTCAGCCAGGCAGGAATACTCAGCTCCGCTTAACGCAATTTATACAAATGGAAGTATTGATTTCGCCGTAACGAATCATTAAAAAATATATACCGTTAACTGGAATATGTTGTATCTTTACACATATGTTAGATTATGTAATTGGTTTGTCATGACAAACCAATAAAAAATCGCGAATTAACGGGTGGCTACAACAACACACAGTAACTACATGCATCATTGTTTACAATGAACGGTGGGGCTAATCGAAAGGACTGGACACGGACAAGTTAAACTAACACAGAACCGGACTGTTATATTAAATTAATTGATTGCTGTTTCAATCACTGTTGTCTGTTGTTGTGTGCCTCTCTCTCCATACAGTACCAGCAGCTGCAGGTCTGACGAGACCAGTCGATAATTCTTGCTATTTAAAAATATTCCTCTTCTTCTCCCCCACTACTCCTCCAACGGGTGTTTGTGCGATGAATGTCGACCTGAACAATGGGGGATAATAATAAGAACGAGCCGCCTCGGAGGGAGGATACCGCAGGCGGAAGACGGCCGCTGCTGCTGGAGCTGGACCGAGTTATGTGAGACAAGCCGGCGGCAGCGCGGGCGCACGGAGCCGGGGAGAAACCACCGCCTCACCCCGTTGGCGCTTCACAGCGCGAGAGTGTAAAGGGGGGCGTAATAGCATAGGTCAGTGGCCAATCAGAGGAACCCGGAAACAGAACAGCATTGTAGAAGGCATACACGCGTCCCCTCCGGTACACAAGGAGGCAGCCTGTCACATCTTTTCACCTGCCAGTGCGGACTCTCAGTGGCGAGGTGTAACGCATGGGAGGCTCACACTACCCCCGCTACTTCCTGTCTCTGCTGTGCAGGCGTCCCCCAACCGACCTGTAGGAGTCGCTGTCCACAACGTCCAAATCCCCACCCATCGACTTCCACCCTCTAACTCTGCCAGTTGAGTTAGTATGACGGATGGCCCAAGCCGGAGGCAATGCTGACACCCGGATTCGAGACCGGAGTCTCTTGCATTGGTGACGAGCGCAATCTCCGCTGCGCCACCCAGCCGCCCCTGTAAGCTGTTATTTCCTGAGTATTACGCTATAGTAGATCTACATAGTATAGTAGTGTAGATGGGAAAAAGGATTAGATAAGGATAAGGAATTGCTATTTTTCATCTACATAATTTCATCGAGCTGTAATTAACACAACACAGGGATGACATCACTGGTGGCTATATTAAATAATATTCAGTAACTCTCAATAACTGTCAAACTAAATGGATGTGGGTAAAACAGTTTAGAGCCTTGTAGTATGTGTGAGATTATGTGCTAAATTAAATACCTACAGTACCTTGTTTTATTCAATGTGTTACTCTCATTGGTACATTCTGGTAATATAGGCTATACATATCATTTCTTTTGTCTTGTGTGTGTGTGTGTGTGTGTGTGCGTGTGTGTGCGTGCGTGCGTGCGTGTGTGTGTGTATATGTATGTGTGTGTGTATATGTATGTGTGTGTGTATGTGTGGGGGGGTCTCATAATCAGGGTTGTTGTGAAGGATCAGATTAAACCGAATATGTATATTTATTTATATATATATATTTAATTGTATTTGTATATCGTTTGATATCCCCTGTATATTCCTTGTACAATATGCATTGAATATCCCCGTTTCTACTAAACAGCCCATAATAGTTTCATTCTACCATTGGACGAGAACCTGGCGCCAGGTTGCCATACCCCTAGGTCCAAGTTCAATCGTGCCGCCTAACATGTCGAGGCAAACCCCCGGTTCCGCGCAGTAATATGTCGGGCGAAATACGTGTGGTACTATTTGTTCATAGCGCATATATATATGGCGCTCGTAAAGTAGAACTTTCTTTTAGTCCAGTTCTTTACCCTCCAACAGTGACAGACGCAAAAGCCTCCCCACGAAGCACGTGCGGTGTAGTAGGGCCTACTTGGCCCAGAATAGGCATTGAGATATCGTGTAGATTAATAGTTGAATGGTCATAGTTTGGCACCATACCGTCGAGTTGGACGTATTCTATTAAGCTAATAATAGTCTATTTATGTATGGTGCATCGTTCGGTTCGAGTCCTACAGTTATCAGTACCCCCATCGTTCCTGACGTTATCTGGACGCTTATCCAGGCTGGTCAGACCCCTAGTGGTGATTGCATCCGAGGAGCTCCGGGTCAAGAGCGACTGGACCTGTATATTGGATTACTCTACCCGACGACGGCGAGCCTTCCACGGCTCTTGGATTATGCTTTATGTGCTTTGATTATTCCATGGATAAAGGCCAACACTGTCGAGTGTTGGAATTACCCCCCGGAGAGGACTCCAGGTGAGGCGGCGCTCTACACGTGAGGTCGCACCACGTCTCTCCGTTGTGGACCGGCAGATACCGTTCCACAGAGGGTCCAGCTGTATTCGTCTGCTGCCCGAGGTTCTGTGGGCACTGTGTCTAAGACTTTGGATTCTCCCAAGACACCGTCGGCCAGATGGGATACCGCCAGCGGCTTCTCTAACCCCCCCCTCCTACTGTCTTACAACCAGCGGGACCCCCCCCCCCTTAGTGTATCCAGCTATAATCATTTAAGTACCATCGCTATCGTTTCCTAAATATTCCAGGTTGTATACTTACTCCCTGCGCAACCAGAGATTGGACATTCAATGTTGATTTACCTACGAATACTCATTTGCCATAAAAGTGCATATTCAATATTTCAAATCATAAATGTAATTAAGTGAATGTTGTATACACCCTTTGCTGTATTAAATATTCGATTTGGTACATTTGTGTTGGTTCGTTTCATCAGGTGGGAAAGTGTTCATCATACTTATATCTTGTACTGGGTGGCCAGAAGTTAAAGTACATGAGGTAGTGGTATTAAATATCATATCTAACAATACAGTCAGGGAATTGTACCCCTCAGCTACAAGGGTCATGTGATATTCGGGCCAATACAATAATGTAAACATTATATGGCTCCAGAGTCAGTGTTCCATTCATTGTTTATGGGGCATTTATGGAGATTTTAAATTCAGGTGACTCTCATTTCTAGCTTTAGGAGAGAGTGGTGTATGTTTACAAATATGGACTGAGCTGTCCTGGGGCACAAAAACACACATTCTTAAAATGGGTGGCATTCCCCTTTAATGAAATTCATCTGGTTGTTTTACTGTATCATACGTATACCATCACAGAAAGGTAGTTGGCGAAGGCACATATTCTATAACTTTAATTAATTAATTATTCATCTCCTCCCATACATCTAGAATCCCTGAAAGGAAAATATTTGTATGTAAAATTCCGACCATTTGAGTTGAAATAAGAATGAATGGATACAATGTCTTACCAGCCAAGTATTTGATAGTGTCCAGTTTGTGAGACTCCAACATGGTCTTCAAACCAGCCACCTCTGTGTCTATTTTCATGTTGGTCTGGGTCAGATGACGATCTTGCTCAGAATTCTGCAGGAGGCATGCAGAGATGACAGATGTTACACATCAAAATATATATATATACGCTGCTGGCGGGAGAAAACCTCATAACTCCAAAAACCCAACTTTTCAACAGATGAACGAACACAGATTTGAGGGTGAATATAGTTAGGAGGTTTAGACAGATGATCGGTTTAATGCTTTCCCATTGTTTAAACTTTGTAAAACCCACACACACATATGGAGGCTGATCTATGGAGTTGATTTATAAAAAAAAAAAAAAAAATTGAGTTATGAGGTTTTGTCCCGCCAGCAGCGATATATATAGTTCAAGTTTTGTTTCATTTGTCACATAAGGTACATGTACATTATAGTGAAATGCTTGGTTCTGTATGACCCTCCTGAGATTGTGCTTCAAACTGTAAAAGAGTAAAGACCAAACCAAAAATATGCAATATACAAAACTAAAATGTACAAAATGCAAAAAACAAAATGCTAAATAAGGTAGAAGAGGTAGTGCAAATGTGTAAGAATAAATAGATAAAATACGGTGTAATGTTTAAAGGGGAACTCCAACATTTTGGGAAATTAGCTTATTTAACATCTTCCCTGGAGTTAGACAAGAAGATACATACCTTTTTTGTCTCTGTGCGTGCATTTTAGCTTTGGGAATAGACGCTCCGTTAGCATAGCTTAATCACTGGAAGTGGGAGAGGGTTAGAGCCTTACAGTGCCTTACAGTGTATTGCAAGGTCTGACATTGACCAAACTTGATATGCATGACCTTGGTGGGCTCTAGGTCAACTCCTGAAAAGGGGGTCAATGTCAGACTTTGCAATCAAAAGTTATGGGGCTAATAACCCTTGCCATAATTTCAGTGCGCACTGAAATTATGGCAAGGGTTATTAGCCCCATAACTTTTGATTGCAAAGTCTGACATTGACCCCCTTTTCAGGAGTTGACCTAGAGCCCACCAAGGTCATGCATATCAAGTTTGGTCAATGTCAGACCTTGCAATACACTGTAAGGCACTGTAAGGCTCTAACCCTCCCCCACTTCCAGTGATGAAGCTAAGCTATGCTAACGGAGCGTCTATTCCCAAAGCTAAAATGCACGCACAGAGACAAAAAGGGTATGTATCTTCTTGTCTAACTCCAGGGAAGATGTTAAATAAGTTAATTTCCCAAAATGTTGGAGTTCCCCTTTAAATGTCTTGTTTATTTGTACTATGCTGTTGTGTTTTTCATTGTACGACTGCTCTTGTTTTACAGTTTACTTTAAATGATTGAATGTTCTGTAATTTATGATGCCATCGTGTACCCCTCTGTGTCATTGAAAATGAGGGTCCCCCTCAAATTTACTCCAGAGGTCAAATAAAGTACAAAAAAAAGAAAAAAATCTCGCTTCTTGATATGATTCTCAATTGAAAAAACAAAACTGGATGCTTTGCTTCACTATAGAGCCACAATCCATTTCCCCCTTTTTTTTACGCTGTGTTTTTTCGGCATTTTACAGCTTTATTGTGGATAGGACGAGATGCTTCCACCTGCAGAACCACGTCTCCAGCAGGCTGAGGACAGCCGCAGGCTGAGGACAGCCGCAGGCTGAGGGGACCCGCAGGCTGAGGGGACCCGCAGGCTGAGGACGCTCGCTTCCATTGGCTGATTTGGGTCACGTGATTTGGAGCGGCGGAAAGGAACCAAAAAATAATAATAATAAACACTGAACAGACGTAGACAAAATGGGGGCATCTTTGGACACCCCTGCGGCTTGTCCTTTGTGTAGTTATGCATATCGGGACCCGATCACGTTGAAGTGCAAGCATCGTTTCTGCAAGTTTCTGGAGTGACTTCGCGACCGGTCCGTTTTATTGTCCCGAGTGGCGGTGCAACACCTCGTACAAGATTGATTGATTGATTGATTGATTGATTGATTGATTGATTGAAAAGTTTATTAACAGATTGCAGAATGGGTACAGTACAGTACAGCTCAATACATACAATTGTTAAGAGGATGCAGACCTGAGAAAGACTGATGAATGAATTGAAAATGGGGGACCCTGTAAACAAGACGAAAGTATTTCTCTGGGCTGCATCCCCTTAACAATTGTGTATTGAGCTGTACTGTACCCATTGATTGATTGATTGAAAAGTTTATTAACAGATTGCAGAATGGGTACAGTACAGTACAGCTCAACAATACACAGACCAGAGAAAGACTTTCGTCTTGTTTACATCAGGGTCCCCCATTTTCAATTCATCATAACATATATTACATACACGACATACAGATAGACAGTACTGCTACATCTATACATTTATGACATACCAGATTTGCAAATACAGTACTGTTTGTGCTACAAAAAGTGTCCAGAAAAAGAGTGTATATACATACATACTTCCTTAACTGTCTCAGGTGGTAGAGGCGCTGCTTCACCTTCTTTACGACTGAGTCTAATAATAATAATAATAATTTAGGACCTGCTCAGAGGTCATCAATCGGCACACATGCGATGCATGCATGCAATTCGTATCTGCGATTAACCCATCCCATCGTCCTTCCCCCCCAAGGGCAGCCGGGAGCAGACGGGCGTCCATTCTGCAATCTGTTAATAAAGTTTTCAATCAATCAATCAATCAATCAAACAATCAATCAATCAATCGGTCACTGTACCCATTCTACAATCTGTTAATAAAGTTATCTATCAATCAATCAATCAATCAATCAATCAATCAATCCAGGCCTGTGACGTCACTGTACCCATTCTGCAATCTGTTAATAAAGTTTTCAATCAATCAATCAATCAATCAATCCGGGCCTGTGACGTCACTGTACCCATTCTGCAATCTGTTAATAAAGTTTTCAATCAATCAATCAATCGGTCACTGTACCCATTCTACAATCTGTTAATAAAGTTTTCAATCAATCAATCAGGGCCTGTGGCGGTCACGTGTACCCATTCTGCAATCTGTTAATAAAGTTTTCAATCAATCAATCAATCAATCCCGCAGTGCAACGTGACCCAAATCAGCCAATGCCCGCAGTGCAACACTCCAATTCAGCCATTGGGTGGGACGGTCACGTGACCCAAATCAGCCAATGGAAGCGAGTGTCCTCAGCCTGCGGCTGTCCTCAGCCTGCTGGAGACGTGGTTCTGCAGGTGGATAGTATTGGATAGGACACCCAGGACGCCCCAGCCACAAGCCATTTCCCTTCAGTCCAGCCCTCTTGACTATGTGGGTCTGCATCAACGTAAAGTATGTATGTAGCTCCACACCTACTGAAACATTAAGACAGGGGAACATGTCCAGGTGAACAAACCATTTCCATAATCTCTGTTCTCGCCTCCATCAGCCTCCTCTCATGTTCTGCTCTCTGTAACAACAACATTATCTTTATCAGGTAGAGTGGACGTTTCAGGAATTGAATTGAATTGAATTGAATTGAATTGAATTGAATTGAATTGAATTGAATTGAAGATGCAGTACATTAGCCACACCACTAGGTGGGAGCCTGCATCCACTTGGTTCCCAGACATGATTGTACACTCCAATCTCAATTTGGTAGTGATGGGAATTGTGACTCTTTGAAGCCTCTTTGACACAATGTTGCTTCAAAGCATGTAAATAAAATATGTATGATTTGAATGACAGGCTCCATTCTTCACGGTCTGGTCCTCTGCTATACTTACCATTTCTTTCACACGGCTTTTCTCCAAATGCATATCCATAATTGTTTCAGTGCGCATTTTATTCATTACATCCTGCAAAGTGTGACAAGGTGAAAGTCACAACACACAAAAACAAAAGTCTTGAAAATTAAGCTTGATAAATCAAGTTTCACGGACCATGCCAAGCACTTATGAATGAAGGAAAGAATGAATGAATGTTATATTTATTATGATCCCAGGTGTCATCTCAACAAACTCTGTGACACATGTTCATAATAAGCATAAGCAATAATCTACGATGCCCTAATATACTTTAATAATAAAGAGAACACTTACAGCCAGCTGTAACTTCAGCTCCAATAGTTGTATCTTGACTTTCTGGAGAAAAGGGTGAATGTATTGAAATGTTATGTGAACCAGGAACGTACTCATAAGTAGGTTACTAATATAGGGTAAGGGAATAAAAACATAGAGAAATATCAAGGTGATGGAGGCTGACAGCTTGACTTGGCTCCACTATAAACAACTTCAAGCCAAAAGGCTAAAACTCAAAAGCAAGCACAATCATTTAGAAGTAAAGCAAGCATGTACATTAAAGGTTCCATATGTTAGTCCTTTTAAACAGGTTAATATAGGTCTTTGAAGCCCCCTAAACATGTATTTCAAGTTATTTTTTAATGAAAATGCATTCTAGCAGCTTCTATACCCATCTGTTCTCAACGGGCTGTTTCTGTGTCTGTGACACGCGAGCCGCCTTGATCATACAAATACGATAATTATCGTACATCTGTATCGAGCCAGTATCGTCTAACGAAATTCAGATCAAACTGTCAAACTAGGCGTTGCAGATCAAATATTACTCAAGATCCAGCAATATCATATCAAACCTACCACTTTAGAAATGTTGACAGAAACATATTTTAGGTTCAACTTTAGGTAGAAAAGAGAAGGTTTACGAGCAAGCCGTCATTTTGTACACACACATTTTTCACATGCACATATGAGTCAAATCTCTTCTCCAAGAGCGACCTGGCCAACAAAACATGGGGGAAGCCAGGCCTGCTGGTATCAACACTCACCTCGTTCTCTGCCAGTAAAGCAGAGAACTCACTCTTCTCCAGGATTATCATGTCCTTCTTTACTGAGGCGATATGAGACATCACTCGCTGTAACATGATTTCCTGGAAGATCACAACCCATCTTTTTAAAAAGAACACTCACACTCACTGGGCACATAATTATACACCTTTACATTTAGCTGATGCTTTTATCCCAAGAGACTTAAAAATTGTGTACAACAAGTCAGCAGGGGGGGGGGGGGTGCATCTCTGGCAGCTAAGGGTTAGTGGCAATGTTTGTCTAGCAGTGCAGAGTTTGAGTGCTACACTCAAACACTAGCACTTAGTAGTATAGACATAATAGTAGGTAGTAGTATAGTATACAGTAGGTATAGTATTATAGTACATAGTAGATAGTAGTATAACCATAGTAGTATAGACATACTGTAGTCACATAGTAGGTAGTAGTATAGGTAGTAGCCTAGTACATAGTAGATAGTATAGTAGTATACATAGTAGCATAGTACATAGTAGATAGTAGACATATATGTATAGTAGCATAGTACATAGTACTATGGACATAGTAGCATAGTAGGTAGTAGTATATGTATAGTAGCATAGTGCGTAGTACATAGTAGATAGTAGTATAGCCATACAGTAGTAGAATAGTAGGTAGTAGTATAGGTATAGTAGCATAGTACATAGTAGGCAGCCCCCCCCACCCCGATCATTCTGGGAGGCACCCCGGTGGCCTCTGTGGAGTCCTGCCGCTTCCTCGGCATGACACTCTCCCGGGACCTGAAATGGGAGCTGAACACCATCGCTCTCAATAAAAAGGCCCGGAAGAGGATGTACTTCCTACGTCAGCTGAGGAAGTTCAGGCTGCCGAGGACCATGATGGTCCAGTTTTACACCGCCATCATCCAGTCCATCCTCACCCTCTCCATCATCACCTGGTTCCCTGCAGCCACGGTCAGAGACAAGGCCAAGCTGCAGCGGGTGATACGCTCGGCGGAGAGGGTGATCGGCTGCCCCTTTCCCTCCCTTGAGTCCCTACACTCCACCAGGGCCTTGAGGAGGGCGAGGAAGATCATGGCAGACTCCGCCCACCCGGGTCACAACCTCTTTAACATGCTCCCCCACAGCAGGCGGCTACGGCTGCCCAAGACACTAAAGTCCCGCCACAGACTGAGTTTCTTCCCCTCAGCAGCTCGCCTGGTAAACGAGTCAGGTGTCCCCCTGCTCCCCCCCCCCCCTCCCCCCCCCTCTATGGCGAGCTGCTAGGGCTGGACTTCTGGACTTGAACTTTGTGTTGCACTGTATCCATGTCCCCAACCACTGCACTTTCACAGTCTTATTGTTGTCTCACTGTTCTGTCCTGTCTTGCACTTTACTTAAAATTATTTATTTAATGTTGTATTGTTCTTAATTGTGAAAAAAGTATGCACTGTAATGTCAAATCACGTTCCATTTTGTACCTGTATAAAATGGCGAATAAAGTCATCTGAATCTGAGATAGTAGTATAGGTATAGTAGCATAGTACATAGTAGTATAGACATAGTAGCATTGTACTAATAGTAAAAGATGGTTAGTAAGAATGTTTTTTATTTTTTTATTTATTCAAATAATTATTGATTTCTCTTTACATCTGTGAGGGGGTTCATTTTTATCTCTCCATGTGTTGCTCCCAATCTTTGTTCTAGTGCAGGTTGTTGTAGCGCTACTAGCGCTAAAAGTGTTCTTATTGGGATACTTTGGAAAGTTAATACTTCCTGATTTTAAACACTGGACCAAATTCTTCACCTTTTTGTGGAGGTAATTGGGATAAATTCTAATGTTTTTGTTATTCTAAAATGTTTATTAGTGATGAGAGTTTTCTTACCATGTTAAAATGTTGTAAAAAAAATAATCGTAATAATAGACACACAGTTCTTACCTGCTGCACTTTAGTTACCATGTCACTGTAGATGGTATCCATGTTAGTGTTGGTTGTCCTCACCAGCACATTAACTATAACCTCAGATTGCTGAGTATTGAAGCCTAAAAAAAAAAATAATAATTCACAAGCTGGATAGTAAAATCACTGGACATCAATACCAAAGCAGTGGCTTGTAGAGAACATTTATACAAAAATAAATAATAATAATAATAATAATAATAATAATAATAATAATAATAATAATAATAATAATAATAATAATAATAATAATAATAATAATAATAATAATTAATAATTAATAATAATAATAATAATAATAATAATAATAATAATAATAATAATAATAATAATAATAATAATAATAATAATAATAATAATAATAATAATAATAATAATAATAATAATAATAATAATAATAATAATAATAATAATAATAATAATAATAATAATAATAATAATAATAATAATAATAATAATAATAATAATAATAATAAATAACGGATCCAAACCCTTTTCTTCAAGGAGTCGCACTACAGCATGTGTATCAAAGAACAGCTTCCGGTTGCCGGACTTTGAAATGTCCGTTTTCAAATCATATTGCAGGCCGTTCATGGAGGTGCTCAGCTCTGTAATCAAGGCAAGAAGATGAGAAGGACTGTCAGGCAAATTTACCCGACAACGTGAGGCTAACCTTATAGCTGGGATGAGGTGTTATCCAGTCGTGTTTTTCAGATTATTAAATTCAACTAGATGAGTTGAGTTTATAGGACTAGATATTACAATCCCTTAGATAATCAGCACTTTTTTGAATGGGGTAGTGGTAAAAGCTTCACTGGGGTCTTCAGGTGGGCACCCTCCTTCATTGGTGTTTCGTTGACAGGCCCACGACACCTCCGAAGGGCTCAACGGCAACACCTGGCGTCCCAGGTGTGCCCCCCTCTGCTTTTACCCCTCGATGGTCATTTTGCAGCCAAATTGGGGTCCTTTCTCTTAATCCATAGCCATCTGCTGCTTCGTTCGGCAGCCTCTGACAGTGTTTTGACAGCTTGTCGGAATGCCTGTCCTCGCACTCCCATCCCCTTAAGAAGCTTGGTTGTGGACATGGCAACAAATCCTCTAGAACCAACCTCCACCGGAATGCTGATTGGGAGTACAACTAGTGAAACGATTGACGAGTATTAAAGGTGGGATAGGCAATTTCAGAAAAGTGAGCAAGAGTGAGCTTACATGTCCAGCAGAAATAGACCAATAGTGCATCACTATGCTATGCACGTGCTATAAAGGTTTTCCATAGACTCCCAGAGGCACGAGCAGCTAAAAGCTGGATAAAAAAGTGGGGCGACAATGGCTCGGGAGGTAGAGCAGTCGTCTGGTAATCCGGAGGTTCCCGGTTTGATTCCCGCTCCTCCTGAGCAGCGTGTCGATGTGTCCTTGAGCAAGACACTTAACCCCTACTGTAACTGCTCCCGATGAGCAGGTTGGCACCTTGCATGGTTGCCTCCGCCGTCGGTGTGTGAATGTGTGAGTGAATGGGTAAAAATGCGAGGAACAAAATTGTAAAGCACCTTGGATAAAAGCACTATATAAATGCACCATTTACCATTTATCTGATTGGCTGTTAAGATGCAGGCCTGCATCTTGTAAGATGTGTAAGTATATGACCACCATTTACGTTTATCAAAAACTGATTTTGTTTCCTACTCCTCCTACGCCATTCACATGCTTCTCCTTAAAACCTGATGTGTGGAATCTAGTGACCACCATCTTTAAACATTTTATAAAGACAGTTGGTAGTCCAAACCGTTTCACCTGATTAGGGGCGTGGTCAAAAAGTGGCTGTTTCCGGGGATATACTTGCTGTTGGCAACTAAGTCTAGTTAATATTATTATCATTATTATTATTATTATTATTATTATTATTATTATTGTTATTATTATTATTATTATTATTATTATTATTATTATTAATTATTATTATTATTATTATTATTATTATTAACGTTATTATACAAAGCTATTCATACAGTAGGTTTTATTTTACACCTCTTGGACTATAAAAGATGAATTATTTTGGAGATGTCAAGAAGCTAAATGGACATTAATGTATGCATTATGGGAATGCCCATTGGTACAACCACCATGGAAGACCTTAGGGTGGCCTGGGAATATCCATTCCAGGGACATTCACACAAGGTCTGCTGCCGGGTGATAAATCTGAGATCAGAGAGATAAATAAGACACTAATACTATATAAAATGGTGGCAGTGTGGTTATGCATTTTGGACCCCTAGCCCCTATTTCCTACTTACTAATTATGTTTTTGATGGAGAGTAATTTCTCAGAACAATCCATGTATAGTTAGCCACAAAATCAATGTAAAGTAACAGGGCCACGCCTCAGTCTGTACGAGCCCTGAAGTAAACATAACAAAAAGCGAAGTTTGTTTTACAGTGTGATTGAGTTCGTTTTACCTCTTTACATTCCTTGTGTCTAACTAAGGAGTGGTAACAACATGGTTACAACATGGATGCATGAATGAATGAATGAATGAATGAATGAATGAATGAATGAATGAATGAATGAATGAATGAATGAATGAAAACTTTATTTAACAGATTGCAGAATGGGTACAATACAGTACGGCTCAATACACACAATTGTTAAGGGGATGCAGACCTGAGAAAGACGTTTGTCTTGTTTACATCAGGGTCCCCCATTTTCAATTCATATCGACATTTATGACATACACAACATACATGACATTTATGGCATAGGGACATACAGGTATTTAGTACTGATACATTTGTGACATAAACGGTATTCAAATATACAGTACTGTTACCCATAGATCCTGACAGAGTATATTATGATGGGGAGGGGACTGTAGGCTACATTAGGAGGGGGTGGGTGGGTGGGAGAGAAATATACATACGGTGGGGTGGAGACTGTACATTTGGAGGGGGTGGGTGGGTGGGAGAGAAATATACATTACGGACTGTTGTTTTTCGTTGTTGTTTTGTTTATTTCCTACACGGTGGGCAGGGACTGCTGCCATGGGCTATGCATGGCAAATTGGGATCACTAATTCACTCACTCACGGTGAGTGGTATGTCATAAATGTATAGATGTAGCAGTACTGTCTATCTGTATGTCGTGTATGTCATATATGTTATGATGAATTGAAAATGGGGGACCCTGATGTAAACTAGACGAAAGTCTTTCTCTGGTCTGCATCCCCTTAACAATTGTGTGTATTGAGCTGTACTGTACTGTACCCATTAATACAATTTTCAATCAATCAATCAGACAATCTGGGGAGGGATATTTTGTCGGACGCATGCGCAGCTATATATAGTCTGTTGATGAATATAAAATAATAATAATAATACTTTAAAAAAATATAGATATTTATTTTTATTTTTGGTGAAGTGCGACTTTTATTTTCACCAGTGTGTTGTGTGTATGACTACTTCCTCTCTGTCACATTGACAGACGCGTCACCCGGCATTGGTGCTACAGACAGTAGCATTGCAAGTTTATTGTATTTAGCGACGTGGCTGCATACAGTACCTCTTACAAATACATGTGTCAACTTGAAAAACCGCAAAGCGTTCAGTCCAGGCGGGTGTCTCTTCCACGACAGCGTGCCAAGGGTACAGGCAGGGTTGGTAAAACGTAAACATCTGTAGGTGATGCAGCTGATGCCGCCTGTGACACTTTTCTTGAATGGAGAACCGATTGACGACGCGAAGTGCAGCATAGTAGAACAATATCTCTCTCCTCCGCGGTTGCATTTATATCCATTCCAGGCTTCGTGCGCGAAAGTAAACCGCGAGTGACACCGCGTCATTAGTGTCATTATCAAAACAGTTGGTCGGTAATAGAGTGGTTGTTGAGCTTGTTCTTGGCGTCAACCGATGCATGTCCGTGAGCAATGACACGATCCTTCATTCGAGAAGCATGCAGCTGCAGAGCCGCAGAGCGGCGCTCTCAGGTCCTCAGGACTGCCTACATCCAAACAATTGTGTGTATTGCTGTACACTGTCTGTACCCATTCTGCAATCTGTTAATAAAGTTTTCAATCAATCAATAGAGAGGGGGGTTACAATTTAGAGGAGAGTCTAACTTCAAGAAACGGGCTGTTCATGGAGTGAATATGAGTTGCATAAGATAATAGAGTGCTCTGCGGCTCTGCAGCTGGATACTATTGCGTCATTCTGCAACCCTCCTCCCTACGTAGCCCTAAAGGAGCAATCCACCTAAACGGATGCATATTATTTATTATTTAGAAATGTCTAGAACAATGTCCAGTCAACTTGAGATAATAAAAATCAAGAAGAAGCCAGCTGGCGTTGCAATTCTATTACATATAGCATGCCAATTGCAAGAACTAGTATACTAGTTATTTCAATCGGATTAGGCTATAGGCCTACAATAAGCCTACCACGTTGGAATTATATTTAGTGTCTTTCAACAGTAGTTTTTAGAGTCAGTGTAAACAGCTCAAAAAGTGAACGTCCACAAAGATCTAGAAAACTAGTGAGAAAGTGATTATTATTAAGTGTTTTGTGTACACCTCTACTTGGCAATAGTAGCCTACTAGTGCCATCTACTGTACAGTAGAAACAAAGAATTACCTAGCAACTTGAATACACGTTACCGTGATGATTATAAAACAATTACTACATAATGTGTGTAATATGTACCGCACATTAAACAAAGTCATTACAAGAAATTAAAAGAATGTTGTAGCAGTCTAATAAAACTACTAGTATCTAACACCTTTATCTTTATTCTGTCAGTAACATACTATGCAGCTTTTGCATCAAAGCATTTGTTAAACAAATATTGCATGTCCACATTTACTCTAGGTTAAAGGTAGAATCTGTAATGCTTTCAAACAGCGACCTCTAGGCAAAATATCCCCTCTTGGTACTGCACTTTGTTTACATTTTCTTGTTTTGGTCTGATGTGTGGGTTGGAGTTGAGTGGTGCTAGGGGAGGGGTTGCTATAGTAAGTTACTATATAGCTATAATACCGTATATACATATATATTATAATTAGAGATGTCCGATATTATCGGCCTACCGATATTGATATTAAAATGTAATATCGGATTTATTTTTTATTTAACCTTTATTTACCCAGGCAAGCAAGTAAGAACTAATTCTTATACAAAAGCAGCCTGACCAAAAAGCAAAAGCCTTTTGAGGGAAGGGGGGGGGGGGTGAGAGGCTACAACAAAAACAAGGTTATGTACATGCATACAAGTAAATAAAATAAAAATTACAGTAGCAATAGTATACAAGGAAAATTGCAATAAATAAGGGAGAGAAGGAAAGTGAGAGGGAAAAGGAGAAAGGGAGAGTGAGAACCAGAGGGAGAGGGAGAAGAAAGGGGGAGATGCACAGATAATGTTTACATTTAGAATGCCTTGTTGAATGCATCCAGTGCAATTAACACATCAATGCATACTTTTATTGTAAAAAGTATACTTAATGTTGTGTTATTTCCATGACAAGATATATGTAATGTTAGTTACCTGAAATTATTTAAAAAAAAAAGATAAAAAAAAAACGGGTATATTGGTATATCGGATATTGGTAAAAAAGCCAATATCGAACATCCCTAATTACAATATAATATTGCTACATAGCAATTTATTACACTGTGAACTTCTCCAGACCTATCTTGACAGAGCCTGTGTGGCTAGCAATTGCAACCAGTCCTTACAGATTCTACCTTTAAACTTTTTAAAAATCTTTTTTATACATTTGGTGTAAATAATAAAAAGATCTTAAAGGGATAGTTCAGATTTTTGTAACCCTAACCCTATTTCCTACTTGTGAATTGATGTTGGTGTTTAAAACGACTTGGTGTGCACTGCGGAGTAGGTTTCAGTTGCGTTCAGTCAGCCTCTACAACTAGGAGCTTGGCCCCCTGACTTTGCATTAGTTTGTGGCTAACTACGGTGAGTTGTAGGTATCCACAATGATGAACAGCACAGATTATCAACATCATTGCTAAATAGGAAATAGGGATTGGGTTCCAAAAAATCACGACTATCCCACAAACACTTTCCGTGCCGGAGCTCGGTGTTATTGTTAGCATTAATAACGCCTAATCTATGTTTTAAATTATGGCTATGTGTCTAATCTGCCCGTCGCTTATCAATGACTCGTTTTCCAGTCAACATTGTCGACGCGGATTGTTTTTTTATCTGTTCATTTTCGTTTTATAGCATTTTGAAAAACCCTTGTTTTCAAGGAAAATATAAAGATTCCATGATAAACGCCCTTTACTGGAATATTCTAGAATACACAAAAACGTTGTAATTTTTTGGCCTATTTATGAATCGTTTTCAAATAAACGCTAGATTATCGATAGTATATGTGTACGTATGCACGCTATAGAGGCGATCTGAAAAATTGATTATCTTATTTTCTCATCAGCGATCGCGCACACAGAGACACATCACACATAGGGCAAACGCTGAGATCTCAGCGAATACAACTCTGATTATCCCAAGACTGGTCAAATAGATTCCTTACCTCAGATCAGATGTTCTCCAAAAAGATCATTCCAATTCCTGATCGCCATTCCAAATATTGATCACGCTTATTGATTGAGTATTGGCTGCTGTGAATATATATTCCAGGCTGATTCCCGTCCGCGATGACTTCCATGTTGATCAGACTTCTTGCGAGCACAAGGAACCAGCTGGCTCCGCCCCTACATATCTACAGATCCCAGGTCAGTCTAAGCGACTGACCTGCAGTTACACAGGGATAGACGATAGGGCTGCTGTACCAACGGGAGACTCGGTTGATGAAATATGATTTCAGATCGCTAATAAAACAATAAAACGATATTTGTCGTCATCGGCACTCAGTGGGGGGTCTAATAAAACGAGTTATGACGTCCCTGGCACTGAAAGTGTTAAGATCTAGGCCCACTCATTATTCCATACTAACTAGTGCAGTGCCCGTTCAAAACGAGCTGAATGCTTGGCCCCCGGTGTCGCTGCTTGCAGCTTTCTCGGGAACCGCCTATCCAATCAACTTCACACTAGACACTGCACTTATGGTACTTGGGTCCTCAGCAAGTGTGAAGTTGATCGGATGAACGGTTGTTGAGAATATTGAAGGACAGACATACGTAGAGACTCCTTCCATGTTAGATGACCAACACAGAGTTTCAGATAAGGATTAGTCCATGCATTTTGCCATGCCATGAGTCATGTCTAAAAACCCCGTAATATGGATGTGAGTCCCCTATGTTTTGAGTATCAACTCTTGCCCACATAACATCAAATGTTTACATAATATACCTTGGTGATCTAAAATTTTCAACACCCTTTTCCATGTATATCACAGCATAATATGTTCAAGCTTAACTTTAAAATGAGTTTTAAAGCATTTTAATAATCAATTTATTGTCTATGTATATTGTATATTGCTTTATGCCATTTGAAAGCTGCAGTCGGCAACTTCGGAGAAATTAGCAAGTGTGAGTTTACAGTACCTGCCCGCGTGTAGTCTTTTACCAACAAACTTGCAGTTCCGCGTTCGGGTTCTGCGATCTGATTGGCCACTGACGTACACTCTCTCTACGCCCAAACAGCGCGTTACGCTAGTTCTGCCTCTAACACCGCCGGGGATGCGATGGGAACAGCTAGGGTGGTCGTCAAGCTGGACCGCATACTCAAATGAGTACACTGCCGTGAAAAGCTGCCCTTGAAACAGCAGCAATACAGCTCTTCCTTGAGCTGAAGTGATGACCCGAAAATTACTCAAGTCCAAATTGTCAACGGTTTGCTTTAAATTGTATAAGCATTCCGTGATGGTTGCATAGTCCAAGATATGGATGTTGAGAAGCTAGTTTTTAACTGTTAAACGGTCGCCATTTCCCTGCCGATGCAGTGACAATATGAAAACATGCCTATCTGTGTCCTCCCCTGGGACAGGTAACATATCGACAACACTCCGCTGTAGTTTCTGGAATTAAATGATCACACAGAAGCATGTTCCTCTCTGTTATAAATAAAGATCGCCGGTGCCAATGCTGAGTCAGTATATATATGCACAGAAAGTTTGCAGTGGAAGGTCTCCTTGCATTTCGAGTAGTTAGGCTGCACTGCACATGAAAAGACAATCATGTCTGACGTTTTGACTTTAGATCTGATTCACGGCCCGTGCACAGCGTGAGATGTTACCTGTCCCAGGGGAGGACACAGATAGGCATGTTTTCATATTGTCACTGCATCGGCAGGGAAACGGCGATCGTTTAACAGTTAAAAACAAGCTTCTCACCGTCCATACCTTGGACTATGCAACCATCACGGAATGCTTATACAATTTAAAGCAAACCGTTGACAATTTGGACTTGAGTAATTTTCGGGTCATCACTTCAGCTCAAGGAAGAGCTGTATTGCTGCTGTTTCAAGGGCAGCTTTTCACGGCAGTGTACTCAGGGGTGCAGTGCTGGGCAAACGCGGTCAAACGGCGTTTGGCCTTCGTCACTGAGGCCGAAGTGCGCGCATCCTATTATTATGCAAAGTCTAGGTGATAAAATGACTCGTCGCGCCACTTATCACCTAGACTTTGCATAATAATAGGATACCGACAACCAAATACAAGCCCTGTAGGTGTGGTGGGGGGTTGCTTGATCTCCCGACTTCACTGGAAGGATGAGACAAGGTGTATCATCTGTTTTGTGCGCAACAGAGGGAACATGTATGCGCGTGCACGCGCGCGCGGGAGCGCGCTTGCGCAGGCTTTTGGCCTTCGCCCATATTACGACTGCACCCCTGAGTGTACTCATTTGAGTATGCGGTCCAGAACTAGCGTAACGCGCTGTTTGGGTGTAGAGAGAGCGTATACGTCAGTGGCCAATCAGATCGCAGAACCCGAACGCGGAACTGCAAGTTTGTTGGTAAAAGACTACACGCTACCTGCCCAGCAGAAATAGAGCAAGCTCATGCATCAACCTTTCATCTGATTGGTTATTGATGCAGGGAGCTGTTGTTTCTGGCCAATCAGATGTTTTTGGCCTGCCAAGTGGTGTTCCCGGGATCGCATCGGAAAACGTAGATTATACCGTTCCTTCACCAGAAAGTACACACAATATGCAAACCTACCTGCTGATCAGATTCAGTTTACATTTTCTTATTTATTTATTTATTCATTCTTCTTTTTACTGCTGGTACCTCTGGGAGTCTGTGGAAAACCTTTGTTGCACATATGACCTTGAAAAGGGATGCAGAGCTTGCTTTATTTCTGTTGGGAAGGTAAACTCACTCTTGCTATAGTTTCTCCAAAAGTGCCTACTGCAGCTTTGAATCCAGGTTAGGCCTGGATATTGAATATATGGTATATTTAAATTTGGATGAAAATCCACTTCATGAATTGATTGAAGTGAACGTGATTTGACCCCAAAACCCTGATATGAATTCAACACAATCTTTAAATATTCTTTAAATAACTTTCCTCATTGTGTCACCAGGTGTGAATTCCCAGATTCCTGGAAATCAAATACAAAATAAATAAATACAAAGAGGTCACTGCAGAAGATCCTTTCCTACTGTATATACAGAATAATAACATGTGCAACCAAAAAGCATTAGCACCTACGTCTTACTGATGGCAACAAAGAATGAAAAACAAGAAGCGTCTCTGTATGATAAAAAAAAAAAGGTTCTTTTCATTTGATCACATAAGATAATTATTACCATATCAGAATTACCGGCTGAAACCTCTCTTCACTGGACTACATATCTACCCCGCGCACCATTAAGCATGCAACCTAAAAGAATCAAGGACCCCCTCCACCCCAGCTCACCACCTTTTCTAGCGTCCTGCCCTCTGGAGACGCTATAGATCCTTGAGTGGGACAACAGAGCGCCCTCAACAGAAGCTTCTTTCCCAAGCGATCCAGGAACTCTCTCTCTCTCTCTCTCTCTCTCTCTCTCTCTCTCTCTCTCTCTCTCTCTCTCTCTCTCTCTCTCTCTCCTCTCTCTCTCTCTCTCTCTCTCTCTCTCTCTCTCTCTCTCTCTCTCTCTCTCTCTCTCTCTCTCTCTCTCTCTCTCAGCAGCTACTGATAACATTAATGTCTATGGTGCATGTGATTGATTGATTGATTGAAAACTTTATTAACAGATTGCAGAATGGGTACAATACAGTACAGCTCAATACACACAATTGTTAAGGGATGCAGACCAGAGAAAGACTTTCGTCTTGTTTCCACCAGGGTCCCCCATTTTCAATTCATCAGGACATATATGACATACATGACATACAGATAGTCAGTACTGCTACATCTATACATTATGACATACCAGATTTGCAATACAGTACTGTTTGTGATACAGAAGGAGTCAAGAAAAGGGAGTATATACATTTGACGTAGAAACTGTACATTGGAGGAGGTTGGGTGGGGGGGTTGGTACACTGGATATTGACAACCATACTGGGTAATTTACATTGGAGGTGGTTGGGGGGGGGGGGGGGGGCACACTGTATAGACAAGCAAAACTGTACATTGAGGGGGGGGGAGACTCTGTACAAACAAACAAAATTGTACATTGGACTATTGACACAACCATACTAGGTAAATGACTGTACATTGGAGGGGGTTGGGTTAGGATATTTACAGGGGCCAGTGTTGAATTGCAGTCTCCCGTAGGTGTCTCTTGAGAGAGGTTTTGAAAGTGGGTAGTGATCCACATTCCTTTACAGCTTTGGGTAGGGCGTTCCACATTGATGTGGCATAATTGCGAAACGTGTTTAGTCCCTTATTTGAGCCGAATCTGGGTTTAACATGATTTGTGGAGCTCCCTCTGGTGTTGTGATCGTGGTATTCACTGACCTTTGGGAAGTATTTTGCCATGTACATGGGTACCTTGGTCGTGTAGTGTATCTTGTAGACCAGGCCCATTGCAAGTTGCTGTACTCTGTCATCTACTCTAAGCCATCCTAGGTTGTCAAAGTGGGCAGGGGTGAGGTGGGTTCTAGGAGTAAGGTCAAGCAGTAGTCTGACCAGTTTGTTTTGAGATGTTTGTAATTTTGTTTTTAGCGCCTTTGAGGTGCTTTGGTACCATGAGGTGCAAGCATAGTCGTAGTACCCCTGAATGAGTGCTCCTGCCAGAGTCTTCAGGGTATTCTTGTTTACCAGAGAGGAGATCCGGTACAAGAATCGAGTTCGTTGGTTGACTTTTTTTATTACATTGGATGCCATTTTGTCACAGGAGAGATTAGCCTCTAGGATGTACTATTTAAATAACCATAGATTGCTCAATTCTTTACCGATTTTCAAACGGGTTGGTTTGCTATAAACATCAAAGATGTAGTTATGATACTGCATACTTATAATTATGGAAATGTATCTAAAGATGTTTTATTACAAACCGCTTGAATCATAGCCACGTTAATAATGCTTGTAATAAACCAAACCATTTGTAAATCCGTCAATATTTCAGCGAGTTATGAGTATTTTTGTCTGTGCAGATCACTCACCCTCCAACAGCTACCATAGAACGTAACAGAAAGGCTGACTGGGGCAAGATGGCGGCGGTTCAGCGACGCTGGTGACCCCGCCTTAAGCTATCTAGTGTTCTATATATATCTATGGTCTGGACTAGTACCATAGATATATATAGAACCCTAGATAGCTTACCCGCGCTGCCGGTCAATGGAGAGCGACGTCATCGTAGGGCGGCCATCTTGCCCCCAGGCAGCTCAGCTACTGATAACATTAGTGTCTATGGTGCATGTAGGGCCTACTATTTAAATAACCATAGATTGCTCAATTCTTTACCGATTTTCAAACGGGTTGGTTTGCTATAAACATCAAAGATGTAGTTATGATACTGCATACTTATAATTATGGAAATGTATCTAAAGATGTTTTTTTACAAACCGCTTGAATCATAGCCACGTTAATAATGCTTGTAATAAACCAAACCGTTTGTAAATCCGTCAATATTTCAGCGAGTTATGAGTATTTTTGTCTGTGCAGATCACTCACCCTCCAACAGCTACCATAGAACGTAACAGAAAGGCTGACTGGGGCAAGATGGCGGCGGTTCAGCAACGCTGGTGACTCCGCCTTAAGCTATCTAGTGTTCTATGACTAGTACTACTACCTCAAGGATGTGGACACTACTGGCACTTTGTCTTGTGACTTTAAATGTGTATAGTATGTGACCATTGCACTGTTTTCATCCTGTCATGTCTGTCTTATTTTGCACTTATACTGCTGTGTGTAGTGAATTGAAATTAGCCCTTTTGAACCTGTACTGAAAACCAATTCCACCGGCATGGTTGTGTGGTAATGAAAGTAACTTGATCAGCAGCCATTATGAGCTATGGGGAAATCCAGGTCAATGGAGTTCACCCCACAGCATATAAATTAAGATACAACTCGACTTGTTTTGACGTGAATACATAAGGGGCAGTAGGTAGGGTGGCCCGGTGGTTAGAGACTATCGCATAACCAGAATGTCACATGTTCGATACTTGTGACAGTAATCGTGTCCATCCAGTTGAAATGTCCTTGAGCAAGGGATTGAACCCCTACCTAATCCAGAGTCAGCACAAATGGCCAACCCCGCCCTTCGTTCTGACGCCCTCTGGTGAAAAGCCTACATGTACTTTAGTCTCAAAGGGATATGCCAAGAAATACATTCTAACCAGCATTGTGAGCAGCATGGCGATTGAAAGCTATAAATAAATATATAGAAATCCTAATAGTCATGAATATTTTATGCATATAGTATACAATTCCATCAGGGAATCCAAAAGTACAGCGACATTTCTGGCAGTTTTGAATTACTTCCAGGGTTCTCCATGGCTTTTTGGAGGGTTGGGTGTGAGGGTCCGCTGCGTGTGTGTGTGTGTGGGGGGGGGGGGGGGGGGGGGGGCTGTGTGGAGTGAGTGGGACAGAGAGAGAAAAAGAGAGTGTGTGTGGTGGGTAGGGTTGGGTACCGTTCACATTTGAACCAATACCGGTACCTGTGAATCGATACCGGTAACCAACGGTTCAGTCTCTAAAAATGTAATCTACCTACCTCAGTTGTAAAAAATGAGTCCAAACTTCGAATAATTTATTATCATTATTATTTATTTAGAACAATTTGTTAATATATATATATATAATATTGCAGCAAGCGTTGTCTGCATCTTTTTTTTCCAATACTGAAATGTGGCACTGGTGGATCTCACGTGAATCGGTACTCGGTAGTACCGACGTGATTCGGTCGATACCCTTAAAAGTACCGGATTCGGTACCCATCCCTAGTGGGGGTGGCTGTGTGTAGTGAGTGGGAAAGAGAGAGAGTGTGTGTGTGTGTGGGGGGGGGGGGGGGGGGGGTCTGTGTGGAGAGTGGGACAGAGAGAGAAAGAGAGAGTGTGAGTGTGTGGGGGGTCTGTGTGTAGTGAGTGGCATAGAGAGAGAAAGAGAGAGAGTGTGTGAGTGCGTGTGTGGGGGGGATCTGTGTGTAGTGAGTGGCATAGAGAGAGAAAGAGAGAGTGTGTGAGTGCGTGTGTGTGGGGGGGGGGGTCTGTGGGTAGTGAGTGGGACAGAGAGAGAAAGAGAGTGTGTGAGTGTGTGTGTGTGTGTGGGGGGGGGGGGGGTCTGTGGGTAGTGAGTGGGACAGAGAGAGAAAGAGAGAGTGTGTGTGTGGGGGGTCTGTGGGTAGTGAGTGGCATAGAGAGAGAAAGAGAGAGTGTGTGAGTGTGTGTGGGGGGTCTGTGTGTAGTGAGTGGGACAGAGAGAGAAATAGAGTGTGTGTGTGGGCTGTGTGTAGTGAGTGTGAAATAGAGAGAGATGTTTGCATGTGTACACAAGCATGCGTGTGTCTCAGCAGCTTCCCTTTGATCAATAAGGTGACTCTAAAGCCAGAGCTGACCTGACTGCTTTTCTGGACCATTAGCGAAGGCAGAGCTACTAGACTACGACCAAAATGGTCGTATAGCAAACCTTTGCAAGTTCATATTTTTCGACTCGGTCACATTCGTGCAAGGGTCCGCCTATAAAATGTTTCTATTTTAGATTTCTTTAGCTTGAGCACTGCATATTTTTTTCCCCATCTCCGTAATATTTCCCGTTTCATTATTTCCCAATCAACTTGGGCGTTGCACTTGGGCGTGCCTGAGTCTCATAACGGCAGGGAATACACTGACTCATACATCTCGTTGAGGTTTTACGGGGCGAAACAGGAGCCTCTCTGCGATCCTCACGACAAGAAAACGATGAGGGCGGACAGCGTGGCGGTGAGCAGCGGCAGGGTACACACCATCAGCCCCACTAAGACCTTGGTGCGCCAGCCCGTCTGCTGCTGCTGCCCCCCGGCCTGCTCGTCGTCCACGGAGAAGAAGGCCAGGGAGCTGCTCTCTGCGCCGCTGAGCGGCTCGGCGTACTGAGGCCCGCGGGACTCCACCATCCAGCGCAGGACGTTGACCTTCATCTCCATGTCCTCGATCATGCCGTCCATCTGGCGGATCTCCAGCTCCAGCTGACTCTGCTCCTGGGCCTCCAGTTCGTTGGGGAGGTCCGGCGCGCTCTGGGCCCCCAGGTCCGGCAGGCTGAGCGCCCGCGCCGCCACCTCGCTGCCGCCTCCTGCACGTTGAGATTTAAAGAGATATGTGTCAGTTTGTCATCTCGTCACCTCGTGTCCCTGAAAGCACTGGACTGCATCACATCAAAGAAGGACATAAGTCAATTTCCTTCGTACTTTCATATCCAAATTTAATTAGTCTCTATTCCTGAAAAGCAGGGCCCACTAGGCAGATCAGGTGCTGCTCTTAGGGTACAACCAAACATCATTTGATTTGAAAGAACATCAGCCAATCAGAGGGCCCACTCGAAACATAAATCATCATGTCAAACATAATTTGAACTGAACGGCACAATGTCAAAAAGGCTGTACCCCTCCGGTGCGGAGATCTGATTTAAAGTAAAAGAGAAGGGCCTTGGCACAAACATCCACTTGGACTCAAGGATGAACCGAAAAGATTTTGGTGGTCAAAAGTAAAAGTCACTGTGACCTCGTGTCCGTCCCATTCTCTCATGCACCCGGTATCTCATGAACGCTGTGAGGTCATCTATTCAGAATCTTTCATTGGTCTAGGTCAGTGGTTCCCAAACTCTTTCAGTCAGTGTTTTTCAGTCAAGCCCTTCTTGGTGCCAGGTGCTACTGAACTCAGTGGGGAGATCCGGGTCTATGTTTGGCGAGGCATACAACCGCAATGTCAGTTTTTATGAGTTTTTATGAATGAACATTGTATGGTCCGTTTTGTGTTTGTTTTATGTTAGGACTACGGGTGGAAATTAGCCCTGTGCTATTCCCGGCATATTTACGTCCTTATCATGCTGTGATGTTATGCATACACATGTAAATGATGTTCATTAATTTGCATTGTCCTTAATAAACAAATCTTAATCTTAAATCTTAAAGGTTCATCATTATTTAATTTTCATTAAAGGCCTTGAAATGGTACCATGAAAAACATCACAGCATTGGCTTCAGTGTATCAATATAATATTGTGGAGGAAAGTATCATGGTACCATATTTCCTCCACTTCCATTTACCTTGTATGCCAGTCTGCACCAAGGCATTAGGGTTATCCAGAGTGAAAGTGTCGCCCACATTGAAAACCTTGCACATGTCAGCGTGGAGGAGCTCCAGGCTCGAGGAGAAGGCCACCCACAGCAGCTCCATCTCCTTGCGCTCATCCTCGGGTAGGCTTTTGTCCCGGAGATGCAATGTCAGATGGTGGCGGCTGACCTCTGCCAACTGTTGGGCCTTTTCCCGTGTCTGTCTCAACTCATTCCGCAGTTGTAGGCTGTCCGTGCATCCGCCGACACACGAGGCCAAGTGCCGGTAACATGCCACCACCTATAGGGGGACAGAAGGAAACAGGGTAACATGCCACCTATAGGGGGACAGAAGGAAACAGGGTAACATGCCACCTATAGTGGAACAGAAGGAAACCGGGTAACATGCCACCACCTATAGGGGGACAGAAGGAAACAGGGTAACATGCCACCTATAGGGGGACCGAAGGAAACAGGGTAACATGCCACCACCTATAGGGGGACAGAAGGAAACAGGGTAACATGCCACCTATAGGGGGACAGAAGGAAACAGGGTAACATGCCACCTATAGGGGGACAGAAGGAAACAGGGTAACATGCCACCACCTATAGTGGGACAGAAGGAAACAGGGTAACATGCCACCTATAGGGGGACAGAAGGAAACAGGGTAACATGCCACCTATAGGGGGACCGAAGGAAACAGGGTAACATGCCACCTATAGGGGGACAGAAGGAAACAGGGTAACATGCCACCTATAGGGGGACCGAAGGAAACAGGGTAACATGCCACCTATAGTGGGACCGAAGGAAACAGGGTAACATGCCACCACCCATAGGGGGACAGAAGGAAACAGGGTAACATGCCACCTATAGTGGGACCGAAGGAAACAGGGTAACATGCCACCACCTATAGTGGGACAGAAGGAAACAGGGTAACATGCCACCTATAGTGGGACAGAAGGAAACAGGGTAACATGCCACCTATAGGGGGACAGAAGGAAACAGGGTAACATGCCACCTATAGGGGGACAGAAGGAAACAGGGTAACATGCCACCTATAGGGGGACAGAAGGAAACAGGGTAACATGCCACCCATAGGGGGACAGAAGGAAACAGGAATACCTTCAAGATATTGTACACTGCTTTGTACTCTCTTTCTGAACCTCTATTTAACCAGGAGAACTGACTAGGAATACATTATGGTATGTATAGTGACAGTGTAGGGATGTTGTTGGAAGGATACACACCTACCTGCTTCCCAGTGCAGTCAGTCTTGTCTAGTGAACCACAGTCTTGTCTAGTGAACCACAGTCTTGTCTAGTGAACCACAGTATTGGCCAATGAATCACAGTCTTGTCTAGTGAACCACAATATTGTCCAGTGAATCACAGTCTTATCTAGTGAACCAAAGTCTTGTCTAGTGAATCACAGTCTTATCTAGTGAACCACAGTCTTGTCTAGTGAACCACAGTCTTGTCTAGTGAATCACAGTCTTATCTAGTGAACCACAGTCTTGTCTAGTGAACCACAGTCTTGTCTAATGAACCACAGTCTTGTCTAATGAACCACAGTTGTGTCCAGTGAACCACAGTCTCGTCAAGTGAACCATAGTCTTGTCCAGTGAATCACAGTCAATCCACAAACAGAGTCTGGAGAAATTCAGACTATCCCCACTGAACTATTACCCACACATCAGACCCAAACAAGAAATGTAAAGAAAGTGCAATACCAAGCAGGGCTCTTTTACCTAGTCACCATTTCACAGCATTACAGATTCTACCTTTAAATTAGATTTAAGGACTTTTACCACATTACTATTCAATCTTGGGTATTTTCTATTCATACATGTTAAATAATTTGTGTACTCGCTCCGCTGCTGTTCATGTGGAATCCTGATTCTCAAGTTGCTTCAATTACAAAACAAGAACAGACCAAGGAAATGGCATCAGTCCTGCTGTATTGTATTTCCTTTAGGGCTGTTGTGCTGTGTGTGTGCCACGTGTGACCCAATCTGAACCAGCCATGGGCAACCCGTGCTCTATAATGGATTCAAATGATACATTATTGTATTGCTTAAAATCATCTTCAACATCAATGGCAGTCACTCCCATAAAGCTAACAAGGCCAGAGGCTATGGCTTGAGCAAAGTGGGACACTACTCCATTGCCCTGAATCATATTGTAGCACAATGCATTATTAATAGGTCCTCCTTGGCTTACGTCTTGGGGATTGACAGACTCGCAGGACAGAATATTACAAATAATCAGATTATCATAGATCTATTTCTAGATAAGCCAAATGACCTTGTTCACTCATAATGAGCACGTCCCCTTTCCAAGGCAGGGGTAGGTGAGAAATGGCAGGAATACAGAATATACAGCCGATACATTATTGAAGGCTACACCAAACGTTGCAGAAATTAGAACGCATTTTAGCTAACAATTGACATTAACTGGACACTTATAACACATTCATAGGTCTATAATCATTACATATCTATAACACATCTCTTTCATCTATATATAAAGCTATTATGATACTTATATATATGTAAATAAATAAATAAATATATATATTTATGTATTACGTCAAGACATAGGATATATAGTGTAGGCTTACCACAACTATATGTGGTACAATCTACAACATATTATATGAATATAATATATGTAGGTATAATAATAATAATACATCTATTTTATATAGCGCTTTTCCAGGTGCTCAAAGACGCGTTACAAGGGACAAAACGATGGCAAAACAAAAACAGAACAAAAATAATACATGACAAAATAAAATAAAACCGACAGAATTAGAGGGCAAAAGCAAGATTGAAAAGGTGGGTTTTGAGGGCTGATTTAAAAGATGTCAGGGTGTTTGCATCACGGATATGGCTGGGGAGGGCATTCCAGAGAGAGGGCCCTGTCGCCCCAGGTCCGGAGCTTGGACGTGGGAGGTGTTAGGAGGTTGGCATCAGCAGACCAAGGCGACGGGTGGGCATGTGACGGTGGAGTATTGTCGGACAGGTAGGGAGGTGCAAGGTTGTTGAGGGCTTTAAATGTGATGAGAAGTATTTAAAATTGTATCCTGTATTTGATCGGAAGCCAATGGAGGTCGTGGAGGACAGGGGTGATGTGATCAGAGCGACGGGTGGAGGTGAGCATGCAGGCAGCAGAGTTTTGGACATATTGGAGTTTATTGAGGATAGTGTTTGGTGAGCTGTAGAGGATGCTGTTACAGTAATCCAGTCTTGATGAAATGAATGCATGAACCAGTGTTTCAGCAGCGGAGAGTGATAGGGAGGGGCGGAGACGAGCAATGTTCCGGAGGTGGTAGAAGACCGTTTTGGTTATGTGGTTCACATGAGGGAGAAAAGAAAGGATGGAGTCCAGGATGATGCCAAGGTTACGGACGTGAGTGGAGGGGGTGACAATGGAACCATCAATATTTAGGGAGAAATCCTTGGTGTGGCTGGTGAGGGATTTGGACCGATAATGATGATTTCTGATTTATTGCAGTTTAGTTTGAGAAAGTTATTTTGCATCCATGTTTTGATATCTGTGAGGCAGGTGGTGAGGGTGGAGAGAGTGGCTGGAGTGATAGTCTTGGTGGAGAGGTAGAGCTGAGTGTCGTCTGCATAACAATGGAAGCGGAGGCCATGTTGGCGGAGAATCAGACCAAGTGGAAGGATGAAGAGCAGGGGACCGAGTACTGAGCCTTGGGGGACACCATGAGTGATGGGGGCAGTGGGGGATTTGCAATTGTTGATGGAGATGAATTGGTGCCTGTGTGAGAGGTATGATTAGAGCAAGGTGAGGGGGATTCCGGAGATGCCAACGGAGGACTGGAGACGAGTGATGAGGATGGGGTGACTGATGGTGTCAAAAGCAGCGCTGAGGTCTAGGAGGATGAGGATGGAGAGAGAACCAGAGTCGGCAGAGAGGAGTATGTCGTTGGTGACCTTTAGAAGTGCAGTTTCGGTGCTGTGTCTGGTGCGGAATCCGGATTGAAAGGTATCATAAAGGTTATTGTTGTCGAGGTAGGATTCTAATTGGGAGGCAATGGCTCGCTCAATGATTTTTGAGAGGAAGGGGAGGTTGGAAATGGGGCGAAAATTATCAAGGGTTTCAGGGTTGAGTCCGGTAAGAGAGTACAAAAGGTATCCATAACATATCAATGGAGAGACAATGAATTAGGACACAGATTAGGGAGATTTCCGTAATACATTTCTGACCTGGTTGTAACCGCAACCTACCTGATGGAGATCAGGTTAGCTTCCCGCAGTGGGCCAAGCTATGGTCTGTGGGCTGCTTTGTGTCAATAGGGAGGTGTAGTCTGACGTCACTTTAGTTTCCTGCGCGGTCCACCCGTATAGGGATTTATCATTGGGAAAATGTATTATCGGCTATTGTAATAATTCTGCCTCATGAACATTGGCAAGCTTTCCATTTTTTAAACATTATTGTTTAAGCATTTTTGGTTGAAATTTCTGGCCGAAAACAAGAATGATGTAACCACTACACCTCCTGTAATGGGAAATATTAAAAGACAAAACGATTAGCCGTTTACAAATAATTCGGAGTCATTATTAATAATAGGAACGTTTATTTCATTTTGTGGCCACAGATGAAAGAAACGTTCCTATTATTAATAATGACTCAGAATGATTAGTAAACGGCTCATCGTTTTGTCCTTTAATATTTCCCATTACACTCCCTATACAAGCAACCTCAGTAGAGAGGCCCATTCGTTGCCTGAGGTCCAGTATTAGGATTCAGGACCAACAGGAATTATTCAACCCAACTGCTTTAGTATGTAGCCTAGGTTAAACTATGTTGGGTAAAAGCTTAAAGGAACACTCAAACATTTAGGGAAATACGGTCGCAGTGTAATCGGAAGGTTCCCGGTTAGATTCCGGCTCCTCCCAGAAGCGTATCGAAGTGTCCTAGAGCGAGACACTAACTGCTCCAGATGAGCAAGTTGGCACCTTGCGTGGTTGCCTCCGTCGTTGGTGTGTGAATGTGTGAGCAGGGTGCGATCCAGGAGGGGAGCTCGGTGAGCTATAGCTCCCCTAGATCAGACATCAGCTCCCTTGGGGGTCTCTAAAGCTCCCCTCGGGGTCTCTAAATTACTGAAAATAAATGCTACTTTTGCCATGCATTTCTAATTTTTCTGTAATTTTCTGTATCATCATCGTGTATAATAATAAACGTATGCTATTTTGGATGTATGATTAATGATTTGCGCACTAATTCACACGTAATATGGCAACATGCATGCTATTCTTGCAATTACCATTCGGAGCGCGGAGGCGCTGCAGCCTGCTGCGACTATTATTAGTATTACAACGCCCGGTGACGGCGGTGACCGTGCCGGCGCTTGCGGTCGGACTCGTATCAGAACACAGGATAGGATTAGATACTGTAGACAGTGTTGGATGATGATCTATCATCTAATTAAATGGATACTTTTTTTTTATCATGGAATGTGCTGTGGAAGCCCAGACCGTCCAGACGGCCGGACCTCAACAAGTGAGTTGTATAGTATTATGTATTATGCGATCACAGTATCCTGGCTCCAACAGTCTGACTCCTCCCTGAGCGGCGCACCGCGCGTCGCGCGCACCCCCCCCCCCCCCCCCCCCCCCCCCCCCCCCCCCCCCCCCCGTGGCGCAAAAAATATTATTTGGCTGGCTCACCCAAAGACCATGCTATGGATCGCACACTGTGTGTGAGTGAATGGGTGAATGTGAGAAATAACATGTAAAGCGCTTTGGATAAAAGCGATATATAAAGGCATGCAGTCCATTTACCATTTACCTGTGTGATGAGAGAGAGAGATCCGGTTGCATGCTAGCCTAGTGAGAACTGGAAGAAGGGGGAATCTGTTAGCCTAGTTCCATCAATCCGATGATTAGCAGTCGTTCTTCTATTGGTGTGAGGGCTGTGTGTGTGTGTGTGTGGGTCATGAGCAGATAACAGGGAGTCTTAAAGTTATCCATGAAATGGACAACCACTAGACTGCTTACGCAGATATTTTAGGAGAGGGGAAAAATTAAACAACAGAAAACAACCTTTACAGGTGGAAATCTCAAAGTGAGTAATTAAGAAAATAAATCAAGTCCCAAAAAACAGGACTACTCTCAATAAAGAGGTATAGTATAAAAGTAAATAAGCCACAAGGACACCTCCTAATAAAGGAGTTTATATTGGAAAAAGTAAAACAATAAACCTCCACTAAGGGAGTTTATGTGTAGAATCACATGAGTAGCCTAAAATAAGAATGACTACCATAAAGCTCAATTCTGAATCAGAGATCAGACTACACTTCAATATAATGAGCGTGACCAAAAGGACAGCCAACACTAGGAAAATGAAAAAGCAGTTGACACTGCGATCTCCAAACTTAAATAGACTCCACATGGCCATAGGCACAGCTGCACTGCATCAGGTGCAATCAAGCCCACACACCTGCCGACCCATGAGGCAATTAACCACAGGGAACAGGAATTGACAGCTATCCCTCACAGAGAGGTGAAATAAAGCAAAAATAGACAGCTGTCCCTCACAGAAAGGTGGAATAAGGCAAAAACCATGACAATTGGCTAGTCAACTTGGTTTTGGTAACAGAAGTTATGACAGGGCTTTTTTGATGCTGCACACAATCACTGCGCCCAGTCAAGAACCATGTGTGTTAGTGTCTACAGTTTAGTCTAGTATGTGTTATTTATATTATATGTCCCGAATCAAGATCCAATTCCCCAACTAATGTGTTCACCTTGTCTGTATTCCCAGTGGTCTGTGTGTTATCTGCAGTGTGTCTCGAATCATAACATCCATTCACTATCAAATAATATGTATATATGGTATTGAATCTTGGTCATTGTGTGTGACCTCAGTGCTCGAGTCCTGTTTGGTGTGTGAGATCTCGCTATTTGAATCCTGGCTGGTCTGGTTGATCTCTGCGCTCGGCTCCCGGTTGGTTTGTGTGGCCTCAATGCTCGCATCCTGGCCGGCCTGGGCAACCTCCGTGCTTGCATCCCGGACGGTCCGTCCGACCTCGGTGCCCGAATCCTGGTTGGTCCGGTTGTATCCAGCGTCTCTTTGTCCCTCTTTTGGGGGTCGTCCGTTCCTTTTCTCCCGAACTAGCCTCCATGCTCCTCTGAATATTCTGTATTGTATCGAGTCCAGTCTGCGTGTTGGTTTGCACGTTAGCATCGTTAGCCTTCTGTATTGCTTCTAGCCTGATCCGGATGCTAGCTTGCATATTCATCATGTTAGCTTCCATGTTAGCTTGTAGCTTCGTCTCCAGCCTCGCTATTGTCTAACGTTTTTATTTCGTTTGAATTAGCCTCCATATTCCTCTGAATATTCTGTATTGCATCGAGTCCAGCCTGCGTGTTGATTTGCATGTTAGCATCGTTAGCATTCTGTATTGCTTCTAGCCTGATCCGAATGCTAACTTGCATATTCATTGTGTTAGCTTCCATGTTAGCTTGTAGCTCCGTCTCCAGCCAGACCTCGCTGTGGTCTAACGTTATACTTGCTGCGTCATCTCCTCCGTGTTTTTTTTTTTTACAGGAAGGTTATATGTTCTGCTAACGAGACTAATTTTATGAGCCAACTTGCTCGTACAGAGCTGGTGACGTCAGGTGACCTGAGCTGCAAGGTTAAGCTAGTTTGGAGCGCATCTGGCGCGGAGGTCTGAGTGGTGCGCGTCTGCTTTGAGTATGCGCCGGTACGGAGAGCGCATCTGGCTCGGAGGTCTGGATGCGCGTCTGGATGCGCGTCTGGATGCGCGTCTGGAGTGAAGAGCGCGTCTGGAGTGAAGAGCGCGTCTGGCTCGGAGGTCTGGATGCGCGTCTGGATGCGCGTCTGGAGTGAAGAGCGCGTCTGGCTCGGAGGTCTGGATGCGCGTCTGGATGCGCGTCTGGAGTGAAGAGCGCGTCTGGCTCGGAGGTCTGGAGTGGAACACTGGAATACCTCCCGTAGAGGTTTAGAGAGCGCAGTACAGTGTCTCCCTCCAGGCAAACGGCGACAGGAGGCGAAGGCTTGAGCGCATCTCACGCCGGAGATGAAAACAGCATAAAGACAGAAACAGAAACTCCCGTAGGAGCCTACAGACAGAGAACCTCCCGTAGGGGTCTTGGTGATAGAGATATGATACGGAACGACCCGACCAGGACTGAGGGGAAGAGCGAGGTACTTAAAGCCCACAGAGGTGCTAATTAGAATACACATCAGGTGCGTGATGGTAATTGATACTCGAACTAGAAGTGTGTGTTCGGCACCAGACCAATCAAACACATAATGACAGGTAGTCCAAGGGTGTGGCTGCTGAAGAGCAAACGAGAGTAAACGAACGCGAGGGTGGGGGCTAGTGAGGTGAGGAGACAGGGAATTAAAGGTCAAGGGAAAGGCGAACCTCACAGAAATTGATGTTAGAAGACCTTGTTTAAGGTAAAGAGCCTGTGTGAACCACAGATGAAGCTAGTTTAATAACCCACTAATTGTCCCATGCCAAAGGAGCTTCCCTTCCTTATTTGGGCAGGAAGATTATAATATGTGAGAGGTCTATTAAATTGTATTAGGGGCGACAGTGGCTCGGGAGGTAGAGCAGTCGTCTGGTAATCCGGAGGTTCCCAGTTCAATTCCTGCTCCTCCCGGGCAACATGTCGAAGTGTCCTTGAGCAAGACACTTAACCCCTAATTGCTCCCGATGAGCAGGTTGGCACCTTGCATTGCACTCCGCCATCAGTGTGCGAATGTGTGAGTGAATGGGTAAAATGTGAGGAACAAATTGTAAAGCGCTTTGGATAAAAACGCTATATAAATGCAGCCATTTACCATTTATTAAGTGAGAAGCCACTGATGACATCATAGGCTGAGCCCACTTACCCAAGTAAATAATATACCTGCCATCACCTAACTAACCAAAGTCAAATAGGAAGAATGGCCAAAAACCAAGTACCAGCTGATCTCATCACAGACTGGAAAAATCCCCCCTAAGTCAGGAAATAGAATGGAAGGAAGGGAGGATTATGAATTGTAACAAACCAAGGAAGGGAGGGTTATGAATTGTAACAGACCAAGGAAGGGAGGGTTATGAATTGTAACAGACCAAGGAAGGGAGGGTTATGAATTTTAACAAACCAAGGAAGGGAGTGTTACATTTAGTTCTTGCTTCACATTCTGCTCTGCTGGGATATTACCTCGTTACTTATTGTAACCTTGAAAGCTTTCGCTACATGCACCTTCATTTGCCCGGCCAAGCCCATTTCCGTTTATGAATATAAGCGAGGGGCGTGACTGTGCTTCTTCCTTCCCTTATAATTCATTCGGAAGTATTTGCTACAGGCGCACTTTAAACAGTGGATTTTTTGGCTTTTTTCTCGTAACTTACAAATTGCAACTAATAAGGGGAAGGGTCCCCTCTGCATCAGAATCGACAGAAGGCTCCTGGCTCACTTGAGTGCATTGAAGCCATGGCTGTAGAACTGACTCCTGGGATCACACACTTTTGCACAGCCCATTGCAGATCCTGTACCACAGGTGACTCCAGCATCAGGTTTCTTTGGCATCACGCACACAGTGGTGCAACATCCGATTGGCTGCAGGGTGTCCCAACTGGCTCCAGCACAATCTTGCCAGCCACCCTAGCCCTTGTTGCTCACCCACATGAGTATGCCACGATTGCCACGTCATTGCTGTTCCAGCCAGCATGTTGGGTAGGGGGTGGTCTCATCACCAAGTGTTCCCACCTGGCTCCATATCCAGTACCATCCATCCACACCAACACAGCTCCAGCCCAAAGGGCACTGTGACATGATGAGCCTCTAGGTGGAGAGGCACATAACGGGGAGCAAGGAGCCAATTCCCATAGTCACGTCAAAAACAAAAGGTATAACAAAACACAAAACATTCCATGTCCACCACTCAGAACCCAGATGCTATCCACCCCAACCAGTTGTAACAAGACAGAGGACTATGCCACACGTGGTTTATATCAAGACTTTAGTGAGCTCTGAATTCTATGACTTATAGGTTCTTTTAGTTCAGGGTGAGTGGTGAACATGGAATAAAACAAAATAGAAATGTAAAGGAATTCATTTTCACATATCAAATAAACAAACCAAAAGGCACAGGAGGCGACACAGCCCCAGAGGCAGGACTTAATTTCTTTTTTGATATTAAACAAGTTGCTCTCACCACCATACGTCTGGACTGCATCGCCTCCCGTAGGTGCGGCCGCACCTCAAACAGAAAGGAAACATAGTTAAAAAGGGTCTCCCAGCCAATCACAAGGCAGCACTGTTAACAGAATTTGGCTATAGGGCGACAATAATGTGGTCAAGAGGCATGGTTTCTATCTTGAGCCTTAACTGGCGTGGTTTATTATTCACATGGCAGAGCAGTAACACTACAGGTCTTCTCTCACTGAGAGACTGGGGGAAAGAGAAAGAAGTGGGAGGAGACACCACTATTTATACTCGCCACCTGGCGGTGTTCCTGAGTGTCTCCGCCTAGAGCGCCCTCTAGTGAAAATAGTTATATATGCAGTTAGACAGTTACTAGTGTAAACAGTTATATATGCAGTTAGACAGTTACTAACAATCCTACACAGAACCTCTGCCTTCAACAAGCACCAATTAAAAGGTTAACAGCATTCTTGCTTGCTGATAAGCAGAATTGGTGACATCTATTACACCTCCAAAAAGGGCTGAAGATGCTTGTAGCTTGTAGCTCCGTCTCCAGCCAGACCTCGCTGTGGTTTAACGTTATACTTGCTGCGTCATCTCTTCCGTGTTTTTTTGTTTTTACAGGAAGGTTATATGTTCTGCTAACGAGACAAATTTTATGAGCCAACTTGCTCGTACAGAGCTGGTGACGTCAGGTGACCTGAGCTGCAAGGTTAAGCTAGTTTGGGCTTTTTCCTTTTTTAATATTCAAAATCCCCTGCCTTAGCAGAGAGAGAAATTGATGTTAGAAGACCTTGTTTAAGGTAAAGAGCATGTGTGAACCACAGATGAAGCTAGTTTAATAACCCACTAATTGTCCCATGCCAAAGGAGCTTCCCTTCCTTATTTGGGCAGGAAGATTATAATATGTGAGAGGTCTATTAAATTGTATTAGGGGCGACAGTGGCTCGGGAGGTAGAGCAGTCGTCTGGTAATCCGGAGGTTCCCAGTTCAATTCCTGCTCCTCCCGGGCAACATGTCGAAGTGTCCTTGAGCAAGACACTTAACCCCTAATTGCTCCCGATGAGCAGGTTGGCACCTTGCATGGTTGCCTCCGCCATCAGTGTGCGAATGTGTGAGTGAATGGGTAAAATGTGAGGAACAAATTGTAAAGCGCTTTGGATAAAAACGCTATATAAATGCAGCCATTTACCATTTATTAAGTGAGAAGCCACTGATGACATCATAGGCTGAGCCCACTTACCCAAGTAAATAATATACCTGTCATCACCTAACTAACCAAAGTCAAATAGAAAGAATGGCCAAAAACCAAGTACCAGCTGATCTCATCACAGACTGGAAAAATCCCCCCTAAGTCAGGAAATAGAACGGAAGGAAGGGAGGATTATGAATTGTAACAAACCAAGGAAGGGAGGGTTATGAATTGTAACAGACCAAGGAAGGGAGGGTTATTAATTATGAATTGTAACAGACCAAGGAAGGGAGACTTATGAATTTTAACAAACCAAGGAAGGGAGTGTTACATTTAGTTCTTGCTTCACATTCTGCTCTGCTGGGATATTACCTCGTTACTTATTGTAACCTTGAAAGTTTTCGCTACATGCACCTTCATTTGCCCGGCCAAGCCCATTTCCGTTTATGAATATAAGCGAGGGGCGTGACCGTGCTTCTTCCTTCCTTTATAATTCATTCGGAAGTATTTGCTACAGGCGCACTTTAAACAGTGGATTTTTTGGCTTTTTTCTCGTAACTTACAAATTGCAACTAATAAGGGGAAGGGTCCCCTCTGCATCAGAATCGACAGAAGGCTCCTGGCTCACTTGAGTGCATTGAAGCCATGGCTGTAGAACTGACTCCTGGGATCACACACTTTTGCACAGCCCATTGCAGATCCTGTACCACAGGTGACTCCAGCATCAGGTTTCTTTGGCATCACGCACACAGTGGTGCAACATCCGATTGGCTGCAGGGTGTCCCAACTGGCTCCAGCACAATCTTGCCAGCCACCCGAGCCCTTGTTGCTCACCCACTTGAGTATGCCACGTCATTGCTGTTCCAGCCAGCATGTTGGGTAGGGGGTGGTCTCATCACCAAGTGTTCCCACCTGGCTCCATATCCAGTACCATCCATCCACACCAGCACAGCTCCAGCCCAAAGGGCACTGTGACATGATGAGCCTCTGGGTGGAGAGGCACATAACGGGGAGCAAGGAGCCAATTCCCATGGTCACGTCAAAAACAAAAGGTATAACAAAACACAAAACATTCCATGTCCACCACTCAGAACCCAGATGCTATCCACCCCAACCAGTTGTAACAAGACAGAGGACTATGCCACACGTGGTTTATATCAAGACTTTAGCGAGCTCTGAATTCTATGACTTATAGGTTCTTTTAGTTCAGGGTGAGTGGTGAACATGGAATAAAACAAAATAGAAATGTAAAGGAATTCATTTTCACATATCAAATAAACAAACCAAAAGGCACAGGAGGCGACACAGCCCCAGAGGCAGGACTTAATTTCTTTTTTGATATTAAACAAGTTGCTCTCACCACCATACGTCTGGACTGCATCGCCTCCCGTAGGTGCGGCCGCACCTCAAACAGAAAGGAAACATAGTTAAAAAGGGTCTCCCAGCCAATCACAAGGCAGCACTGTTAACAGAATTTGGCTATAGGGCGACAATAATGTGGTCAAGAGGCATGGTTTCTATCTTGAGCCTTAACTGGCGTGGTTTATTATTCACATGGCAGAGCAGTAACACTACAGGTCTTCTCTCACTGAGAGACTGGGGGAAAGAGAAAGAAGTGGGAGGAGACACCACTATTTATACTCGCCACCTGGCGGTGTTCCTGAGTGTCTCCGCCTAGAGCGCCCTCTAGTGGAAATAGTTATATATGCAGTTAGACAGTTACTAGTGTAAACAGTTATATATGCAGTTAGACAGTTACTAACAATCCTATACAGAACCTCTGCCTTCAACAAGCACCAATTAAAAGGTTAACAGCATTCTTGCTTGCTGATAAGCAGAATTGGTGACATCTATTACACCTCCAAAAAGGGCTGAAGATGCAGCCACTCACCCTGGTGGAGTGGGCTCTAATCATGGCTGGAGGGCTTAGACACGCATTTGTGCAGATCAAGGAGACCAGTACCACACAGCCAGTGAGCAAGGTGCAGTTTGGAAAGTGCTCAGCCAACAGTAGATTTTTCATAGTGCACAAACAATTGTTGAGAGTTTCTGATGAGTTTCTGAAGAGCCCTCTGTGATGGGCTTGATTCGTATTTCTCGTGGTGGCTAAAGAATAACGTCATCAGAGTCTTCATGACAAGCAAGGGTGGCTGAAGCATAGACCTTCTATCAGTGGCGGCCGGTGGGTACTTCGCCACTAGGGGCGCTATACCAAACATTTTGCAAAATGCAAACATGTACAGTACAGTACCACGCAACACTCATGGCAAGACGTGAGCGATTCGACTCACGCTCACGGCAATGAATCGGCTCTTATGAACGAGTCGCTCAGCTGTTACTACAACAACACACAACCAGTCAAATAAAGTATAGTCTAGACCAGGGGTAGGCAACCCTAGGCACGCGTGCCTGCATAGGCACGCGGGGGCATTTGCATAGGCACAGGGGGCAGCAGTAAAAAAAAATTAAAATTAAATAATTTTTTTTTTTTTTTTTTTTTAAATATTATAGTGAAATATTTTGCACTGTTGTCGCATTTATCTTGTTGAAATCCTCCCACAGGTTCTTTTTACTACCACATATTTAATTGAGACCCTTTATTTGTTTATTATTTCAATTTAGCTGGAAATACATTGCTACATCATTCAGTAACATTTGCAGAGCCTTATAACAAAAACATTATTACGGTCACCGTTGTGACCAGTGTGATTAATCAACACATTTTATTATTTATTTTTCTATTTCATTGAACATTGCACATGTTAAAAGCCATTTTTTTTACTCAAAATGTGAGTATTACCAAGTCAACTTGTGTTCTTAAAACAATGACAATAAACATAGTTTTATTAGGTTGAAATAATGTGGTTGTGTACTTATTTTTCTGTTAACTTATTATGGATTGAAAACTGAAAACCTTAATGCACAGTAACTGAACTCAATATTTTTAAGTTCTGGTAACTTATTATTATTTTTTTTACAGTGTAGTCTTGCGATCAATCAAAACTTATTTACACGATATACCTCACATTCACCCTCCATTCACAACCTGGTGTTCTCCATTAGGCCTGTAGGTGGAGCTATGACAGCACACATACAGTACACACACCGATGGTGTGTGATGTGTCCAAAAATGAATGGGCAAATGTGAGTGAAATGGTCGCACTGTATGCAGCTGTTTGTCTGCATTGCACCCCCCCGCCCCAACTCAGATTTAGGGTTGATACAACCATCATAATAATATTGTTAATAATAACAATAACAATAATGATGTAATAATGTAAAAATTATCATTAAAAATACCTGATTATGAGAAAAAAAATTACGATGCATGGAATATTGTTGAGGCACACTAGTTACAATTATATTTCAAACAGGCACTCCATGTCAAAAAGGTTGCTGACCCCTGGTCTAGACTCTAATTCACAACTTGAAACACAATATATAAATAGAAAAGTTAGAAACAAAACTCGCCCGTCTACAAACACAGGCAGATCTCTCCCTCTCTCCTTCTCTCTCTCACACACAGCGCGACGTGGAATCGATTCGTTACACAATCAGACCTATTATATACCAAGAATAACTTCAGTATGAGTACAGGGTTGTACACATATTTTGCATATTGTTAAACGAGCCAAGGCTAGCTATTAAACTATCGATATGAATCGAAAATCTGGGACCCTGATGTAAACAAGACAAACGTCTTTCTCTGGTCTGCATCCCCTTAACAATTGTGTGTATTGAGCCGTACTGTATTGTACCCATTCTGCAATCTGTTAATAAAGTTCTCATTCATTCATTCATTCAAACATAGACGATATTGAACAAGCCATAATCCACGTATTTTCAATCCGAGAGAGCTGCAGTAGTTAAATCAATGAGCCATCGATAAATAAACAATCAGCAATGTCTCGCTTCATGAATGGCCAGCAGTAGTACTGCTCCTAAAAAAACTATTTACAAACGTTAACGTTAAGCAGAGAGAGAGAGAGAGAGAGAGAGAGAGAGAGAGAGAGAGAGAGAGAGAGAGAGAGAGAGAGAGAGAGAGAGAGAGAGAGAGAGAGAGAGAGAGAGAGAGAGAGAGAGAGAGAGAGAGATTTCTTCAACCTCGAACCTAAATTCCTTAGCAACCCGTGTTACCAAGTAAACAAATCACGGAACGATAGCCTAGTACTACTAACGTTAGCTCCCAGAACGATAGCCAGTTAGCCCGCACCAGCCTAGTACTACTAACGTTAGCTGCCAGAACGATAGCCAGTTAGCCCGCACCAGCCTAGTACTACTAACTACTACTACTAACTACTAACTACTAACCTAGGATGGCTTAGAGTAGACGACAGAGTACAACAACTTGCAATGGGCCTGGTCTACAAGATACACTACACGACCAAGGTACCCATGTACATGTCAAAATACTTCCCAAAGGTCAGTGAATACCACGATCACAACACCAGAGGGAGCTCCACAAATCATGTTAAACCCAGATTCGGCTCAAATAAGGGACTAAACACGTTTCGCAATTATGCCACATCAATGTGGAACGCCCTACCCAAAGCTGTAAAGGAATGTGGATCACTACCCACTTTCAAAACCTCTCTCAAGGGACACCTACGGGAGACTGCAATTCAACACTGGCCCCTGTAAATATCCTAACCCAACCCCCTCCAATGTACAGTCATTTACCTAGTATGGTTTTGTCAATAGTTCAATGTACAATTGTGTTTGTTTGTACAGTGTCTCCTCCCCCCCCCCCTCAATGTACAGTGTTACTTGTTTATACAACGTCCAGGGCAGGAGAGCTTGATAAACGTGTATAATCCGCCATATAGCTTGTTAGCCAAGTGTTAGCTCAGCTGAGCTCGTCGACGTTAGCACAACACTCAACAAGTACATTCCTTTGTCCATTTCCGCTCGAACAGACTGCAAACTACCTGGCGTTCTATCGCCATGCTCTAAGACAAACTCTAACCTTAACCAACTTTGAAAGAGTGCCTAAGCTTAACAGTCTAAAGAACTTGCAGTCACGGCACGGCACGCTCTAAGACAAACAACAGTCCTAGTACCAGGAACCAAGCTAGAAGCTAGAATTGGAACATTAGAAATTGGATTCGGCCAATCAGAGATCGTCTCTGTGAAATTCTGCCATGGAAAAAAATACTGGCGTCGGCCAATCAGAGAGCGTCTCCGCGAAATGCGGCTATGGAAATTCTCACGGAAGTTCACGCTGCTTTCTAGACCGCTTCAAATCGCGCTCGGATTCCAACATAATAGTCATATTTCAACGCACAACGCCGTAGGCACTGATTGGCTGTGACGGAGACAGCGATCAAACTGTGACGCGCACTCAGAGCGCTATCGCGTATAGCCCGGGCCGAGAAAAAAAAAAAAAAAAAAAAAACGTGATGTCACTTCCTGCTCTGGAAAACGATGTTTTTTTTAATTTAGATAATAACGTTATATTGTGCATTGGAAATACAAACATACTTAAAATGAGTAAATATTATTAATTTTAAACATGTTTATATTATTTATAGGGCTATAAAACACAAAAACGAAAAAGTTTTATTGTCTTCTTCTCTGATTTAACAGCAGCTGGCCAGCAGGTGGGTCGGCGCCCTAGCGCCCCTAGTGGTAGAGCCGCCACTGCCTTCTATAAAGGCTGTGACCTCCAGCCCCTGTTTCTCTGTCTCCCCCTGCCCCTCGTGTTTCTCTCCCTTTCCTTGTGTTTCCACCCTGGTCCAGCAGATGTCCCCAGTGTGTCTCGTCAGTCATCATGGTTGAAAAATCTCAACAACACCCTATCACACTGGATGCTGTCGCTCCATTAACACTATCAGTGTCACTGGTTAACATGGATGGAAAAACATGGTTGAATGCCAGCACCCACTTCAATGATAGCGTTGTGAATGCATAATCTATGTCTTAAATTATGGCTATGTGTCTAATCTGCCCGTCGCTTATCAATGACTTGTTTGCAGTCAACATTGTCGAAACGGATTGTTTTTTTTAATCGGTTCATTTCCGTTTGATAGTATTTTGAAAAGCCCTCATTTTCTTGAAAGTTTCAGGAAAATATAAAGATTTCGTCATAAACGGCATTTACTGGAATATTCTGGCATACACAAAAAACATTGTAATTTTTCGGCCTATTTATGAATAGTTTTCAAATAAACGCTAGATTATCGATAGTATATGTGTACTTATGCACGCGAGAGAAGCGAGCTGAAAATATATTCTCTCATTTCCTGATCAGCGCGCACACACACACACACACACACACATGGGGCAAACGCTGATATCTTTGTGAAAACAGATCCGATTACCCCAAGACTGGTAAAAGAGATTCCTTACCTCAGATCAGATGTTCTCCAAAAAGATTATTCCAATTCCTGATCGCCATTCCAAATATAGATCGTGTTTATTGATTCAGCGCTGGGTACTGTAAATATGTATTCCACACTGTTTTCCGGCTCGGCAATCACTTCGGTCTCTTCAGATGCCTTGCCGGAAAAGTAAAATGAGGAAACTGGACCCCCCCCCCCCCCCCACCAGTCTAATCCAATGGGGTGCAGTTACACAGGGAGAGACGATAGGGGCGGTATTTTCCGAATGGAGCTCAGAGAGAGTTTGGACTCCAAACTCTCTCTGAGCTCCATTGGGAAAATACTTTGGAGCACTAGCGTGAGGCTCGATTGATGAAATATGAATTCAAATCGCTAATAAAAAAAAAGACAAACAAACGCTATATAGCGTTGCTGGCATTCAACGGGCGGCATGAACTAACGACAGAAAGCGTCCGTGCAGTGGTGTAGTGGCAAATTGACAGTAGGTCAAACGCTCCACGCGCGTGCACGCGCATGTGCACGCGCGTGCGCGCGTATGCACAGTTTTTTTTGGCACAGATTTAATTTTTTTTGCCTTGAAATAGAGAAGCTGAAAAAGGTAGCAGCGTATGAAACTTTTGTATCACAAACAGTACTGTATTTGCAAATCTGGTATATGTCATAAATGTATAGATGTAGCAGTACTGTCTATCTGTATGTCGTGTATGTCATATATGTTATGATGAATTGAAAATGGGGGACCCTGATGTAAACAAGACGAAAGTCTTTCTCTGGTCTGCATCCCCTTAACAATTGTATGTATTTAGCTGTACTGTACCCATTCTGCAATCTGTTAATAAAGTTTTCAATCAATCAATCAATCAATCAATCAATCAATCAATCAATCAATCAATCCCGCAGTGCAATACTCCAATTCAGCCATTGGGTGGGACGGTCATGTGACCCAAATCAGCCAATGGAAGCGAGGGTCCTTAAAGTGTGGGTCCTTAAAGTGTTGCGGTCCTGAGAGTGTTGGTGCTCTCGTCCTGCAGCTGGATACTATTGCCTCACAGCGCGGCCGTCAGCGCGCGGCCCAGAGAGCGCCGCTGGCTCTGCGGCTCTGCAGCTGCATGCTTCTCCGGGAGTCTGGTTGGATAATGCCATGTAAAAAGTTGCATGCCTGACATATCGGCATGTAACTCGAGAACCGAGGCACGGATTTTGGCGATCCAGATGGCATTCGAACGGCAACGAATATCGCTTTATTCGGTAATTTATATGTTCGGCGAAAAATGCAGCCCCGAGCCTTCAGATGCTCGCAAAGGGCCGTGAAACTGAAACTGAAACTGAAAAACAGTGAAACCCCGGACATTTCGATGAATTAATAAACCCCCACCGGACGCCCCGGACAGGGCGTGAAAAGAGGACATGTCCGGGCAAAAGAGGACGTTTGGTCAGCCTACTCTACCTGTGCTTTTGTTATGTAAAAACGGTGGCTGCGGGCCGATACTTAGTTACAACGAATGGGAACAGCGGAGTTTTGTGTGCGTGACTGCACATACACACGAACATATCCGTGCACGATTGCGCGTACTTCAGCCTCAGTGACCGAGGTAAAACGCCGTTATACCGCGTTATACCAGCACTGCACCGTTGCGTCCGTGGCACTCAAAGTGTTAAAGGTAAAAAAAAAATTTAAATCAAGTGACAAAATCTCCCCATGGTTAAATAATAGCAGTGTTGGTCAGACAAAGATAATCTGTAGAGCTGCTGAACGAAAATGGAGGAAAACCAAGCTCACAGTCCACTGCGATATATATAAGGAAGCCATGACTGCCTATAACAAAGAAATACGAGTGGCAAGAAAGGACTATTTTTCTAAGATTATCACAGAGAATGTTGGAAACTCTAGAATATTTCAAGTATTTTTTTTTTTACATAAACAACATACACAAATCTAAACCATTTTAATGTTGCTGTGGGACAAAGTGAGACTAGCCTCCAATCAAATGCCATGTATCTAGATATTATTATAATTACTATGTTTATATAGTGGATCATACAAATACAATAGATGTTTTGGAACTTTTGATATCATGTATTTCCCCTCAACAGGCCACAACTGGGCAACATTAAATTATGCTTGTTAAGCACTATACCAAAAATAAATAACAAATATATACTGATTGATTGAACATTTTAATTAACAGATTGCAGAATGGGTACAGTACAGCTCAATACACACAATTGTTAAGGGGATGCAGACCAGAGAAAGACTTGTCTTGTTTACATCAGGGTCCCCCATTTTCAATTCATGACATTTATGACATACACAACATACAGATATAAGAATCTAATCTAATCATCTAAACAAATCTAATCATGACATTTAAGACATGCATGACATACAGATATATATATCTCTGACTCTGAGCACCTGAAGACTGTGCTATTAAACCAGGAAGTGCAACACTATGTCAGCAGAGTAGAGCCTCCACTACTGCAGTGCAACACACAACTAACACAAGAGTGAACAAAAAACGCTCATGGACCCGCGGTCTGTCATTGACTGCTCGCTTGTGTTGTTCGTTGGATTCGTTTTGGATTATTTGGCAGTCAAACCAACTATTAAAACGTACGACTGAGTCGCTTGTGCTGTGGCTGTGTGTCAGACTCTGGAGGCACCCGCCCACCTCTACCTTTGATTGGCTTACCATGAGATTTTACTCAACCTCAGCCAATCGTGCGCTGAGGTTGGCTGAGAAGGACAGAATGCCTCTCGTCGCAGATATCTTTCTGATGAAAAAAAAAAGCTTCAAACATAGACAGTAACGCGCCGCATTTATTGGCAGTAAGATTGGAAGAGTGAAAAAACTAACGCTGTTAGTAACGCCGTTCTTTATAACACCGTTACTCCCATCGCTGTTCTTCAATAACAAAATTACTTCAATTAGAGCCAGCATTAGTCCTGAGACAAACATGGACACCATCAGCAAACCCTACGAAAAAGTAACCATAGGAAAATGTGCTTGCATTACATCAACTGAGCTTTACAAAACTGTCATGGAATGTACTCCTCCACTTCCTGTATTGACCCACAGCATTTTAAAAGCGAATATTCGAGAGTATTGCAAGTCATGTCCTAAATATTATAAATACATCGCTTCTGACAGGTATTTTCCCAGACGCATTCAAAACAGCTGTCGTAAGAGTAGACCCTTACTAAAGAAACCCAAACTAGACAGTAATGTACTAACCAACTATAGGCCGATATCCAACCTCCCATTCATCAGCAAGATACTTGAAAAAACCGTCTCAATACAAATAAACTCCTTTCTCAAAGAAAACAACATCATGGAGGAATTTCAATCAGGCTTCAGAATGCACCATAGCACTGAAATGTAAGGTTATGTATATAACCAAGTTCTGTGAGTTATGGTGACGCTCAGCATCATACTGCACTGTACTTCACTTCGTGCACAAGCACTGAATAAAAAATTCCACCATGTACCTTTACATCCCAACATTCGTCTGGCCACACCCCCATCCGCTTACCTTCATAAGCAGGTGTGTGGTCACCTACTCGCCTCCTTCCCAAACGTTCACCACAAGGCGAGATCAAGGGCCGCAGCGGCGTCTGATGCTGAGCGTCACCATAACTCACAGAACTTGGTTATATACATAACCTTACGTTCTGTTTTGTTATGGCTCTGCTCAGCATCATACTGCACAAGGGAGGCTGAGCGAGAGCCATAGCCCGACAAATGTACCCCGCTGAGGCCCCCCACAACCATCAGACCGGGGAGGACCGAGGCCCCCCCGACCCTCCCTAATGGAGGGTACCCCCCCTATTGGAGGCTTACGGGAGGGAGACGGATCCGACCGTGCGAAGAGGAACTCAAGCAACTCAACGCACAGGGTGAGCAGACCGTGGCTTGACCCCACGACTACACACACGCACAACCCGCATGCCACCCGGGAACGAACGGAAGGAACAACCCTCGTTACTGCCCCCAAAATCATGGGGTCAAGGCAACCCAACCCCGTGGCAAGGCTGTAGCAGCGGAGCGCGAAGGAAGACCCAGACCCACCGAAGGGACTGGATCCCCTGGAAAAAGGGGGCCCGGAGAGGTCAATGACGCCAGGCATCAAGACCCCACCAGGCGGTCACTTAGTGACACCGCCCCCCACATCGCCAGCGTATTCGGATAAGGCCCCTCCAAGAGCGGGCCCTTTCCCCCCAATAGCACACCGCCTGGCACACTGACCCTGCAGAACAGGCAGTCAGCATGGCTGTAAGCACTCAAAAAAGGTTAACCAACGGAAGCAGGCAGCGCACCGGGGAAAACCAGGCAGCAGGCTTTAACCTGAGCCTGGAGCACTGCGGACGAGACAGGCGCCAAAGGAGTCAGCTGAAAACAGCCCCCCCCCGGCGGAAGGGGCGTATGCTGGCGTTGTTGATCACCATGACAAAGCCTCCATAAAAAAAAACCCACCCAGAGGGGTCGAGGCAGAGAAGGCTGACATGATTGGCAGACGTCATGAACGTGCAGGGGCACACTCAACCGGGCAACCCGGGAGTTGACACTGCTCCAACATACCAGGGAATCAACTACCCTCTTGGTACAGACGGTGGTTGTTCCTATAACCCCTCAAGAAAAACTCCAAAACACACCTGCGGGTATGCACTGGATATACCGCAGTACAAGTGTTTAAGTTTTCAAAAAAGGGTTATCCCAGGCCTACGGTATCAACGAAACTTTACTTCGGACCGGGCCCGGCGGCTCGGGAAGCACAGGGTTACCAGAGGAGCTCCAAAAGACCACCCCAACAGCCCCCTCTTCGCCATGCGTGAGAGAGGAGCGAAGAAAAGAGAACCAGCCCCTTATGATAGTGCAGAGTACCACATGTACCCAACAAGGGTCTCCATAATGCCTAACCTTGTGACACCCGGGCCGACCCGGCATTTTTCCCCCCTGAAAAAAACCCAAGTCCCTCAGGGTACCAGAACAGCAGATCTGCATCCCCGGCGGACAAACGGGTTAACTGACCTGGACCAGCGTGACCAGAACCAGTCCCGTGCCCTAACCACTCCGACATGCCTACTTCAGGAGAAGGGGCAGATATGCGTGTTGATCTAAAACATGAAAAGAGGGCGCCACCCAGACGGGCCGGTGTGAACCGTGCTCAGTGGCCCACCCCAAGGGCGTGAGACCCCTCTACCTATGTCCTGATCTATTCCGTTAACATCCCCCAGATATGAACGAGAATCCGTCGAGAACCAGTAATAGGCTCTCGGAAGAGGAAAAAACCTCCATCCCAGTTGCTTTATAAAAACGCTGTTTTAACAACAAGCAACCAAGGCGTACTAGCTACCCGCATGATTCTTATCAGAAACACCCCGAGCTAGCACCATGCATGCGTCGGGACACAACCACATCAATGAACAGTCTATCAGACCCCCCATTGAATCCTCAAGGCGCCTGGGAGAACGACAAGAAGGGTGTGGTGCTTCATATACTCCACACTCTTTTATTAAAAAGAAAAGAAACACCGACTGACATGAATCCCATTTGACACAGCTGAGGATAAAAACTGTTTACATTTTTATATCCTGTCATCCCCACCACAGAGGATAGACGGAACTCCCCAGAGAGACTTCCCACGTGAGTCATAGAGTGAAAAAGCCATGGTAATCTTGAGTCATGTGACCAACCGACTCAAGTTACACACATATCGAGCGTAGTGGAACCGTAATTCCTACGCTCTATCCTGACACTTTGACAACAACAGACCGTACATACGGGTCTAACTCACGGAAGCCATCGTCAATAGCAACGTGCGTAGTGACGTGTGCTATGACGGGGGGAAACCCAATACTCAACGCCTGTTAATAGGAGCAGAGTCAGGGAAACCCTTCCCCACCCCCACCCCTTCCCTGCCAAGCCGCCTAACGGCTTGGCCCTGACTGGACTAATAAGAGATGAATAAACCCCCTGACCAATCAGAAGAGGGAAGGAGGGGTTTATTCGGTACCCCCTCACAAGCCCTTCCCTTGCAGGCAACAACAACTTTAGCCACATGATACCTTTAGTAGCAATGCTAATGAATAGCGCAAGCTAATACAATGCACGCTAACCACAGACAACTGTGAACAGGGTTTACAACAAAACCAAGTCGCGTGTGTGTGTGAATCCTACACCCGCATCCATGTTGAAACACAGAAAAACACTGATAGAGAGAGAGAGAACGGCTGAGCCGTGGTACGTGTTCATACGAGCATTACTGCAAACCCAACACAACAGTGTTGTAGCTCAACATCACTGTGTAAGCAACAGAACATACAAGTAGCCTCTACCTTTATGTGGAGACTCAAGCCGAGGTAGAAAAAAACCTTTTTTCAACCGAGTGTAGGCTGCAGGCCTTGCATAAGCTCTTAACATGAACGTAACCCTCCTATCAACCCATACTAGTGAAGATTCACACTTTGCAACCCCATCATATGTTTGGTGAAGAAACACACAGTTTGTTATAAATAAATTTAGAGGGGACTCTTTATTTTTGAACAATTTATAATATGTTTAGGGCCGGGAAGGGAAACAGAGGGGACCGCAGGGGAAAAAAGTCACTGGGTCTAGCGACGCCTGCCGCCTCGAGCCGCTCGGGATTTTCCACCCCGGGGAGCACTGGAGGGACGGTAAGCAATCGGCGGCTGGTCTCGACGGTCCCTAACGTCGCCTCCGGGCGTAGATGGGCCGGCTGTAGCGGAGGCGCCCTCTCTCCTCCTGGCCTTCTTCTTCGAAGGACCAGCAGTGGCGATGGTGGCAGCAGCAGCCACGGCGGAAGACGATCGACGACGTGGCAGCCGTCTGACTCCACCGGCGACATCGGGAGGGGGAAAATGAGGTTGGAGCACGGAGCGTTCCTCCTGCATCTCTCTGCACGTCGAGGTCATCAACTGCAGGGCCTTCCCGAACAGTCCAGCATCGGAGAGGGGTGCCGTCAGGAGTGGAAGTCTCTTCTTCTCCGGTACACGAGCCTGCTCCAGCCAAAGGTGGCGCTGGACCAGAGTTGCCAAGGCGCGCACTTTCCCAGCGGCTATAGCCTGCGGCTGAGTCAGATGCAGGATAGCTCCTGCCGCCTGGGAGAGCTGGTCATGTTGTACATCACTCTGCTCCATGCCGCCCGTCAATATCCCGGACATGAATCTTGCCAGCTGCGCGATGTTAGACGCGGCAGCTAGAGATTGTGTTCCTGAGATGAATGACTGGTCACTCCAGTATGCCAACCGCCTCGCCGATTTCCCTTGGGGAACCGGCTTCCGTAACGGTTCCCACACCACCTCCGGACAAAGGAGCGCGGCCATCGGCCTATCAAGCCGTGGCACACCCTCTCTCATACCGTCGACCAAACCCGCCACCCGCGTGACTTGCACGTAGGCGGGGGTGAGGCCTATGATGTGGGAAACCACCTGGCCCTGACGAACATAGGCCGCCATTGAGGGGAAAAATGGGTAGACAACGTCCACCCCTCTCACTGGGCGATGCTGCCATAGATGACCTATGAGATCATCAGGGACAGGAACAGGCAGTGGCTGCGGCAGCGGCACGCCGTTTGCGACTGCCGCCACCGCCATGAGCTCGGGAAATAAAGCCCGCAGTTCCCCCTGCAGACTTTCCTCCACCGAGCCCGCATCCCTCACATACAGCAGGCTTCCACTGGTCAAGGAGCCACACTCCGATGTGGCTGATAGCAGGGCATCCCGCCGACGAGTCAGAGGTTCTTCTCCAACATCTTCAAACGAGGCGCCCCAAGGAGAATCTCACCCCCCTCCAGTGTTACCTGAGCGGGCGGGAGAGCTGTCTCCACCGGGCCTTCAAACCAGAACCCGTCCGCCTCTATCATGTAGTCCTCTGTTTCCATCGGGCATGTAGAGACCGACGCATCCTCACTTGGCTCCAGCAACTCACCAAAACCGGGCCGTTCACATCTGCAAGCCACTATCTTGCGACGGGAGCGAGCCGACGCAAAAAGTTTGCGTCTCAAATCCCCTGGAACCAAAGGAACCGGCCGCCCAACAGCAGACGATTCCTCGGAAACAGAGGAACCAGAGCCGGAACCAGGCCATTGCACAGGTGACGGCACCGGTGCACCAGCTCCTTGGAGAGGCAAACTACCCATCGGACGCTTACCGGGCGTGGCTGTCAACCACGAGAGAGGTAACAGCCCCGCTCCAGGACGTACGACGGAGGCGGAAATGGAGAACCGCTGGTGAAGAGTGGCGTTGCGAACACGACTCTCCGGAGTAGACATTATGACTTAGGTTTTTCTATCGAAAATATATGAGAGAAGAAAAAAATAAGCACAATGTAAACACGTCTCAACTTTCTTCAGCTAACAACCTCGTCAAGTGGGGATCTACCGAAGGCACTTCCTTGTGGTGAAAGTGAAGAAGGAGGCGAGTAGGTGACCAGTGACCACACACCTGCTTATGAAGGTAAGCGGATGGGGGTGTGGCCAGACGAATGTTGGGATGTAAAGGTACATGGTGGAATTTTTTATTCAGTGCTTGTGCACGAAGTGAAGTACAGTGCAGTATGATGCTGAGCAGAGTGTCGAGTACAGTTGGGAACAGAGCAGGTGACAGGAGAAGTGACTTGTCCCAAAACAGAGTAATCCAAGTGACTGAATCTTCGGTGTAAATACACACTGTGAGTAATGTCCCAACAACAAATCCACGTGATAGAATCTTCGGTGCTAAAACACACTGTGAGCGAAGTCCCAATAATAATCCAAGTGATAATATCTTCGGTGTGAATACACACAGTGAGCGAAGTCCCAATAATAATCCAAGTGATAATATCTTCGGTGTGAATACACACAGTGAGCGATGTTCAAGCAAATATTATCCCAAATGAACAATCCAAAAAGCAGGCACAGGGTGAGTGACAGTCTGACAAAAAGCAGGATCTCTTCAGTGTTTAACAACACACGAAAAACGAATAGGGTCAAAGACAGTCTAGCAAAACTCACCCAGGCGCTGTGCGTAAAGAGAGCAGGATCAAACAGGGCGAGCGCGTCGCCACGGGGAACGGGTTGTCCAAGCGGAATACTTCTTGAATATCCTGGGAGGCAAAGCACAGGGGAAAACAGCAGGCAAGGAAGGAACGGTGAATGCTGATGATATATCAAAACGATCCAACAACACTTGATGGGGAATCGGGGTATATATAATCAGAGGAATGCTTAATGACAAGCTGTGACAGCTGCGGGATGAGATTGACAAGCGTGTGGTTGGGGAAGCACCAATCAAACGGCGTCTACGGGAAGAAGCGTGTGAATAGGAGAATGCAATTGATTAACAGAAAACTAAAGGAACAGAGCGAGTAGGCTTAAAGGAACAGAGCGAGTAGGTGAGCAACGGACAAAACCTCACAAAATGTCTGGTAAACACACTTAGATTAGTTTGATATGAAGTAAAATTAGGCCTGTTTACATTGTAGTAATAATTCTGAATTCATATTAAACTGTATAAAAGCATATTATTAATGAACGCTAGAGTATAAACTTAAATCCTCTACAGAATAAGATTAGTTTTCACTTAAGGTGAAAATAGGCTTAATGATAAGAAATGTGTTTAAGTATGATATCTTTGGGTTCGTGTAATTAAGGGTAATTCAAATATAGATATTATGAAATGAATAAATGCAAGTATTAGGTTGTTAGATGATGGTTATTCTTTGACTGGGAAACAAAGGAAAGTATATAGTTGGCTGTGTAAGGACAGCCCCTGTTTGCATTAAAACGTAGAGAGGCTGTGATTGGAGAACCACAGCTGCTGATGTCATCACACAGAGACGCTGGGCCTTGGGATATAATGGGATGTTGTGGTGGTGAGGGAGGACTCTGAACCCAACTCACCAAGGAGGAACCACACCCCAAGATCTACACACCAACGTGGGCAGAGGAGCAGAAGAACAAAGGACATCACTTTTGGAGGGAAAAACAGAACTATGCTTTGTTCACTAGCCAAGAGAACAAAGCCATCAACAATTTATCAACTATCATTCATTAATCTGATTTCTTAGATAGGGCGAGAGCGGCATAGTGCTCCGGTACCTTGAATCTTTTATAGCATTCTTTATTGTAATTTGTATACACTCTTAACTTTGATTAAACAGCTGCTGTTAACTACCCTCTTCCCTCCTGATTCCTTCTGCTGCACCGCTGAGCGTCATAACAAAGACCCTCCAGTCTTTGTTTAAAGTATTTCTCAGGCTTTAAAGGTCAGGAATCACAACGCAGAGCAGAGGAGATTAGGTTCTGATACAGAACCTAACCATTTAGCTTGGGAATATACTACACTACCTTGCAAATTCTCTAGTCAACTATGTGCCTCCTAGAACATTGCGATCATCTACTACTGGTCTATTGAAGGTTCCAAGTCACAGTCTAAGGAAAATAGGGGATGCAGCCTTTGCAAACTATGCACCAAATTTATGGAACACACTACCTATGGACATTAGGGAAGCTAGATCTCTTAATATTTTCAAAAATAAGCTAAAAACATACCTCTTCACCATAGCCTTCTAATACTCTCTAGTACTATTTTACTCTGTCCATTCTATTGCATAATAAAATGTTACTATATATTCTATTCTACTATTTTATTGCACTGAATTATTTTGCTCTGTCTATAACTTTTTATTACAGGTTCAAAACGGTCAGGTATTAAACTGTGTGGGTATCAAACAAGAGACTGTGTAGGACTCAGGCCTAGAACTGCACCCTGAGAGAGGGAACTGTGCCCTGAGAGGGAGGTTTGCCCTGTGTCTGAGTGGGAGGTTCGAAGGGTCAAAGTGGGTATAAAACAGGAGGGAAGACTGTCAAGTTTTAAACTGTGGATACCAAACAGAGAAGGTAAAGACGACTTTGAATTGTTGAACAGTAATCCAGAACTATTTTATTGCACTGTAAAAAAAATAATAATAATTATAATTATCCATTCTATTCTACTATTTTATTGCACTGCACTATTTTACTCTTACTCTTTTTATTATTGTCTATTTAAAACTGAATCAAACCATAAACAAGGTGGCCTGTTGGGATGTTAGATCCTAATGTGAAAAACTGTGATTTTATATGTCTGCACTTTATGTGCTCATTTTAAGCTTGTCTTTTTTCTGTTGTGAAGCACTTTGAGCTGCCGTTTCTGTATGAAAGGTGCTATACAAATAAAGTTTATTATTATTATATTATTATTATCACCCCCAGCTGTTGTCTGTCAGTCTTGATTCTCACCTTTGTATTAAAGTTCCATTCCCTTAGTCAGTCATTATCTTGTTGTACTGATCACGTTACCCCAGTGTTTCTCCAGTGTTTGTCTTTTTCTGTTACCAATTTAGCCATTTTGTGTTTCTGTATCCTAGCTGCCAGACTTTCATCATTAAATACATCATATGTTGGGTTTTTCTTCTGTCATCTGCTTCCTGTATGTGTCCAGCACTTGGGGCGTTACCACAAACCCTTACACCCAGGCCTGGACTGGCCATCTGGCATACCGGGCATTTGCCAGGTGGGCCGACGCATCTTTGGGCCGTTATGATTTGATCAAATAAAAAAATAAAAAAAGTATTTATAAAAAAAATATATATGCGGCTCTCGGCGTTGCTACCAGCTTGGCTGGTCGTTCATACTAATACAATTGGCAGTATTAGGGGGTGGGAAGCTGGTGGGTGGGGATCGGACGTTGTGGACAGCGACTCCTACAGGTCGGTTGGTGCGCCTGCGCAGTAGAATCAGGAAGCGACGGGGGCGGCGTGTCCCTCCCACGCAGACCCTCGCCGCTGAGAGATCGCGCTGTGCAGGTGAAAAGATGCGACGGCTGCCTCCTCGTGTACCGGAGGGGACACGTGATGCAAGGCTTCGTCCACATTGCAGCCGCCTTGTGGGAGGCATGGCCTAACAATGTTCGAGACAGGGGAGGGTAGAATTGGACAATACGAAATTGGGGAAGGGAGAAAATAGAAAATGGGGAGAAAAAGTAGATAAAAAAAAATATATATATATATTTTTTTTAACGTTTTTTTTATTTATGTTTGGTCAACGACCGGCCCACTACTAGGCTAGGACAGCGGCCCATTGGTACTGACTGACACTGGGCTGGCCCAATCACATCTCTTACTAAGCACCCCCCCGCCAGTCGTGCTGGTACATGACTGAGCACACACTCATGCTGCACACGCCCACACTTATGGCCACTAAGGAAAGGTCACTTTAAAAATAGTATAGTATAACCTGAGACTGTATAAAATAGCAATGTACAGAAAGACACAGTGCCTCATCCGTAGCTAACAGTGTATGCACTACCACAGGACCTAGCATGTCCTCCATGCTCTGTAAATAACGTATGTACAAATATCGATATGCCCTACTATGTTACTGATTATTGCACAATGTTTTATTGGATTCCATTATATGTTGTTATTACTGTATTGCACATCGTTGCGGGCAAGACCACCCGCATTTCATTGTATACTTGTATGCCGTAACAAATAAAACTCTTGACTTGACTTGACTTGACTTGAGATGGGCCTGTGGTACATGACTGAGAGGGGGCTGTGGTACATGACTGAGAGGGGGCTGGTACATAACTGAGAGGGGGCTGGTATACATGACTGAGAGGGGGCTGGTATACATGACTGAGAGGGGGCTGGTATACATGACTGAGAGGAGGCTGGTACATGACTGAGAGGGGGCTGGCTGGTACATGACTGAGAGGGGGCTGGTATGACTGAGAGGGGGCTGGCTGGTATATGACTGAGAGGGGGCTGGTACATGACTGAGCGGGGGCTGGCTGGTACATGACTGAGAGGGGGCTGGTATACATGACTGAGATGGGGCTGGTACATGACTGAGAGGGGGCTGGTATACAGGACTGAGAGGGGGCTGGTACATGACTGAGAGGGGGCTGGTATGACTGAGAGGGGGCTGGCTGGTATATGACTGAGAGGGGGCTGGCTGGTACATGACTGATAGGGGGCTGGCTGGTACATGACTGAGAGGGGGCTGGCTGGTACATGACTGAGAGGGGGCTGGTACCATGTATTGTGCATCATTGTAGGTCAAACCATTAAAAGGTTAATTTCCACGGCAGCCATTTTGGCTTTTGGTCTCTCACATTTTTTTTTAAATACACCCCGGCTAAATTTGTTTATTAACCATCCTAGATGACAAATCCATTGAGAAACAAAGTGCCATAGATGATCCAACTACTAGGTCCATATCATATCATCATAATATTATTTAAAAAATCATTAGGATAAGGGTTCCCTTGATAAAGATGCATGAAAAGGCTGTATAATATACAACACCTGTAGCTCAACTGCAAAAACAGCTTTTTTTATTTGATTAGATTTGTATTTGGAAATTAAAAACACATCATAAAAACAATTTATCTTGACCAATTTGTATTCCTGAGGATATCACCTAAAAGCATTCATTAAAACACTTATTTCCAAGGTGGTCCTCGATGGAAGACATAAAAACACAGCACATATAGCCTACTCAACTGCACATTTTTGCTCAACTGCAAAACTGTATGCCTACTTATGTATTAGCCTACAGGGAAAGACACATTCACAACAGGCAGCAAAGTTTATTTTCAGCCAAGTATGGTAATACGGTAACTATTAGGATATATATGGTATGGATTACTTACTCTTATAACTTATTACTATCTGTGGTAGCTCTAGTCTCCACCTACACAAATTGTTTTTGTGCTGTCCATTGATCATGCACCTTCACATGGTAGGCACATTAACTGTAGGTCAAACTCCCCAAACAAACAAGCACACCATTGATTTAATTGCCATATAAATCACATACAAAGATCTAACTATTACTCCTCTCTGAACATGAATATAAAACAAGAAGGTGATCTATTAACTGTGTAAACCTTATGCAATATTCATCATTGATATTTGAATACTTGAAATCTGTATGAACTGAGTAGTTAGTATCAAATGAAATAAAATGGAACAGCTCCATGCATTCATTGAATAAACAACTATTTGCTCATTACCAGTATGGTATTGTTTAAATTGTACAGCTTTTTGCACATCTTTGTCAGGAAATTCCAACAATTCTGGACCTGAATGTACCAGTTAATTGTAATCATCTCTCTCTCCTTATGTCTAGTCAAGCCAGGTTGTGGAGGAGAGACAGGGAGGAACAGGTTATAGACTACTTTGCCCATCCTGAGCCTGCTATGATGCAGGTGTTTTTACATCACCACCCAAAACAAGATTCAGCCAAGAGCGAGTGAGTACACTGGTCCACTTGCACTGGTCCACTTGTCCATGGCACTTAATACTACCCAGATTTGTAGTGGTTTTGGGGAATAGTACAGTAGGTACGCATATTTAAGGGGACCGCAAGGATGGTGTACTGCCGGGTGGTGTCCGACCAATTATGGTGGGCCGGTCTGGGCCAAAAATGCCAGGGCCGATTTTTGGTCCCAGTCCAGCCCTGCTTACACCTTCACAGTAGAGGAGAACATCAATTGGAGATAAGAAAGGGATGTTTCTATAGGACAAGAGATCCAAATAGGATCTTCTCTCCACACCATTTCTGGAACACAAGCCTCTTCTGTGTACACACAGTGGTAGTGGAAGGAGTTAAAAACACAACTAAAATAACGCAAAAGTCAGGGCCAGAACAATAATGTTCTCTTTTTCAGCAACGTTGGGCCTTTCCACTGAGGCGGGTTTCAACTGGTACAAAACAGCCTGCAGACCACAGCTGGGCCCACTGGGGAAAGCTAAACTACGTGCAGCCAGGTAGATAGAGGTTGCAACCAGGTCATGAATGTATTAGGGAAATCTCCCTAATCTATAGATGGATCTATTATGAAAAAAACGTTTATAGGCTTAGCCATTTATGTCATAGCCATGTAGTGTAGCTACATAATAGTAGACCAGACACACTGCACACACGAATAGGTCAGAGACGAGAATCACTATAGTTGGTCGTTTTTGGCATTATTTCCATACAGAGCTCTCGGAATGGATCTGAAGATGCACTGGACCAAGACAATTCTTTTCAGTCAAAGTGCTTTTTTACCCACAGGGTAAAATGTGCTCATGTGTAATGTCTAAAATATTCACCTAGGAGATCAAGTAGAATGAAGCCTTGCCAATGTATTCAGCTGTTTAAAATCACTTGTGCCAGCATAGTGTAGAATATGAATTGGTATTTTGATAGCAATGACAGAATAACTCAAATGCCTAAAATAGCTGACATATTGAAACACACTTGGGTACAGATTACTCTGCATCACTAGTTTCTCAACTAACCTGATCATGTATTAACTGTATGTATTTAATTTAATAAATGAATAAATCAGGCTGCATATAATGTACAAAGTATGCGATGGAGACATGCCCCCTAACCCTGACACCTCCACATACACACACCACCACCACAACACACACTGAATTAAACTTCACAGTATAAAAAATATTGATGCACAGATGGATAGGTGGACAGGTACAGCCACAACAACAAGGGTCTGGCTCCACCTTTAATCATAGGGGGAAAGATGGAATGACAGAGGCAGGTTGCATACAAACACTCTCTATAGCAGACAGATTTTCTGGAATTCTAAAGTATTCTAGTTCAAACCAGTGAACCGGAGCAGCTATTGAATTCTTGTAGTTGAAAACGGTGAACCTGGAAGCATCTCACCTTTATTAAAGCATCCACCAGAGCCTTGCTGTCGGTCGAAGTGATGCCCGTGCCGGCTGAGCCGTCATCGCCCACTTTGTTGTTGTTTAAAAGTGGCATGAGGATTCTGCGTCCAGCGCCTCGGACTCTGTCCCAGGCAGACAAGAGTTTGGCCCAGCTACACTACCCTGCTCCCCTTTCTCTCCCCGGGGAAGATGCTTCATTCAGTTGCCCCGCAGCTGGAACAGGGCTCAGTCCCGCGGGCCGGTTTGGGCTGTACGATAACGCTACAGCATTCCTCTCCAACAGCTCTCGAGTAAATTACAGGTAAGAATCATGTCTCAAAATACAAAATTAAATAGAAAACTCTAATAATTCCCCCCAAAAAATTCAGCAGTGGCAAGAGTTTGAAAAAGTGTCCAGCATACTGCTATAACAAGCTCTAAGCAATGGTGATAATCCCGCTATTGACCCCTATGCACTGACGCAAGCTGGCCCGAGCAGCTAATCTCATTAACTATCACCCAGACCAGGGGATAGTGAAGCAGCTGACTGTCCCCTCCAGCCACTACAATGGTCCTCTCACTGACGAAGGAGGCTGGGTCTAGGGACTTCATGCATGACCACTTCCCCCACCCATTCACTATACTGTAAACGTCATAAGGCTACATTAACGTGAAGGTTTTTTCTAGCATGGTGAAAACAAAAGCTGATCCTGATTTGTTACACTACACAGCCTGATCAATATTATATTTTTTTGGTAATTTTATTTATATTTTTCAACGTTTCAGTACCAAACATGCAAACAGAAACAACAGGAAAAGGAAAAATAAATAACAAACAAAATACATTTAAATAACAAAAAAAACTAAAAGGTTTCATTCTTCATTATTTTCTCTCTGTATTTTACAGTCACACAAAGTTTGTCCTCATCGGCCTCACCAACTCCCACCATCTCCTCCATCTCTCCTCAAACCTTTCCTTCTGTAGTAGCCTAGTGACAATGCCCCCACAATTTTGAGATACCCCTACCGGAGGTAGAACAAAACACAAGCATGTTTTTCCTCATCTCTAAGGTCTCCCATATGTGAAATGGATTCTTGTATACAAATATTTTACTGCAAAACTTGTTAAATTGATAGATATTGTTATACACCCCCAAAGGAAGAAATTACCAAAATATAGGCTGGCCGTATGGGAGTTGAGACATATAAACTCATGTAGATTAATAATACAAGGTCCAAGAGCTTTCAAACTTGACATGCTAGCAGTCAGACAGTTGCTTAACCTAATAGAAAAACCTGGATGTGAATATCTTTATGCATGTAGGAAATATATACCTATGTACACATACTTAAAATAAGCGGAAATGTAAAAAATTTATATCTATGCAGAATGTTCTCGTTTACTTTGTAGTAGCTCTGCCATGGATTGTCATAGAAACACAGATGAGGGCTTTTTCGGAAAGGTGTGGTTGTGCTGAATCCAGCAATACCACATGTGTAAATATAGCATGCATGGTCAGGGAGTTACATCAGTAAATGTATGAGGTGTCCTAAATGAAAGAAAATGAAACATTGACATAATGAAGTCTTCAGTCCAAAGCCCATTATCAGTGGTGAGAAGCATGTTGACAAATTCAATGTTACTGCAAAGTAGTTACTTGAGGTAATGTGCTGGTCTATAATGTTAATATATTTATGATACATTTAATAAATTATACATTTCATATGATACATTTTATGATACTTCATATGAAAGTATTCAATCTACTGCGTTCTGAACCCCCTGCTGTATTCACTGTACACACATGACTGTGTGGCCAGGTTCAGCTCCAACTCCATAGTGAAGTTTGCGGACGACACATGGTGGTGGTGGGGCTGATCTCTAATAATGACGAGAAGGCCTATCGGGAGGAGGTTGGATTTGGAAACAGCACGGCACAGGACAGGAAGGCCCTCCAGAGAGTGGTGCGCTCAGTAAAGTGTACTACGGGTATTGCACTACCACCCCTGCAGGACTTATATAACAGGAGGTGAAAATCCAGAGCCTAACATTGCCTAATCCAGAGCCTAACATTGTTTGTCAAACAGTGTTGAACTTGAGTGCTAGACTTGAGTGCATATTAGCATAGTAGGTAGTGACATAGGCAAGGTAGATTCCTTAGTAGCAGAGTGCATAATAGTAAAAGACAGTACAAAGGTTAGTAGTTTATTTTATTTGAATTTCAGATATTGATTTCCGGTTAACCGTGTGTAGTGTGGTAGTGAAAGGTTAGCCTTCTGTAGTGTGGTAGTGAAGAGTAATGGACCTGCAAAGTTTATGTTTGATTGATTGAAAACTGTTCACATTCTGTGTGTTAGAAAAATATTAGCTAAAACTGTACCAGTATTTTGAACTATGAAAAATGGTGAAAATTACAAAAGGCTTATTTCCCATTTTGCCTGTCAAACTCTTATGCATAAGGAATTTACATGGTCCAATAAATTACAGATTGGAGCTTTAAATTAAGTGTCTCTCTGCTGGGGCGTAATGATAGACTCTCTCATACACAAATCACTGAACAATGATGCACTTAGTGAATTAGAACCTGCGGAGGACACTTTGGTCCAATAAAGATCCTTTTGTGGTTTAGTATTCCTCAGGCTGTGGATAATGGATGACTTCATAATCACCCGGCTCTGGTGAGGTTAACAAGTGCGTCGACCTTGAAGGCCCCTAAGTGACTTTTCAATGAACGCTGCCCACACAGACTTTTGAATACATGCTAGCTTCCTTTACTGTGCTATGTTGAATTGAATACAGAATATGTAAGGTTATGTATATAACCCAGTTCTGTTAGTTATGGTGCGCTCAGCACCTAGTTGCACTGTACTTCACTTCGTGCATAAACACTGAATAAAAAATTCCACCATGTACCTTTACATCCCAACATTCGTCTGACCACACCCCCTTCCGCTTACCTTCATAAGCAGGTGTGTGGTCACCTACTCGCCTCCTTCCCAAACTTTCACCACAAGGCGAGATCAAGGGCCGCAGCGGCGTCCTAGGTGCTGAGCGCACCATAACTAACAGAACTGGGTTATATACATAACCTTACGTTCTGTATCGTTATGGCTTCGCTCAGCACCTAGTTGCACAATTGCACCATAGCCCGACAAATGTACCCCGCTGAGGCCCCCCACAACCATCAGACCAGGGAGGACCGAGCCCCCCGACCCTCCCTAATGGAGGTTACCCCCCCTATTGGAGGTTCACGGGAGGGAGACAGATCCGACCGTGCGAAGAGGCACTCAAGCAACTCAACGCACAGGGTGAGCAGACCGTGGCTTGACCCCACGACTACACACACGCACAACCCGCATGCCACCCGGGAACGAACGGAAGGAACAACTTCGTTACTGCCCCCAAAATCACGGGGTCAAGAGGAACCCAACCCTGTGGCAAGGCCGTAGCAGCGGAGCGTGAAGGAAGACCCAGACCCACCGAAGGGACTGGATCCCCTGGAAAAAGGGGGCCCGGAGAGGTCAATGACGCCAGGCATCAAGACCCCACCAGGCGGTCACTTAGTGACACCGCTCCCCACATCGCCAGCGTATTCGGATAGGGCCCCTCCAAGAGCGGGCCCTTTCCCCCCAATAGCACACCGCCTGGCACACTGACCCTGCAGAACAGGCAGTCAGCATGGCCGTAAGCACTCAAAAGGTTAACCAACGGAAGCAGGCAGCGCACCGGGGAAACCAGGCAGCAGGCTGTAACCTGAGCCTGGAGCACTGCGGACGAGACAGGCGCCAAAGGAGTCAGCTGAAACAGCCCCCCCGGTGGAAGGGGCGTATGCTGCCATTGTTGATCACCATGACGAAGCCTCCATCAAAAAAAACCCACCCAGAGGGGTCGAGGCAGAGAAGGCTGACATGATTGGCAGACGTCATGAACGTGCAGGGGCACACTCAACCGGAGAACCCGGGAGTTGACACTGCTCCAACACACCAGGGAATCAACCACCCAGTTGTTACCATAGGCGGTGGTTGTTCCTATAACCCCTCAAGAAAAAAGGGGTTATCCCAGGTCTACGGTATCAACGAAACTTTACTTCGGACCGGGCCCGGCGGCTCGGGAAGCACACAGGGTTACCAGAGGAGGTCCAGAAGACCACCCCAACAGCCCTCTCCCCGCCATGCGCGAGAGAGGTGCGAAGAAGAGAACCAGCCCCTTATGATAGTGCCAGGTACAAAAGAGTACCCAACAAGGGTCTCCATAACGCCTAACCTTGTGACGCCCCGGGCCGACCCGACCCTGAAAAAAGCCCAAGTCCCTCAGGGTACCAGAACAGCAGATCTGCATCCCCGGCGGACAAACGGGTTAACTGACCTGGACCAGCGTGACCAGAACCAGTCCCGTGCCCTAACCACGCCGACATGCCTACTCCGGAAGAAGGGGCAGATATGCACGTCGATCAAAAAACATGAAAAGAGGGCGCCACCCAGGCGGCCGGTGTGAACCGTGCGCGGTGGCCCACCCCAAGGGCGTGAAACCCCTCTACCTATGTCCTGATCTATTCCGTTAACATCCCCCAGATATGAACGAGAATCCGTCGAGAACCAGTAACAGGTTCCCGGAAGAGGATAAACCTCCATCCCAGTTGCTTTATAAAAACGCTGTTTTAACAACAAGCAACCAAGGCGTACTAGTTACCCGCATGAGTCTTATCAGAAACACCCCGAGCTAGCACTATGCATGCGTCGGGACACAACCACATCAATGAACAGGCTATTTAGACCCTTCATTGAATCCCCAAGGCGCATGGGAGAAACGACAAGGAGGGTGTGGTGCTTCCTATACTCCACACTCTTTTATTAAAAAGAAAGGAAGCACCGACTGACATGAATCCCATTTGACACAGCTGAGGACAAAAACTGTTCACATTTTTATATCCAGTCACCCCCACCACAGAGGATTTAGACGGAAATTCCCCAGAGAGCCTTCCCACGTGAGTCATAGAGTGAAAAAGCCATGGTAACCTCGAGTCATGTGACCAACCGACTCAAGTTACACATATATCGAGCGTAGCGGACCCGTAAGTCCTACGCTCTATCCCGACACTTTGACAGCAACAGACCGTACGTACAGGTCTAACTCACGGAAGCCATCGTCAACAGCAACGTGCGTAGTGACGTGTGCTATGACGGGGGGAAACCCAACACTCAACGCCTGTTAATAGGAGCAGAGTCAGGGCCACCCTTTCCCCCCCCCCCTCCCTGCCAAGTCGCCTAACGGCTTGGCCCTGACTGGACTGACAAGAGATGAGTAAAACCCCCTGACCAATCAGAAGAGGGAAGGAGGGGTTTATTCGGCACCCCCTCACAAGCCCTTCCCCTTTGCACACAACAACAACTTTAGCATATGACACCTTTGGTCGAAATGCTAATGAAATAGAGCAAGCTAATACAATGCACGTTACCCACAGATAACTGTGAACAGGGTTTACAACAAATCGTGTGTGTGTGTGAATCCTACACCTGCATCCATGTTGAACATAGAAAAACACTGATAGAGAGAGCGAGAACGGCTGAGCCGTGGTACGTGTTCATACGAGCATTACTGCAATTAACACAACAGTGTTGTAGCTCAACATTACTTGTGTAAGCAACAGAACATACAACTAGCCTCTACCTTCATGTGGAGCCTCAGGCCGAGGTGGAAAATCTTTCCATAACCGAGTGTAGGCTGCAGACCTTGCTTAAGCTCATATCACGAATGTAACCCTCCTATCAACGCATACTAGTGAAGATTCACACTTTGCAACCCCATCATATGTTTGGTGAAGAAACACACAGTTTGTTAACAAAAAATACAGTCCCCCTTTAGAGGGGACCTTTTATTTCTGAACAAAAGTATATGGGAGGGCCGGGGAGGGGTAAACAGAGGGGACCACAGGGGGAAAAAGTCACTGGGTCTAGCGGCGCCTGCCGCCTCGAGCCGCTCGGGATTTGCCACCCCGGGAAGCCCCGGAGGGACGGTAGACAATAGGCGGCTGGTCTCGACGATCCCTACCGTCTCCTCCGGGCGTAGATGGGCCGGCTGCAGCGGAGGCGCCCTCTCTCCTCCTGGCCTTCTTCCTCGAAGGACCAGCAGTGGCGGTGGTAGTAGCAGCAGCCACGGCAGAAGACGCTCGACGACGTGGCAGCCGTCTGACTCCACCGGCGACGTCGGGAGGGGGAAAATGAGGTTGGAGCACGGAGCGTTCCTCCTGCATCTCTCTGCACGTCGAGGTCATCAACTGCAGGGCCTTCCCGAACAGTCCAGCATCGGAGAGGGTTGCCGTCAGAAGAGGAAGCCTCTTCTTCTCCGGCACACGGGCCTGCTCCAGCCAAAGGTGGCGCTGGGTTAGAGTTGCCAGGGCGCGCACTTTCCCAGCGGCTATGGCCTGCAGCTGAGTCAGATGCAGGACAGCTCCTGCCGCCTGGGAGAGCTGGTCATGTTGTACATCACTCTGCTCCATGCCGCCCGTCAATATCCCGGACATGAATCTTGCCAGCTGCGCGATGTTAGACACGGCAGCCAGAGATTGTGTTCCAGAGATAAATTGCTGGTCGCTCCAGTAAGCCAACCGCCTCGCCGATTTCCCTTGAGGAACCGGCTTGCGTAACGGCTCCCACACCACCTCCGGACAGAGCAGCGCGGCCATCGGCCTATCAAGCCGTGGCACGCCCTCTCTCATACCGTCGACCAAACCCGCCACCCGCGTAACTTGTACGTAGGCGGGGGTGAGGCCTATGATGTGGGACACCACCTGGCCCTGACGAACATAGGCCCCCATTGAGGGGAAAAATGGGTAGACAACGTCCACCCCTCTGACCGGGCGACGCTGCCATAGATGACCTATTAGATCATCAGGGACAGGAACAGGCAGTGGCTGCGGCAGCGGCACGCCGTTTGCGACTGCCGCCACCGCCATAAGCTCGGGGAACAAAGCCTGCAGTTCCCCCTGCAGACTTTCCTCCGCCGAGCCCGCATCCCTCACATACAGCAGGCTTCCACTGGTCAAGGAGCCACACTCCGATGTGGCTGATAGCAGGGCATCTTGCCGATGAGTCAGAGGTTCTTCTCCAACATCTTCAAACAAGGCGCCCCAAGGAGACATTTCACCCCCCTCCAGTGTTACCTGGACGGGCGGGATACCTGTCTCCACCGGGCCTTCAAATAAGAACCCGTCCGCCTCTACCATGTAATCCTCTGTTTCCATCGGGCATGTAGAGACCGACGCATCCTCACTGGGCTCCAGCAACTCACCAAACCCGGGCCGTTCGCGTCTGCAAGCCACCATCTTGCGACGGGAGCGAGCCGACGCAAAAAGTTTGCGTCTCAAATCCTCGGGAACCAAAGGAACCGGCCGCTCAACAGCGGACGATTCCCCGGAAACAGAGGAACCAGAGCCAGGACCAGGCCATCGCAAAGGCGACGGCACCGGTGCACCAGCTCCTCGGAGAGGCAAACTACCCATCGGACGCCTACCGGGCGTGGCTGTTAACCACGAGAGAGGCAACAGCCCCGCACCAGAACGCACGACGGAGGCGGAAATGGAGAACCGCTGGTGGAGAGTGGCTCTGCGAACACCACTCTCCGGAATAGACATTATGACTTAGGTTTTTCTATCGAATATTTATGAGAGAAGAAAAAAATAAGCACAATGTAAACACGTCTCAACTTTCTTCAGCTAACAACCTCGTCATGTGGGGATCTACCGAAGGCACTTCCTTGTGGTGAAAGTGAAGAAGGAGGCGAGTAGGTGACCACACACCTGCTTATGAAGGTAAGCGGAAGGGGGTGTGGTCAGACGAATGTTGGGATGTAAAGGTACATGGTGGAATTTTTTATTCAGTGTTTATGCACGAAGTGAAGTACAGTGCAACTAGGTGCTGAGCGAAGCCATAACGATACAGAACAGCTATTCATGGTTAACACATCCAGTGCCAGCCATTAGACTGAGCCCGCTGTTGTCAGGCCGGCTTTCCATTACAAACGTTCACTGTGCGTCACGTTGTTTGTAGAGCTAAACCTATATTTTATATTATAGCTATGGGTCCAATATAATTGTCGATTGACAGTAAGAACCTTCCGTTCAATATGCCATAAAGAAATAATTTTTCCATCGATACGTTCCCATTTTATACCGTGGTGAATATGAATGTTATATCGGAATGATCTGGGATAATTCCTGTGAGGCTATTTATAAGGCGCAACGCTAATAACGTTAACCATTGGCGTTTCGTCCCTACACACGCTACAGTTAAAAATCCAAATGCATGATCGGTATTATGTTCCATCATGAATGCGTGAAAGGGGGGGGCGGGGGTCGTTTGTGATTAATTGATTTCCAATAACGGCATTCGTTATTACCACAACATACACTGATCTGGGGTATGGCTATGGAATCCTTGCATGATCAAGCTGAAATTGACGTCAAATTGCTCTTACCTTTGGCCGGTTGGATTCCAAAAATAATTATTTGATCGCCATCTGGTAGATCATAAGTCCATTTGGCACACGCCATAACCCTATACAGCATAATGAATCCGGCGTCCCAAAAGGTATTCCATGCTATCGGGTGAAGCCCTCGCTTCAGGCTAACAGAAAAGTCTGCCCGGAGCGTTTTCAGTGTGACACCAGGTCTGCAACAGGGGTTACTGCATTCTCGAGACAGCGCCACTACCAGGATCTGGCCGGTACTGCACCTACAGCCCTGTGACATGGAATAGGATATTAATATCGGGAAAAAAGGAAAAACGACACAGAAACGAGAATCTTTGTTTCCGGCACTCAACCGCTGGGCCACAGAAACGAAGATTCTCGTGAACGCACCCAAAGGGTTAATGTATATATTGTCTAGTGTTAGTCCTTGTATCCAAAGCTCAGTCAAGCAAATAGAGAATGAAAACATGTATCTATTTGAATTTATTGTTTTTGGTAGCAGGGCTACACATTTGTTTACATTTGGATCAGTGATTGGGCCTTTAACCTTTTGAGCCCTAGCCCTATTTTCTGAAAATCCGCCAAAAAATACATACCTAAGTAAATGGAAGATTGCTCCACTTCTACAAGGTCCATTTGCATGTTATTGGTATCTAGGGACATCTATGGATCTCGGGGGAATGTATTCCCAGTGTCAGAAATATTGTGTCTGTTACTAGGCTTGAGTAAATTGTAATGAACCAAAGGAGAATATCAATTATATTAAAAGATATATAATTTTTATCTTGGACGGTGAATAACACCATGCTAATAAAATGACCAGACATGAAAAAACGCCACTAAGCTCGTTCAGCACCTTCTTCACATGTACAAAATATCTAAGCAAATTAATAAAGGGAAGATGATTAAACAGAAGGTTTTGTAGACAGTACTGAATTCTGCCATCCGGACACATGCAATTTGAAATATTATTATAGAATATAGAATATCAGGCCTATAAATGACCTTATAGAATGAAATCTACTGTGAATACAGTTACTTTTCTATTATGTAGATTTCTCTGCCATTTTTCATCAGATTACAACGCCGTTTTTTGCCAGACGTTCACAGAAAGGTAGAGAAACTAACTGTGTTCTAATTTATGCCAATAACGTTCAGGTTTGTGGTAGATAATCCCGAAAAATAAGATAAATAAAAAAGTTAATCACAAGTCATTTGATTGATAGAAGCTGGCTTGAGCTGGGTAGGGTAATTTTTCAAAATTCCAATGCCCATCGAAAGCTCTGGGTCTCCTCTCCTCATATGACTACAAACTAAATGGCGGCGCGCATTTCCTTCCGTCGATATTCGCTAGTTTCCTAATACATTTCCAAAACTCATATTTCACTAATAACACTTTAACCTATTGGTAAACAAACGTATTGCCGAAAATATACACTATGACTGCTGTTTTGACAGGGTTAGGGTCTTTACTCTTGGCTACATTTGAAGAAGAAGAAAAAATGCAACATTAATTCATACAGTCTGTAGAGATAAGATGGATTTATGGCGTGATGTCATTTTGGGTCCAGTACCGGACCCACCACATCATTCAGTAATTTAATTTTGGTAGTGATTTGGTCGAGGTGTCGGATTAAATACATTCAGTATCATTAATGTTAAACAAACTTAACATAAAGAGGGGACCCCCATAACTACAGTATATGTACTGTAAAGTCTGTCAGGTTCGACTCCCCATCACCCCCATGTTGGGTGCATCACGACAAGGAGTACAGGGGTCTGGTGGACAACTTTGACTAACAAGGCTCAAATTGTCGTCAGACCAGTCCATTTTGTCAATGTGAACCGTCAAGTATTAACTCATTAAACATAGGAGTGCGTCACATTGTTTGTAGAGCTATATCTATATTCTATATTATAGCTATGGTCATTTGACAGTTCTATCTTCTGTCCAAGATGCAAAAAAGAATAAATCTTTTCATGAATACATTTGCGCGTTATGCTGTGGTGAATATAAGTAGTTTCGGAATGATCCAGGCTAATTCCTGGGAGGCTGGTTATAGGGCGCTACGTGAATTCTACTAAAAGCATTGGCGTTTTGTCCCTGGACACGCTACTATTTCCAAATCAAATGTATATAATAGGTACTATGTCTCATCATGAATGCATGAAAGCATCGTTTCTGATGCTTTGATTGCCAGTAACGGCATTCGTTATTACTACAACACACGCTGATCAGGGGTGAAAACATTGTACGACCAAGCTGGAATTGACGTCAGATAGTCCTTACCTGTGGTCGGGGGTTTGATCGCCATCTGGTCCATCTGATGTCCATCTGGTCCACAACATAATACGGCACAACACATGCATTGATTGTCCCGAAAATGATTCAATGCGATCGAGTGAAGCCCTAGGCAGTTTAAACGTAACACCCGGTCTGGAACAGGGTTTACTGCACTCTCGATACTGCCTACTAGCAGGATCTGGCCGGTACTGCACCCTTGGGGTCCCAGTATGCCTTTTAACCCATTCCGTGCCAACCATGAGTAAAGTCGGGTTAACTCGCCATGCGTTCCGTGCCAATCACGAATACACTCAGGTTTTGGTCGTTTTTGCTTTTATTCGATTTTCCTATACTAGAGACCCATGCGCCCCTCGCTGGCTCATTTTTGGGTCATTAGAAATGCAATTCCGATCAAATCCACTAGGTGGCAGGCTCTCCCTATATTTGTAACACATGTGTAACACAGCTGGCCTACCTGATGCATTGGACAGAATGAATAGAGCTCTGCTAGGATTGGTCAATACTAAAGGTCAAACTGTGCCCACCTGGGTATTTAAACGGTTCACAGACAGTGAACTCTGAGAGTGTTGGTTGGTGTTGCAAGTTTGAGTTTATTGAGAGATTATTGAGAGAGATTACCGTTGAGCATTGATATATAGGCCTATATCATTGAAATATAGTATTTTATTAGTAGTAGTAGTAGTATTATTTGTTTTATTTGTAATATTTGTAGTATTTATTTGTAGTAGTAGGTAGTAGTAGTCACAGTACTTTAGAAGTACTTAGTCGTGCTAATTAGTAGTACTAGTCAGTAGTAGTTATTTATAGTCGTTTTTATAGTCGTTTATAGTTGAGAGTAGGTCTTCTTCATTTGATCAATTCGATCATGAAGAGGATATGCAAGACAAAGTCGGGAGCGGACGATAGGTATCGCCAAACAAGGCTTCCCTTCGTTGCTGCTACGACTTCCAACACTGAACCGGGTGCCGAGCCAGCGGTGGCAGGCCCCAGCCGCGCTGGGCCTAGCGCATCTGCTAGGAGCGTGTCGCCCCGCCGAAGCATGAGGAAGGCCGATTATGTGCAGGCCGATTATTTCCCTGGCACATCCGACGAGTCCGGCGGTCCGTCCGACATGGACATGGAGGAGGACTGGGTTCCAAGTCGAGGTAAAGATACCTATCAATTAGGCTTGGGCGATATGACGGTATTACGGTATACCAGGGTATTTCGCAATCCCGCCGGTATGATTCTCAATACCGTGACGTCACAGACTGTGTGCCAAATCACAAATGGGATGTGTTTCCTTCTATTACACTGTGATTGTAGTGCACAGCACGTGCCAGCAGAGGGCAGTGCAGTCTGTCTTTCCATCTCTCAGTCAGAGCTCAGTAGAGCAGGATGACGCAACACGTGTGTTCCTTTGAAATTTATTCACATGAGTGGACTCGGGGACACGTTGTTTACCGGTAAGTTATGTTATGGTTAAGCGATTGGAAGATGAACGTATGAGATATGAATGCTGGTGGTAGTGTATGTTTGGTAAAGCGTTCCAGTTCGACTGTGTGTGTGTGCGTATTGGCTTCGCGATTCACTACATTGGTTTAACAAATAAAGTTATTATTATTAACGGCTTAAGCTGGGTTTTGATTATCACTTAATCAATGCAGAATACATTTTGTGCGTCTGTATGTGTAGTTGTGTACTACTGTCGTGAGTTTTTGAGTCATATTGCTCTAATTTCAGCCTCCGTTATACGTTCCGTATGACTCGTTTCATATCTGTGTGTATCGAATGTGCGCGCTGGTTTGTTTACTTGGTAACATACACGGGTTGCTAAGGAATTTAGGTTTGAGGTTGAAGAAAGTGCACTTTTAGGTTGAAAGAACGGCGCTAATGTCAACGTGTTTCAATATAAGCGTTATGTATGGTGATAACGAGTATATTGTTAACTTAGCTCGGCTCCGGTCCACCCCCCCCGCTGATGAAAATTAAAGTCATACCGTCACCGTCATATACTGTATACCGGGGTATTATGTCAGCAAGGTATGACGGTATGAACAAAATTATACCGCCCAAGCCTACTATCAATTCAATCATAAATCATATATTCGCACATGTGTGTGTTGTAAATGTTTGTAGATTGTGCATGTGCGTTCAAGCTAGCCTGTGTGCGTGCCGCGGTACAGCGATGTATGCTGAGCGTTTGAGCTACTGTCTATATTGGATATTAGTATTGTATACTGTCAAATACGTTAGTTCGACAACTAACTAACGTTATTCTTCCATTTATTATAGTTTATCATGCATCGGAAGGTGGTGTCTGGCCTGGCAATTGCAGGCGTCGTGATCATCAAGGTAATGCAACTTTCCAGTAATTGTGTAAACTAAAGCCGATATGTAAATATGTTCTAATGTACAACATCAATGACACAGTCGTTGCGGCAATATGTTTTCAGAGCAGATGAGCATGCATGCCTAAATTCATGCACTTATCTAACTAATATATCTATAGATAAAATGTCATTTGTTTTCTTTGATTTTTTCATTCTTTCGATCCTTTGATCCTCGGCGCCCAATGTAACTTGTTAGGGGGGAGGTGTGGTCCTTTGATCACGATAAAAGGCTGACCTAGCACTGACCTGTCTTACCGTGTGTGTGTGCGTGTGTGTATATGGGAGATGAGTGTCTTGACACTACAGTTTAGCATTTCATTGTATATAGCATGCATTGCATCTTGTCGTAGAGTTATTTTCTTTGACAAAATAGGTTATCTGTTTGATGTGGCAGGAGCTAATCACTGTCTCTCACCACTGCACTCTCTCTCTCTTTCTTATTGCAGCCTCGGACACAGAGTCCGACGAGCATGTGGCCGCGGAGTCTGACATGGAGTCTGATGAGGATGTGGCTGCCAGAGCCGCTGCAAGGCCTATCACTCCGCCCATTTTAGGTGAGAACGCAACCAAATTGTGTTTATTGTTTGTAGATATGGTGTGTAACCATCCTACATTGTATGTAGGATATAACTGTAAATGCATTAGGTGACAAAGCTGACCGTGCCTTTTGTTATTGCAGAGCCAGATTCCGACTCGGAGTCAGATGTGACGGTGGACGACGCATCGCCTTCTAGGCAGAGGGGTAAGTTAGGCCTCACTCTCTCACACTGACTCATTTACTCACACACAACGTTTCTAACTATGTATTATAGGAATGTGTGTCTACAGTATAGGGTGTACATGGTAGACTAGTTAGTTATTGTAATATTTGCATAATTTACAGGTTGAGGTCGGGGACGGGGAAGAGGAAGAGGCCGGAGAAGCAGGTCAGCTCCTAGTGGGAGCCAGGAGAGCTGGCACCGCGACAATTGGGTACCAACCGAGATCGATTTCGAAGCCACACCAGGACCACTGCAGGATGCGGCCACAATCAGATCAGACCGCCCGTTCACTTCTTGGGTCTGTTTCTCACAGAAGAGTTCCTTGGTCAGATCGCACATCAAACCAACCTGTACGCCGAACAGACCATTGCCCTCATCGATCCCGGCTGGGTGAGTAGCAGGCTACGTTGTTGGAAGCCCGTCACTGTTGAGGAGCTACGGAGGTTCTTTGGACTATTATTCCTGACGGGGATCGACCGGAAGCCAGAGATGCAGATGTATTGGTCGACTGATCCCATTTTCTTTGCGCCCCATTTCTCTAACACAATGCCCCGCACCAGGTTTCAGATAATTTGGAGGTTCATGCACTTCAACGACAACCAGGAGATTGATGCCAGTGACAAACTGTACAAAGTATGCCCCGTCCTAGACCACCTCTTGTCGCGCTTCCAGGAGCTGTTTCAACCGAACCGCAACATCAGTATAGACGAGGGAATGCTGGCCTGGCGTGGACGCTTAGCCTACAGGGTTTACAACCCCCAGAAGCCGACGAAATATGGCATCAAGTCATATTATCCTTTGTGACTCTGGCACTGGTTGCTGCTTTGCAATGCAGCCATATTGTGGGGATGCAGGGAACCTCAAGGACACAGTCGTAGGGCTCCTAGGATGGTTGGCCGTCGAGGGCTACAAATTGTACATGGATAATTTATATAATTCTGTTGCCCTCTCCGACAGGCTCCTACAATTGAAGACCCAAGTCTGCAGTACCTTGACACAGAATCGTGGAGAACCGGCGCTTGTAAAGCACGTAACCATTGCTGACCTTGAGATGGGTCAGACCATGGCCCTGCACAACAACCGGGTCATGGTCCTGGCCTGGAGAGACAAAAGGATTGTCAAGATGATCAGCAGCTTTCACCAGGACACTTTAGTGGCCTCACACATGTGGCGGAAAGGTCAGAGAGGGAAGCCGTGCTGAAACCGGCATGTGTGGTGGCCTATAATATGTGTATGAACGGTGTTGACAAGTTGGATCAGCATATAGTATACTACCCATCTTCGTAATATCGCAAAAATTTGCCCCATTTTAACTCTGGCTGATGCTGAAACCCTGATTCATGCTTTTGTCTCATGACGTCTGGACTACTTTAATGCACTTTTTTCAGGCCTACATAATTCAAGCATCAAAAATCTTCAACTCGTGCAAAATGTGGCTGCACGGATACTAACTACAACTAGAAAATGTTATCACATCACACCAGTTTTGTCCGCCCTACACTGGCTTCCTATTCAAGGCCGATCTGACTTTAAAGTGCTACTCCTCACCTACAAAATTTTAAATGGGCTTGCACCGCTCTATCTATCCAATCTCATCTCCCGATACTCATCCGCTCGTGCTCTGCGCTCACAAAATGCGGGCTTCTATCGATTCCTAGGGTTAAAAAGAAATCCGCCGGCCACAGAGCCTTTGTCTACCGCGCTCCCTACCTGTGGAACAAATGACCTGCCGTCGTCAGGGGCGCCTGCTCTGTCGAAGCTTTTAAATCCCTGCTTAAGACCCATCTTTTCTCTCTCTCCTTCAACCTACCCGGATCTCACCTGGTCGGGGACTGACCTTTAGATGAATCTGTCTTGTTTAGTTAGGATGTCTATTTTCTCCCATGTCTACTTTTCTGCAGACATGGGAGAACCTTTTGGCCTCTGTCTCTGCCAGTCCCGTGGAATGGCTTCGTGCCGCCTTCTGTCTGGCCTGCAGTGCTGAACCTTCTGAGTGGCTCCTCCTGCCCCCACGGGGCGTGCGGCCCTGGGCTGTTGTCTCGTATTTCACCCTGTGTCCATACGCTTGCAGTGGTTCTATCTATTGCTCTATCTCACAATATTCTTGTATACTGTGGTTCTGCTGTCGCCATGTGTGCATGTGCTCGCTGCATGTATCTGTTGCTCCATCTCCACCCACTACAAACATGGGAACTCTCTAACCCCTGTCCCAACCCCCCCCCATCTCTCTGAGTGCTTGTCTCGTAGTGCTGACCAAGGTGATGGATGTCTCGGGTCTTGGCCAAGATTGCAGTGACTGCTCTATGTGCACCACAAGGCCATGGATCAGCTCCTTACCGTCTTCTGTCTGTGGTCTGTCAACATGGTTTGTGGTCTATCAACGTGGTTTCATTGCTGGGTTAAGTACTTATATTCTATTCACATAATATGCTTACTTCATCTATTCTATTCACATATATGCTTACCACTTGTATCTATTGCTATGTCCGCCCACTACAATCACGTGAGCTGTCTAACGCCTGTCCCGTCTCCCTGTCTCCCTGTGAGTTGCTGTCCCGGAGTGTTGACCGGAGTGTCGGACGTCCCGTGATGAAGACCGGGAGGATGCGACCCTCTCTGCGTGCCCTCCTGTCTCCCTGTCTCCGGCTGTCTCGTAGTGATGACCGGAGTGCTGGACGTCCCGCGATGATGTCGGAGACGTTGCGACCCTCTCTGCGCCGCCCCCTATCTCCCTGTCTCTGGCTGTCTCGGAGCGATGACCGGAGTGTTGAACGTCCTGTGATTAAGACGGGGAGGACGCCACCCTCTTTGCGCCACCCCTGTGCCTCAAATAGATCCGCTATCAGCTCTATCTTTAATCTTTCAAAATGTTCAGTTGCTATTGCATGCACTCATCTGTGTTTCACTACACACATGAGTGCATGCTTACCAACTGTCAGTCTGCAACACTATTATCACCGACATCTAAGAAGGGAGATCCCCCCTTGAATGGCCCTTCTAAGGTTTCTCTCCTCCACACTACCTGTGGTGCATTTTTTCCTATTGTTAGGTTTTAGTGAGTTTTTCCTTACCTACGCGTGGGGTATGTCTGGGAGTGTTTGCATTCATTCATTTATTTTGCATTTATTTAAAATGTGTTGGACCATATGGTGTTCTTGTTAAGTTCTTGACTTATTGTTATGTTTCTTCTTGACTTGTTTAAAGAAGACGTGTCCGGCCCATGGGGACATTAACGTGTGTTGTCGGGCCTTACAAATAAATTTGATTTTATTTGATTTACCCCTGTATTCGCAAGACTGCAAAGTGGACCAAGAAGTTTGTAGTCTATTTGATTCAAATCTGCATGTCCAATGCCTTTGTTCTGTACAGAGCCCGACACCCAGCAGGACAGCACAGGACACTCCTACAGTTTGTGAGCAGTGTGGTAAGAGACTCAACATGAGGCGGCAGTGGCAGGTGAGGTGGCAGGTGAGGTGGCAGGTGAGGCGGCGGCGGGTGGTGAGGAGGTGGGGGCGAGGAGGTGGGGGGTGGCAGGCAGCCCGGCAGGCAGCGTGATCCCAGGGCCCCAAGGGAAGATCCACAGAGCAGGTTGGGGGGCACCATAGCAACACATACTACGAGGAAGTACGCATCCACCGAAAAGAAGAAGCAGCCGACGAGAGAATGTTAGGTCTGTAAGAAGAAAGGCTCCCGACGGGAAACAACAACATACTGCATACAGTGTGAAGTTCCCCTGCATCTTGACACGTGTTTCAATCTCTACCATACGAAAAGAGATTATGCTAGCTGAGTATTATCTCTCTTGTATGGTAGAGATTGAAATACGTGGATGGATGCGTAATTCCCCGTACTATGTGTTGTTATGCTAGCTGAGTGTATAGTAGTATAGTGTTTTTTTAAATATGTAAATAGGGTAAGTATTTCACAATCTAGGTTATAAAACAGTACTGTGAATGGTTGCATAGTGGGTAGTACTGTTTGTACAGAACAAAGGTGTTGGAACATGGAGATATTTGGAACACTATTCTTGGTCCACTTTCAGAGTAGCAATGGTGGTCTCGCTTGTCAATACCGTTCATCATTGTCCTGTGGGAAGCTGGTGATCATCTTGTGTATATATAGTTGTATCGTCTAGCAGTGTAAATGTCACGGTCCCAGCCGGGGTTCCTTCCTGAACAATGTGAACAGTGGCTTTCTGCTGCCCCCTGGCGGGCAACTCCAGATACTGAACCCTCTGAGGCATTTATGCCTAGGTTTGCTGGCTATGATTAATGTTCTGCCTCTGTTCATGTTGTCTTTGTCTTCCCCCGGGCTGGGTTGTGTATGAAGGGTTTATCTCTTTACATATGTTTCCATTAAGGGTTCATCTCTTTACATATATGTTTCCATTAACACATTGACTGCCGTTCACGTAGATCTACGTTTCTGTCGCCCGATCGTTGAGTGCCGGAAACGTAGATCTACGTTTATGTCACGGTATTTCTTTTATTATCTATATCCATTCATAATTCAGCGGGGCACCTTGTGCATACTGTTTCTGAGTATTATACCGCCCTCTAACGCCTTCTGGCATTATTGCACCCTGTTAGAAACGGGTTTGTTTATTTTCTATACCGAGCTGCGGCATGGGGGCGGGTCCTAAACACTCCGGCAAAACACACACGCTTCTAGGGATGGTTTGGACAACTGACCCCGCCCGCCCGTTGAAGTGCAATGCCCAATAACGTCGGAAGCACGATCGCTGTGGATAACTGGAATGGCGATGAGATTATTGGATTCTTTTTTTGCATTACTTCAGAGACCAGGTAAGGACACCATATATGAAAGCTTGCGTTGATCTGATATTTATTTCTACTGCGATTGAAGCTATATGTGTTTATGTGTCTGGCTGTTCTACCGTTGGGTTGCAGGAGGGGTGGGGGTGCCGGTCTAAATCACATTGCATGCGTGCACCACAAAGGATAATAGTGATGATCTAGCATTGATTTCAGGAAGATCCGATAATCAGGCGAAAAATTACAACGTGTTTATTGAATTACACAAAAACGCTGTTTTCATGTCTTTTCCCTGGAATTGCTCAGAAGCGGCCGGACTATGTTCATATTCAAAACGGTATAAAACGGAAATGTACGGATGAAAAAATAATGTGTTTTTTGCACGTTGACCAGAAGCAGCTCAATGAGACTCGAGGGCGTTATTAGACCCATAGCGATACTATAAAATATTAGTTCTACAAACTACAACTACGTTTACATGGGGTTAATGGGCGGCACGGACGTGGTCACTTCCCGGAAGGGGCGTGGCACTCAATGTGTTAATAAAGAGATTGAATATATATTAAATGGGATATAAACTAAATTAAATACAGCTAAATAGAATATAGTACAATTATACACATGTAATTGGAATAGGACATTACAAACGTATGCAATGAAGATATGCGACCAAAACACAGCTTCTATTCAGATTCAGATTCCTTTATTAAGCCATATGTGTAACCATTGGTAATTGTCACAGTGATAGTGTATGCATTTCCCATACATTTTCTTTTTCACATAACAAGACACAGGACAAAGACAGTGCAGTGCAGGATCTATCATTTGAATAAGTATATATATATATATATATATATATATATATATATATATATATATATATATATATATATATATATATATATATATATATATATATATATATATATATATATATATATATATATATATATATAAAGTTGTTACGGTTGCAGTGCAGGTAAGCAATTGTGAGTCCAGTAGAGGAGGAAATAATACGAGTCGGAGAATGATTGCTCTTTGTTAGTGGTGCCTTTTTAATGTAAGAACACAGAGCACAGGGAATCCAGAGAAAGACGCCGGGCGTCGACTTGAGAGCAAGGTAGATACATGAGAAATAATCAAGAGCGAGAAGGTCAGCAGTATCTCCAGCTCCTTCCACACGAAACACGGTCTGAAGCCTCGACAGCGATAGAGAGGACAACAAGTGAATATATAGTCAAACACCAACATTCCAATGCGTCAATTAGTGACAGGGTAATTGACAACAAAGTGACAGCGACCAGTGATGACAGAACAGGGAGTGACACATCAGGAATGGGGCGTGACCAACAGTGAGTGCAAATACCAACCACCAGGGGAAATAACTCCAGAATGACAGTTGGGTTCCTAAGACAGAACCCAGAACGTTACATAAAGTGTAAAGTGCAGTGCAGAGTTCCAGGTCAGTCCCAGTGAAGGATTCTTGCCAGTGTCATTGATATTATTGTGTCCATTATCCTAACTAAACATGAAATACAACTTGCTCCCCCAAAATATTCGGTAATTAGAAAATATCTTCACTGGTACAGTGCCTAAATTCTGTATAAATATTCTGCAATATGGACAGGTCTGCTCAAAATATTTTATTTGTGATGACAAACAAATGCAATGATGAAATAAACTGAATAAACACATTTGGCCTGGAAACGAAATCAAATACAATATGGAATAAAATAAATAAACACATTTGGCCTCTGGAGCACGACTCGGAGGTCCTGACGGATGAGGTCCAAAGACACTCAACCTTGCTGGGCCGGGCATGAGAATGACAGTGGACATTTCCCCCCTCCTGACATTGGTTCCCTACCTTCCTCTGGTGACCTAAGCCCGATGGTGCAGGTGGCCATCTTGTGTTGGTTTAGAGTAATAGAATACATTTCTAATTGTTTGTTATCCTGGGCTCTTCCTTCCCTTGTTTGATTTCCTCCTCCTGTCTGATTGTTGTATGTGATTATGCCTTTTGTGTTGAAAGGGATAACCTGTCCCTCGTGAGTCCTGAATTGATATGGTCATGGACCAGTCGACCAAAAGATTCGCGGAACGACAGAGTATTTCAAACAGAGCTTTTATTTCATCACACAGAGAAGAAGAGCAGTCACCCCGCACGGGCTCATCCTCTCGCACCAGTAGAAGAAGGGCAGAATATCCACATTACATGACATATATACCCTCTTGGATGGGGAGAGAAGGGGAGGGGTGTGTTTGTGTATGTATTTGTGTGTGTATGTATGTGTGTGTGTGTGTGGTGTGTGTCTGTGCTAGTCTGTGTGTGTGCTTAATGGGTTCCAGATGTAGGCGGGAGAGATCGCTACTCTCGAACAACATCCCAACAAATCATGGGCGCGACAGCTGGGTGGGGGAGATGTGTGCGCGTGTGTACGTCGGAAGAGGATGATGTGTGTGTGTGTGTGAGGCGCGTGTGCGTGTGTGTGAGGAGGGAGCCACAGGATGGATGCAGCAACGGGGTCATCAGGTCACAGACTGAGAGACGCCCTGGCTACAGCGTGCATCAGACAATAGGTGCACAGATACATAGGATATTGACAACAAATATTTACTACATCAATGAACTAAAAACTATCAACCCCCCTTTTGACATTAAATCAATATACGTCAACACAACAGTTCATTGATGGATCTGTACCCGTCGATTGTCAACCATTACATGCATCACATCCAATACCAGACGGGATAACAACACCAGGAGAGGAGAGAGAGAGATGGGGGGGGGGGGGCGGGAGAGAGAGAGAGAAGAAAGAGAGAAACACAGACTTTGCGACTTTTCCAGACGATACACTAACCCCCTGGACCCCCCTTACTCAGGCACACACAACATCCATCAGGGCGCTACCTTCCCTCTGTTACAGTACACCGCCCACCTGGGTCGGCCCCGTCTCCTAGAGGGCCAGGGCCACTTCCTGAGTTGGTCCCCGTTCCAGGGTGCGGCCCCCTAGACAAACGTGTCTCCTCTGGTCTGCCGCCCTCCCAGTGTCTCTGGACTGTCCTCTCCACCTCTCCTCAGCTGGCCCACCGTCACCCCAGCTCAGCTCAGTGTCTCTCCTGCTGCCGTTTCTCCCGTTCTCGTCGTGGATGATCTGCCTGTCGTAGATGATCTGCGGTGCCTGCGGTGCCTGGCTGCTGTCGACGATCTCCGGTCTCTGCTGCTCAGCTGCCATCTCCTCCGGTCTGCCTCTCTTCATCCTGGCCTGTCCTCCGTCTCCTCCTGCCTGTCACCTGGTCGTCTGGTGGTCTCGTTACGGACGTCTGAGGGGCTGCTGCTGGTACCTCACCCCTGGTTCAGACGCGCTGCAGACAGCTGGTAGTGAATGTCTGGATCTTCTGCATCGTCTTCTCCTCCGTGTCTCCATTCCTCGTTCCGTCCCTGGTTGCGGCTGGCCCACATCAATTCTCACTGGAACCTCCATTTGAAAGGGAGTATTTCAAACTGAGCTTTTATTTCATCACACAGAGAAGAAGAGCAGTCACCCCGCACGGGCTCATCCTCTCGCACCAGTAGAAGAAGGGCAGAATATCCACATTACATGACATATATACCCTCTTGGATGGGGAGAGAAGGGGAGGGGTGTGTGTGTGTATGTATTTGTGTGTGTATGTATATTGAAGATATAATGCTTGTTTGCAAAGTTTGCTGGAGCCACTTCATCCAGAAGGGCACACCCCGGTCAGAGAGCGGACGCAGACACAGAACAGTCCTTTCGTATTTATTAAGGATTCTGTTGTTGAGCGATATGCTTCCATCCAGGTCGTAGGGCTGGATGGAGCGATCAAAGATTGAGTGAGTGGTGTTCTGCAACAGATAAGCAGAACACACAATAATTAACAGAGGTACATGCTTATTAATCATAACCTGAACACACAGCAAAATATGCTATCTAGCATATTAGCATTGGCTGCATGGACCAAACATAATGCGCACAACTGAAAGGATGCTATCTAGCATGTTAGCATCGGCCGCATGGACCAAACATAATGCACACAACTGAAAGGATGCTATCTAGCATATTAGCATTGGCTGCATGGACCAAACATAATGCACACAACTGAAAGGATGCTATCTAGCATATTAGCATTGGCTGCATGGACCAAACATAATGCACACAACTGAAAAAGATGCTATCTAGCATATTAGCATTGGCCGCATGGACCAAACATAATGCACACAACTGAAAAGATGCTATCTAGCATATTAGCATCGGCCGCATGGACCAACATAACAAGTAAATGGCAGAATGCAATGGCATCCAGAACACACAACTGAAGAGATGCTATAGCATTATTGGCATTAGCATAGCTCAATTAGCAGCATGAATTAACACAACGTAGCAAACCAAATCATAGTCACACATGCATGTCACAGCATCTCAACACATAAGGCAGGCTACATATGACATGTATCTATCATTACCATAGGCACTATATTTGTAGGCTATTGGTGACTTACTTAGTTCATGAACGCACTCTTACTGGGAAAGCAGACAGCAATGGAACACATGGGGGCAAGATGGCCGCTGTATTTAAACCCATTAGGACCCCTGGGCTGTCCAGAGAGATGCCAGACTATAAATAATAGGACCCCTGGGCCATCAAAGAAGTGCCTGACTGGAAATGACAATACACAGCATAACAAATCATGGGGAATTTACAACAGCCGCCCCAAGAATAGCATAGCTATTATGTAAACAGTCAAATTCCCTAAGTGGCTACCGAGGTCTCTGATTGTCGCCATCATTTGCCACAGTCGGGTCGGGAGCGTAGGACACTTGTGGCAGGGAGGCATCCCGCCGCCCCATCAGCAACCTGTTTGGTGTCACATAATGGTGGCTTAAGGGGCCGCAACCGGGCAGGAGGTAAGTCTGCCACCATTGGAGCCACCGGCTCCCACCTCCACTTCCTACATCCTGTGCAGGTCCTCTGATGATGCTTGATGGCCCGTCTTCCCCACAGGACCCAGTACTGGTGCCTGATCTCTGCGAAGACCCTATCGGGCCCTGGGTGGAGTAGGCGGGCATCTACATCCTTGATGAGTTTCGTCACTGCATGGCCAGGATCGAGAACTATGGGGTGGATGTCAGTAGAACAGGAGGTGTCCAGGTGACAAGAGCGTCCACCAATTTGGAGAAGACCCATTGTATGATCCATCTCTGGTGAGAGCGTACTGAGCTTACTACTGGGCAGTACTGGGTTTCCAGCTCTGAGACACTTAAATCCCTCTGGGAAGCAGTCCGCCTGGCTGGTCTTCAGCAGGAAGACTTCGGTGTCATGCAGGTTAGGTTGAGGTAAGGAGGAGTCGGCCGCCGCCCCGTGATGGGTGAACCATGACTCGTCAGACTCATTTACCGCTTCTTCACCCAGCTTGGCAACACATCCTCCATCGAGCTTTTGATCTCTGCTCCAGTGATTTGAGCCTTAGCTGAATCTCCTACCAGTCTTTGCTCTGTGTTACGGGGCATTGGCATGACTGCTTTGGCAGTGGCTTTCAGTGGTGGCGCGTCCTTTGCGCGGAGCAGAGGCGTGGCGTATCGGAGTGTGTCACCAACCTTCACCCTCTCAGTGCGTGCTTCCAGGATGCCCACAGTCTCGTGGTCCAGACGGGCCCTTACTGCTAGCTTTCCACTTCTAAATGGAAGCACATCAAGCTGCCAGAGACGTTCAACGTGTTGATAGAGGTCGTCCGGTGCAGACTTGAGAGGTAAAGTAGCATGAAGTAGCCTGTGACGCAAGACCATCTGGGCCTTGGAGTGCCCAGCCGAGCGCTGTGTGGACTGCTGCGGGTCCACCTTTGGGGCCGAATCTGATGGGTTCTTGGGATGTGATCAGATGGGTGCAGTCTGCACCAATTAGCAGTAGTGGATGCACTTGACTGAAGTCCTGCAATGGGAGCCCCCTCAGGTGGCGATAGCGTTCCTGAAGCGCAGTCACAGGGTAAGACTGCTCGGACAGGGCTAATCGACCTGCTGTGAAGGCGCCCTTCACCAGGTGCTGTTCAGAAGGATGAGTCAGGGAGGCCACATGGAAATCTACAGACTTGCCAGTGAGGCGAGCCACGTCCTGGCGAATCGTCCGCAGTGCGAGGGACTCCACTTCGCCTTTAAGGTCCAGGTGTCGAGCTGCAGCAGGCAGTATTATTGTGCGTTCAGCTCCATCGTCTAGGATCGCATAAGTGTGCAGTGACTTGCTCCCGTTAGTAATGACGATTGGTACCACCTTAAGGTACACCTTCCCTCCTTGTTTGGAGTTGGAGAGCGAGGCACCATCCTTTGGTGTGATGAGGTAGGCACGGGGACCCGGCTTGGCGATGGCGTGGAGAACTCTGAGGTGGACCTCCTGGCACTCACTGCATGGTTTCCTCAAGGTGCAGGCATCTTGCTCATGGCTGGTACGACCGCAATTACGACAACGTTTGCCATTTGCTATCCACTTCTCAACCTTTCCCGGCGAGCATTGGACAATGTCTGGACACTGCGATAGGTAGTGCTCGGCACTCCTACAGAAGAGACACATCCTCTTGAACTTCTGCTTCTTGGCTTCTGATTGAGATGTCTCAGCAGGCTGGTGGCTGTCTTGTTTAGGCTTGGCGGAGCCATAATAAACAGAGAAAGGCTGGTTGCAAGGTCTGGGTGGGGGAACTTGCTTGTCTCTGTTAGAGAACTGTGTCCCTTCCATCCGATGGCGCTGTGCCATTCTCTCTGACAGTCTTTGAGCTTCAGCCTTTACCCTGAGCCAGTCGGCGAGGTCTCGAAGGTCGTACGGGTTTAGGCTGGTCGTGTCGAGGCGACCTCGAGCCTGTAGGTGCTCCACAAAGCCATCTCTCACTTGCGTAGGGAGTTTACACAGGAGCTGGTCCACATGGCCGGTCGACCTGACTTCCATCCCGTTAGGTCCTTCCAGTGATGTGAGCATTCCCACTAGCAAGTCGACGCTAAGGGCGAAGCTCTGGAAGGCTTTGGTATCTCCTGCTTTGAGATCAGGAGCGTTCAGTAGTGCGGCAATCTCGCTTTGTGCAAGCTGATATGGCTGTCCGTATTGCCGCTGCAAGGCCTGCATGGCGGCGGTGTAGGGTTGCGCATAATGCCTGCAGGACTGGGCTATCAGCTTAGCCTCATCTAGAACCAGCTGCTCCATAAGTACACGGTACTTGTAGTGCTCAGAAAGTTCAGTGTGGGCATCGAGTAGGTGGTCCAGCGCCATCTTAAGGTCCGTGAACTCTCTCTCGCTGTCATGGACCAGGTTAGGCAGTTTAGGTACAGGGACTGGCTGCCTGGGAGGCTGGAGAGCGTATGGATCCTGTAGTGCTGTGTACTGGGCCTGACGGACATACTGGACCGGTGGAACTGCTACATGATAATAGGGTGCTGGACCGGGTGTTGGATGCACAAGCTGATAGGCTGGCTGAGTCGATGCAGCAGGCTGAGGCTGATACACTGGTTGTGGATGGTGGCTCAGTTGGTGCAGCAATGGTTGATACATATGCTGAGCAGGGATGGCTTGTGGAGGCTGACATGCTGGTTGTTGATGGCTCTGCTGGTACGGCAGTGCTTGATGCAATTGCTGAACAGTGTTGATTGGTGGAGGCAGATATGATGATCGTTGATGGTGGCTCAGCTGGTGCGGCAGCGCTTGATACGCTTGCTGAGCAGGGAATACTGGTGGAGGCTGATATGCCCTCGCTGCTGCGACAGCGGTTGTGAATGGTGAAGGTGGCGCTGTCCAGGAGGGTAGTTGATAGGTAGACTGCTGAGGTGCACCTGCTGTATGTTGGCCCACTGGCTGGAGAGCAGCTGCAGTGGGTAACCATCGTGCAGGGTAGAGTGCTGTTGCAGTCTGAGGTTGATAATTAGGCTGTGCAGGCGTAGCTGTAGTATATTGATGCACTTGATATGCAGATCTCATTGGCGTAAGCTCATACCGGGTCTGTGCGGCCGCTGGTGTGCTGCCATGCCTGCTCCTCACCATTGATGACACAGGCTGGTTTGACCGGTAGGTAGGCTGGTAACTTGGTACCGTTGGCATTTGCTGGCCCACGTGACCCACTGCTTGCATCACCTGGAAGTCAGACTGTGGCATGACCAGACTCATCGCGGTGGGGGCTGGGGGCCTCGGAGCAGCCCCGAACAGCGGTGCGGAGGTTACTGTCGGCGGTAGAGACTGAGTCGACATGTAGGCTTGCTGCCTTTGGCCCGGTGTACAGGTTGTGGCTTGAGACTGTAACGTTGCAGTTGTTGGGCACAGCAGCGGTATTAGTGGCAGCGAGCTCGACCATGGTGAGCGGTTGGGTGGGACGCTCAGACTATGATGTGACAATGGTGGTGGAAGGCGTAGGGGCACGGTAGAGCAAGGTCCTCTTGCGTCAGAGGTGCCACCTGTTAGGCTCCGACTGTGGTGGCTCTGCTCTGATGGGGATGGCGATGTGAGCCCCACACACACTTCCCGCTGGTCAGGCCGGGTGTTAGCATACGGTGATAGGTCCCAGTGTCGCGTCTGATCGACTGCTCCCGGCAATGAGAGGCAGGGAGGGGGCCCGAGCGCAGTGTGGAGCTGGTCACCTGTAGCTGCAAACTCGGTCTGCAGGCTGAGTGACCGCAGCTGCTGTGCGGTGGCACCTTCGCTGTCATCTGGTAGAGACGGTGCAGTATTAGGCATGAGGGACTGTGGTAAACTAACCAGATAGCCTTGCAGGTGTGCTGGAAGCTGTCGCAGCCTTCCTCCTCGTCTTCCATTTTCGTCTGCTGCTGTTCTCTGTGTGTCCATGGCGCCGTCGTGGGTGAAGTTATCCGGCTCGAAGGACCAATATTGAAGATATAATGCTTGTTTGCAAAGTTTGCTGGAGCCACTTCATCCAGAAGGGCACACCCCGGTCAGAGAGCGGACGCAGACACAGAACAGTCCTTTCGTATTTATTAAGGATTCTGTTGTTGAGCGATATGCTTCCATCCAGGTCGTAGGGCTGGATGGAGCGATCAAAGATTGAGTGAGTGGTGTTCTGCAACAGATAAGCAGAACACACAATAATTAACAGAGGTACATGCTTATTAATCATAACCTGAACACACAGCAAAATATGCTATCTAGCATATTAGCATTGGCTGCATGGACCAAACATAATGCGCACAACTGAAAGGATGCTATCTAGCATGTTAGCATCGGCCGCATGGACCAAACATAATGCACACAACTGAAAGGATGCTATCTAGCATATTAGCATTGGCTGCATGGACCAAACATAATGCACACAACTGAAAGGATGCTATCTAGCATATTAGCATTGGCTGCATGGACCAAACATAATGCACACAACTGAAAAAGATGCTATCTAGCATATTAGCATTGGCCGCATGGACCAAACATAATGCACACAACTGAAAAGATGCTATCTAGCATATTAGCATCGGCCGCATGGACCAACATAACAAGTAAATGGCAGAATGCAATGGCATCCAGAACACACAACTGAAGAGATGCTATAGCATTATTGGCATTAGCATAGCTCAATTAGCAGCATGAATTAACACAACGTAGCAAACCAAATCATAGTCACACATGCATGTCACAGCATCTCAACACATAAGGCAGGCTACATATGACATGTATCTATCATTACCATAGGCACTATATTTGTAGGCTATTGGTGACTTACTTAGTTCATGAACGCACTCTTACTGGGAAAGCAGACAGCAATGGAACACATGGGGGCAAGATGGCCGCTGTATTTAAACCCATTAGGACCCCTGGGCTGTCCAGAGAGATGCCAGACTATAAATAATAGGACCCCTGGGCCATCAAAGAAGTGCCTGACTGGAAATGACAATACACAGCATAACAAATCATGGGGAATTTACAACAATGTATGTGTGTGTGTGGTGTGTGTCTGTGCTAGTCTGTGTGTGTGCTTAATGGGTTCCAGATGTAGGCGGGAGAGATCGCTACTCTCGAACAACATCCCAACAAATAATGGGCGCGACAGCTGGGTGGGGGAGATGTGTGCGCATGTGTACGTCGGAAGAGGAGGATGTGTGTGTGTGTGTGAGGCGCGCGTGCGTGTGTGTGAGGAGGGAGCCACAGGATGGATGCAGCAATGGGGTCATCAGGTCACAGACTGAGAGACGCCCTGGCTACAGCGTGCATCAGACAATAGGTGCACAGATACATAGGATATTGACAACAAATATTTACTACATCAATGAACTAAAAACTATCAGTGTCCAAGTTGAGTTTTCCTAGTGTGTTCTTATTTTTGGCATTTCTATATTATTGTCTGGGCTCGCCAGCTGTTAGTAATTCAATCAAGGGTAGTATTTAAGTGTGGTCTGCCCTCACTTCATTGTGGAGTCATTGTCTCCTGTACACACACAACCTGGACCGCACGGGGGAAGCAGTGGAGAGATAACTTTATGCTCTCTGTGTCCCTCTCTCTCTCCCTCCCTCTCTCTCTGTCTGCCAGTCGCAGACTGTGGGTGACTCTCACTCAAAGCGCTTATGAGCGGAGCCCATACAAAAATAGCCTGAAATCCTGAGGCTGAAAAATGATGCTTTTGAGTACTTGATCAAAAATATAAAACAATGAATAAAAAATAAAAAAAAACATTCTGATGTGTTCCATAGACTCTCAGGAATTGTGTAAAGTTGCCCAAATAGTGCAAGGAATAGCAATACATGTCCCCTTTAAAGTAGAAAAACAAAGGTAATCTGTAAAATAATACAGTGAATTTGCATATCTACAGTACAATGTGATTGCTGCATAATTATAGGAGCCAAAGCACTCATGAGTTATACCTTATTTCTATTGGCTTAGTTGCCTACACTGTTAAAGTCTACATTTCAGAATACAATGGGGCTTAGCTGTATATTTAGGTTATTGTATTATATGAATGTTTATATGTTTATTTTTATAACCTTACATTGAAACGGCATTAGGAATATTGATTGGATTTAGATTAGGGCTGACCCCTATTAGTCGAATAGTCCAGGGGTTCCCAAAGTGGGGGTCGCGAGCCGCCGCGGGGGGGTCGCCAGATGATTTCCACTACGTTTTGGGACGCGGATTTCAGTGTGCAGTAAAGGAATATATCATCAGCCAATGGACATATCGATCTACCAGATGGCGATCGATAACTGGTAAATCCTTTGGCGAATGTGGCTACTGAGGCTAACGCGGTTATTGGTAATCAATAATCAGAAACGAGATCCCCCGCCCCCCCCCCCCTCATGCATTCATGGTGGACTATCATATCGATCATATGCAGTTTGATTTTTATTTTTAACTCTAGCTTCTGTTATAGCCGAAATGCCATTGGATTTAACATTACTAGCTTAGCGGCCTGTATCTCGCCTTCCAGGAAATATACTAGCCGAAATCCCTTATAACGCCGCCACCGCGGTGGGGGGGGGGGGGGGTCGCCAGATGATTTCCAATTTTTTTTTTATAATCCAAATATATATTTTTTTATGCAGTCAGGCCACTGAACTTAGAAGCAGGCCAGGCCAGTGTTTCTAGTTGCAGCAGCGCAATAGTTATAACCTAGGTGGGGAACAACCAGGAGATCACTGCAACTCACACAAGTTGGAGAACTATCTCTCTCTCTTGCTCTCGCACACACACAAAGGGAGCCGCATGTGATTGGTGGAGGCGGGACCCTTACAAAAAACTGTTGTTGCTAATCATTGACACATGCTAGCCTGTAAAAATCTACTTTGCATTTGATATATTGAAATATGCCATCATACACACTGGCATTTAAAGGGTTAGAATTATAAAATGAATATGTGGTGTTATGATCAGGGCTGAAGTTGAATAAAAGATTGTATTTTTTTCAATCTGACATTACAAAAAAACAGAAAATCCATCAAAATCAGTGTTGTTGCTAATCATACATATGCTAGCCTGTTTTTTAACAATAATTGGTGATGCCATCACAAACACTGGCATTTAAAGGGTACAAATAAAAAAAAGTCCTGCACCAGAATGCAGGAAATGAAGTCTTTGTAACAAAAAAATTCCTGGTGGGGGACCCCCAGACCCCCTGCTTAAAAAGTGGCCTGACTGGGGCTATATTTTGCACTATATATTTCCTGGCCTGAATGATTTTCCGGCCCTGGTTAAAAGCCTCCAATGCTTATTAGTGTGTGTGCGTTTGAACGTTTGCATGTTTCAACCATACATTTCCATTTATAAAAAAAAAAAAAAATTATTATAATTTCAAATTATTATAATTTTCTTTTTACCTCCTATAATAGTGGGGGTCGCGGCTCTCTGACACCGTTATTTGAGGGTCGCGGCCTGAAAAGTTTGGGAACCCCTGGAATAGATAAAAAATAAAAAATTTATAAAAAAACAATTACATTTTTAATTTTTTATATATCATTCTTTCCAAAAGAAAATAGGCCTAGAAGCGTGGCTAACGCTAATGGCACGCATACCAGAGGCTAACTGCCTAAGAAAACAGGCACAGAGGCACTGAAAGAGGATTTCACCCATCTAATGAACACGCTAGACTAGACAAATATCAAGATGTATCCATCAGTGGACCAATTGCATGCTTTTGCAGAGGACAAGAAGCCTTCAGTCGACTCCTTCAGACATTAACACATTGGTCGCCATAAACTAGTTACAGCGTTTTTGGCCGCCATGCGTTGAACGGCAACAACGGCGTAAGCCGTTTTTTAAATCAATATTTCATTTTTTCGCCATGGCATTCATAATTCATCCAGCCAACCTCCGGTGCTACAGCCGGACCCTGAATGAGATTGCAACGCCTCAATACCGCCGCCTGGTGGATGGTCGGGCGAGTTACACTCTCAAAACCGGAAGTTGTGATCGGTGCGTCGAGGAAATTCCTCCGGCAGTAATATCTTGTTAGGTGGGTCCAGACAAACACTGGTGTGCATATGGATCGCTTCCATAACGCAATAATCAATATGATTTCAGTGTTTATTGCGCCATACAAACCGGAAATGGATCTAGGCGATGGGCGTCAAATAATAGTCTCATCAGCGAACGGTAAGAGGACAGTAACATTATTTTTCAGTGCGTTTCTTTGTTTGCAAACAGTTTGATCAATATATCAACCCATACTACTGACGATAAAGGAATTATAGACGACCCCCGCCCCCCCTTTCCTCCACGCATGATGAAGCATAATGTATACCGATCATATAATTTTTTTTGGAATTACAGCAGAAAAGCTTATAAACATACTTATATTCAAGACGGTATTAACACAACAATGTACGAATGAAAAAATATAATGTTCCCACATCCGGAACGATAGATAATCGATGTTGCATGGGCCATAGTAATGTCAATATAGCAATACAATTTTAAAAGTTATAGCCCTGCAAAGAAGGTAAACATCTCCATAGGCTTACAGTGCTGGCAGAGAGTGGTATAAGATGGGCACAATGCCCGGCGCCCAATGTGTTAAGCACCCCCCACAGCCCAAATGGAATGACAAAACTAATTGTCGACTATCGGCAAATTTCGTCCAATCAGTCGACTATCCAAATCCTTAGTCGGGGACAGTCCTAATTTAGATAAAGTCATTGAACCGTCTTAATTTGTCATAATAGAACATTCTAGAACATTTGTGATGTCACAGTATGATGTCATAATCAAACATTCTAGAACATTTGCGATGTCACAGTATGATGTCATAATCAAACATTCTAGAACATTTGTGTATCTATATATATTCAACAGAAGAGCTCATTGTGCATCTTGAAACAGTGCTGAGCAGTACTGAACAGATAGACTAAACAACATAGATTGAAGCCTTGCCTATACCGTAGCTGTAGAAAAGGACCCGGACGACACGCCAGCCATGCTGATTTCCAGGCCTCAGACAGGTCTGTCCTTCCTGGCACCAGAACCAGAAGATCAAGAAGACCTTTACAGCAGATACAAGAAGCTGCAGCAGGAGCTGGAGTTCCTGGAGGTGCAGGAGGAGTACATCAAAGATGAACAGAAGAACCTGAAGATGGAGTTCCTCCACGCCCAGGAGGAGGTCAAGAGGATACAGAGCCTCCCGCTGGTCATTGGCCAGTTCCTGGAGGCCGTGGATCAGAACACGGCCATCGTTGGTTCCACCACAGGCACAGGGTCCAACTACTATGTGCGCATCCTGAGCACCATAGACAGAGAGCTGCTGAAGCCCAATGCCTCTGTAGCCCTGCACAAGCACAGCAACGCCCTGGTTGACGTGCTCCCTCCAGAGGCCGACAGTAGCATCATGATACTCACATCAGACCAGAAACCAGATGTGATGTATGCTGACATCGGAGGGATGGACATCCAGAAGCAGGAAGTTAGGGAAGCTGTGGAGCTGCCCCTCACACACTTTGAGCTCTATAAACAGATTGGCATTGACCCACCCAGGGGTATCCTCATGTACGGACCTCCAGGCTGCGGCAAGACCATGTTGGCCAAGGCTGTTGCTCACCACACCACCGCAGCGTTCATTCGGGTCGTAGGCTCTGAGTTTGTTCAGAAGTACTTGGGCGAGGGCCCTCGTATGGTGCGTGACGTCTTCAGGCTGGCGAAGGAGAATGCGCCTGCCATCATCTTCATTGATGAGATTGACGCCATCGCCACCAAGCGTTTTGACACACAGACTGGAGCTGACCGAGAGGTACAGAGAATCCTGCTGGAGCTGCTCAACCAAATGGATGGCTTCGACCAGAATGTCAACGTCATTGTGATCATGGCCACCAACAGGGCGGACACACTGGACCCGGCCCTGCTGCGTCCTGGTCGTCTGGACAGGAAGATAGAGTTCCCCCTGCCTGATCGCAGGCAGAAACGCCTCGTCTTCTCTACTATCACCAGCAAGATGAACCTGTCTGAGGAGGTTGACTTGGAGGACTATGTGGCCAGACCGGACAAGATTTCAGGAGCTGATATCAACTCCATCTGCCAGGAGGCTGGCATGATGGCAGTGCGTGAGAACCGGTACATCATCCTGGGGAAAGACTTTGAGAAAGCTTACAAAACTGTTATCAAGAAGGACGAACAGGAGCATGAATTCTACAAGTAGACAGAAAGTACCCCACTGGTTCCATTTTCCCTCCTTAAGAAGAGAGAGAAAAAAAAGCAATGCCGTTTAGATACAGTTTGTTTTGATCGATGTACATGTCTGTAACTATAATGTGTCTTTCTAGAAGCCCAGACCCTGACTTGCATTGACCTTGGACTGAGTTTGATCTCAGTACTTCACAAGGCCCAATACCAACCATGGGGCCTGTGATTCTAACCTACATACATACACAAATCTGTTCTTATCACAATCTGTGCCCATCTCATACCCCTCTGCCACCGTTAAAAGCCTATGGAAATGTTTACCTTCTTTGCAGGGCTATAACTTTTTAAATTGTATTGCTATATTGACATTACTATGACCCATTCAACATCGATTATCTATCGTTCAGGATGTGGGAACGTTATACTTTTTCATTCATACATTGTTGTGTTAATACCTTTGAGAATATAAGTATGTTTTTAATCTTTTCTGCTGTAATTCCAAAAACGCTAGTTATAGGCCCAAACGCATATGATATAGATTATCATTATGAGACTGGCGGTGAAAGATCCCAATTATTCGACGCCGATTGCCTAGGTCCATTTCCGGTTTGTATGGCGCAATAAACGCCGAAATCATATCAATTATTAAGTTTAGAAAGCGATCCATATGTACTATAGTGTCTGTCAGGAGTCCTGTAGCGAGATGTGACTGCCGGAAGAATTTCATCGATGCACCGATGGCCCTTCCGGTTTTTGCGAGAGTGTAACTCGCCCGACCATCGACCAGGCGGCGGTATTGAGCCGTTGCAGTCACATCTAGGGTCCAGCTAGGGCATCAGGGGTTGGCTGGATGAATTATGAATGCCATGGCGAAAAAATGAAATATTGATCTCAAAAACGCTGTACAGCGATCTTGGCAGACAACGCATGGCGGGCAATAACGCTGGAAAGCGTTTCCGGCGCTGGATGTGTTAATGACTTCCCTGGTGAAATAAAGGTGAAATAAATAAATAAATAAAAGGCAATAAATAAGTTTTCTTTTAAACATTTTGTTCAATAAAGCTTCTCTCTGGTAAATGCCTCCTAAAGACTTCAGAGTCAATGGTATACAATACAATGGCATTTTTACTTTGTAAAAGTGCCAAACCTCTGTCAATTGACAATCAAATTGCCAACAGGCTCATACAAAGAAATGTCAAGTTTTTATTTCAACTGGATTATTATTATTTATTTATTTCTACTATTAATTAGCTACAGCTCTATTGTCAGATGCCTCATACAACCTCTGGGTTATAATAAAGTGTCTAGTGTTTTCCTAGTGACCGTCCGGTGGGCTACTTGTCTCTCTAGGGCGTCGTCACATTTTAAGGCTTATAGGTGACTCAAGAAAATCCAGTAAAAAAAAAAAGAAAACTGAACAGAACTGAAATCTTAATGTTTTAAAGTGCAAACTATTTGGCACAACCTACTGCCTTGAAACGAGGCTTTGCATATAGTCATTATAATATGCAAACAAACATCAAAATAAAACCCTTAAAAAAGTCAAGTCAAGTCAAGTCAAGTCAAGAGTTTTAATTGTCACGGCATACAGGTATACAATGAAATGCGGGTGGTCTTGCCCGCAACGATGTGCAATACAGTGGTACATATAATAGAATCAAAAGAAGAAACAACATTGTGCAGTAACAGATAGCAGGTAACATGGAGTGACATCTCGGTATCTGTACATAGTTATTTACAGCGCATGTGTGACATGCTAGTTAGCTTTGGTAGTGCAATACACTGTTCCTGTTATTCTAATTTAAAGTGTCCTTTCCTTTGGCCATAAGTGTGCGTGTGTGCGACATGAGTGTGTGCCCGCTCATGTTAAAGTGTTAAGTGGCTGCTCGTGTGTGAGCGTGCACAGTGTGCGTGTCGTGTGTGTGTTCATGTGTGCTTGTGTGTGGACAGTTCAATGTTCTGAGCACTCAATGTACATTGTTCATGGCTCTGATGGCCTGGGGGAAGAAGCTGAGCCTAAGCCGCTCTGTCCTAGTAGCTGGGATTTGCAGGCGTCTGCCTGACCTCAGCAGCTGAAACAGGCTGTTATTGGGGTGGTGAGGGTCTTTCATTATCCTGCAGGCTCTGGGACTCAAGTCCAAAAGAAAAGCATCAATGTGAGGTAACTCGTCAAGCAGCATAAGCACTACAATACAGATGAAACGTGAAGGTTTTGCTAATGCTGAGATTATGCAGGAACTGTAGCGGTGGCAGCTCCAGTCCACGTTTCACTCCAGTTGGAGATCTTCAGTGTCGTCGAGTTCTAAAATGGTCCTGTCTGAAAGAAAACGATATGATGAGGAAACAATCAACGGTATAGTTTAACCTCTCAAACCCTGCCCTCTTCTTGATCATCCAATCACAATTATTTCTTTATTTCAGATCGCCATTAGTCACTGCCTCAGCAGCGACTATTCTTCCTGGGGTCTGAATACAAACATATACAAATCAAACAAGAATAATCAATAAAACATCAAATAAAACAAATATCAATAAAACACCAATAAAAAATTCAGACAAATATAGAACAATAAACTAATCAAAATCAGACAAATATAGAACAATAACAAATATACAAACATATAGAACAAATCAAATATCAATAAAACAACAAATATCAATAAAACAACAAACGGAAACATCTCAGAGAAAACTGAAACTTGTTCAAAAACAGCTCGACATTCCATATACTAATATTCCTCATAACCATTAGACAAAGACATTCCAAATTAATACATAACCCAACACAATAATCCATTCATCAGACAGATTAGACTTAACCAAAATCAATCTCTTTCTGCATTACATATTTTCTTAGTCTCTTCCTGAATCCAACTTTACTGGTAATTGAAACTAAATATTGTGGAAGTCTATTCCAGTAGGACATTGCCCTGTACACTACAGTCTTCTTTAACACATCCGGGGCCATTCACATATATATACGTGATTGGGAACCAGCGCTTGGTGGCCAATCACGTATATACGTTTTTAACTCGTTATTTATTTTATTCGCTATCGCCATTCATAATTCATCGAGGCACCTTGTGCATGCTGTTCTGAGTGTGTCTGCAATTGCAGACGGTCAATACCGCCCTCTAATGCATTGTGGTCGCTATTGCACTCCATTAGAAACCATGTTTTTTTTCCTGGGCCGAGCTGAGCCGTGTGGGCGGGGTTTAAATACGCCGGCGAGGTAACCTGTTACAACAATACATCTACGAGGCTGCCCCCCCCCCCCCTCCTTCATATGCAATGCTGGAGAACGTGGCACGGACCTCCGCGATCAGATAATTGGATTATTGTTTTTGCATTACATCAGAGACAAGGAAAGAACACTATATATCAAATCTTGCGTTGATCTGATATTTCTTGCTCCCGCAATTGCAGCTGTGTGTGTGTGTGCCGTTGGTGGCAGGAGGGGGGGGCGCGCCGGTCGAAACCACATTTCATTCTTGCATAAGGAAGGATAATAACGATAATCTAGCGTTGATTTCAGGATGATTAGATAATCAGGCAAAAAATTACAATGTGATAAGTGGATTTCACTAAAGCGCTATTATCGCGTCTTTTCCTGGGATTACTCAGAAGCACCCAAACTATACTCATATTCAAAACGGTATATAATGGTATAAAACGGATGAAAAAACAATCTGTTTTGTGCATGTTGACTGGAAGCAACTCACTGACAATCGACGGGTGTATTAGATCCATAGCTATAATATTTCATATATTTTAAGCACTTGCAAGTGAACAAAGCGCCCCATTGAACAAAGCCCTGACATTCTACCCAGAAGGTAAACAGCGACCCCTGGCCGTGAATGTGTTAAGGCTTCAGTTCTGGGTTTCGGCAGGGCGAACTGACCCCTCAAGGCTTGTCTAGTGCCATAGTTGAGCATCACTAGTAAGCAACAGTTGCAAAAAGAGGCCTACAGGTTTATGTAAAGTATAAATATTTCTCATAAACAATATCATTGACTCATCCATGACAGTTCCTTATGCATTTTTTCAACACTGTTTCTAATTGAGCTATGCAATGCAAGTCTTGCAGCTCTATTTTGAGTATACTGTATTTTATTTAAGTCTTGTTTAGATGCATTTTACCAGATTGCTGGACAATAGTCCAGATGTGACAAAATAGCGATTGTATGACTTGCTTGGTAGCTGTGTCATTTAAAAAATAGGCATTCCGTCTAATAATTGAAATACTTCTGCTTATTTTTGTTACAATATTGTTAACGTGAGTTGACCAAGAGAGTGTTTCATCTATTATAACTCCGCACAATCTGGCCTCCTTAACTTGTTCAATATCTGCACCCTGCAAATAAATATTTAATCTGTGTTTCTCTCTTTGAGCATGCTTTGAACAAATAATCAGACATTTTGTTTTGGGGTGGCTGAGTGGTGCAGTGGGCAAGGCGCTCGCCACTAACGCAGGATATGCTGGTATCGAGCCCAGCTCTCGGCGTTGCTACCGGCTTGGCCGGCCGACATACTAACACAATTGGCAGTGTTAGAGGGTGGGAAAGCCGGTGGGTGGGGATTGGACGTTGTGGACAGCGACTCCTACAGGTCGGTCGGGTGATGCCGGTACAGCAGAATCAGGAAGTATCGGGGGCAGTGTGAGCCTCCCACGCGTTACTCCTCGCCACTGAGAGTTCGAGCTGTTGCGGTGAAAAGATGCGACAGGCTGCCTCCTCGTGTAACGGAGGGGACACGTGATGCAAGGCTTCTATCCTCACTACAGCCGACCAGTGGGAGGCATAGTCTAGCAACGTTCAAGACAGGGGAGGGAAGAATTGGAAAATACGAAATTGGGATGGGAGAAAAATTGAAAATAGGGAGAAAAAGTGGATACATTTTTTTTTGTGGATATTCACTAAATTATAAACACATTCCATAAACTAAAATCTCACTAATAACACTTTACCCCAGGCACGTGCACACATAGAGCCCAAGGGGTGCTTGAGCACCTGCCTTTTTGAGCCTCATAAAAAAGTGCCCTTTTAAAAAAAAAAATAAAGATTTAAAATAAAATTCGTTACGCATATAGACTGCCCTTCCAACTGAAAAATGTCAGGATAGAATCAAAATATTAGGTAAAGAGAGAGATGCCCCCGTATTCCATTGCAGTTTGCACGGCCTCCTCAGTGTGCCTCTCCGCGGACCTATATATTTTATGCATAGCGTGGGTGGTGATGATGATGATGATAGAAACCGCTGTGGCGCATACAGTTGAATGCTGGTATTACACTCATTGAGGGACACAAAGACGTCAAGTCCGATGGGATTTGGGAATCTCAAATACAAATCGGGATTGGAATAAAAAAAATGCATTTATATTATATTAAACAATACAGAATATACAGCACTTCTTGGGGTCTGTAGGGTAAGCACTTATTCCCTCCCCCCTGAACATTTATGGAGATGTATGGGCCTTTTAAGTCAGTGATAAAAGTGTCTTTCAAGGATAAGTGAGCTGCTGCACTGATTATTATAGTTCAATATTCAATATTTGATCACCAAAACCGCCCAATACATTATTGTCTAATGTAAGCAGGTCTTTACTGCCCTCCTCAAAGGGATTCCCATTGCTCAGCAACACCTCCATCAGGTCTTTGGCATGGCGTTGACATTGGTGCTGAGATGCAGATCCTTTCTTGTAATGAGGACATTCTTCACAATCATCGTTTGTTCTTCACAATCAACTGTTGTTTACAGTTCTCATATCTAACTCTAGTTCTCCACATATTTATTGTCTCATTGTGTGAAATATCATATAAGATATGCTCCAATCATGTTTATTTAATTTGTATTCAATTACTCATTCATGAAAACCTAGGTACAGGCACCAACATCACCATTCTAGGTTCAATAGAATAAAGGTTATGAAGCGTAATTTGAAATAAATACAGAAATTGCAGTCATCTTTGATTTTTGCCATACCAGAATATTCAAAACATCAATATTTGAACTCCAGTTGATTCCTCACACAGTATTAACTTAAAATAACAATACAAAATTATATTACACAGCAATTGTGTGAACATTAAGACGTTTTTAAAGAATTCATGATTTCGATTGTGGCCATTTTGGATAATTTTTTATTAAATTCAACTGGTTTCTTGACACTCAAGCCAAAATTGTTCAATAGATCCTTATCTTCAAATTAGAAGTGAAAACGAAACTTTCGCATACATTTTAAATTACTGAGTGTCCAGGCACCCCACTATCAGAAAAGTGTGTGGTTTTCTGGTCAGCAGGAGATGTGCATCTCTGGCAGCTTATGGTCAGTGGCATTGTTCGTCAAATAGTGTTTAACTTGAGTGTTACACCCTGAGTGCATAGTATAATAGACATATTAGCATGGTAGGTAGTAGTATACGGATAGTAACATAGTACATAGTAGTAAGGTACTAGTAAACAACAGTTATTTATATATTATATTGTAGAAATCATCGGAATAGAGAAACGCACAATTTCTATCAGTTGACAACACAAAGCCGTGTGTAATTTATTTCGCAGTAGCACAAGTGACAGCTGTCAGAACTATGCCGGGCTAGCTTCTGACAGCTCGTAGTAATCAAACATTATCAATGAAACCCCACACAGGGCGTCTCCTCTCAGCCCAACCCCAAAATGTTGCTGCTCTAGTCGTAGCGCTCTACCTTAGAGAGGGTGGTGGAGCCATTGCAGCCTCCGACCACTAAGAGCAGGTCGTCCAGCACCCCGATGCCAAACTCGCTGCAGGGGGTGAGCATGTCGGGCAGGGCGCACCAGGAGTCAGTCAAGGGGCTGTAGGCCTCCGCGCTACGCAGGTGGTGTTCACCGTCCCACCCTCCCACCTGAGGACAGGACACATGAGAGGAATGTTTTAGTGTGTGGTTAAGGCAGGCAGGCAGACACTTAGGGAAATGAGGGCATCACAGCAGCATTGCAAGTCAAATTATACATATCTATAAAAATATCTAGTATAAAGCATTTCTCTCTGTGTGCACCTACCGCATAGACTTGTCCTCCGTACGCAGCCACTCCCACTCCGCCACGCCTGCTGCTCATGGGGGCGATCAGAGTCCACTGGTCGGTGTCTAGGCTGTAGCACTAAGCTGTGAGCAGACACCCCGTCCTGTTGCAGCCACCACAGATGTAAACCTGTAATAAGAAAGAATATTCTAATTTAGTTTATATATTCCACTTGATTTCATTCTACTTTAATTGTCTGTTAATGTTGATGCACCAAAGGACCCAGACTCATCTTTTGTATGTGCAAGCTCACTTGGCAATAAAGACATTTATGATTTCTGATCTAACGCTCCTTGTGTTCATCTAGCACCCTGTGTCCCTCAGTTCCACCCACCTTGCCCTGGAGGGCTGCTGCCCCGGCGTGGCTCCTGTGCTCCAGCATGGGTGAGATCACTGTCCACTGGTTGGTTTCAGGCTTGTAGCGCTCGGCGGTGTTCAGATCCACACTTCCGTCCTCCCCTCCCATGGCGCAGATACAGCCGCCCAACGCGACCACGCTGAGGTGACTGCGGCGTGAGTGCATGGGAGCCGCCTGCAGCCAGCTGCGAGTGACAGGGTTGAACCTGCAAATACTGTTCAAATCCCAGCCGCCGCCGACGCAGTAGACCAGACCGTGGAGATAAGCAGTGCCGGGGCCACACTGGCCAATCCAGGGACTCTCCGCCTCAACGCTCATGTCCATCCATCCACCGGCTCGGATATTGTAAGCCTCCATGCCACCCCAGCCTCCGATGGCCAATAGGACCTCCTGGGGCAGGCATGGACGGGTCAGGGGGTTTGGGAGCCAGTCGGAGCCAGGGGGGTTCAGGACGCTGAGGATGAGGGGCCTGCAGTCGTGGCTGTCCCTCACCACAGGGTTGTTCTGGACGTTGTTCAGCAAGTAGTCAGGCCTCATCAAGCCCATGCGAACCTGGGAAGAGACAAGCAGACAGCGGGTACAACTTAGACAATGGTTGTAGACGGTTTCTGTTGCTAGGGAACAGTTTGGACCCAAATGTTTGAGAACCACTGTACTAGGGAACCTAGTGTTGTTTTAATGTAATGCACAGTAATACAATTAGTTACCTTGGGCAGCAGCAAAGGGATGTGTGTTTTACGGAGTGGTCGATCCAACGGAGGACGGCCTCGAACACCATCTCCTCGCTCTTCACGTTCAGATCATCCCTCTCGATGATGTCCACCAGTTGCTGCAGGGACAGCTCCACAAACTCCTGTGAGACGCGCAGCATCTCCTCAAAGTAGCACACGATGAACAGATGGGCCTTGCACCTCAGGTCAGGGCAGTAGTAGATGGTCGCAAACCGCCAGATGCCGATACAGTTTTCCAGAGACAGCTGGCCCTCTAGGAAGTCAGAGCACGCTCCTACTATGCCAGTGACGAGAAGCTGGTCTGCAGCCACCAGAAGCTTTTCCACGTTCTCTGCTGTCACCAGCACAAAGCATGTGTAGGCGTACTCTATGATGAGCTGCATCATACCCGGGGACACCCCAGGGATTGTGTAGACTGCTTTCTCTGAGTCGCTCCAGCGAGTGAAGAGGGCTCTGTGGGACGCAGAGTATAGAGATATCTGTTGAGTAAACAGTAAGCAACATTCTGTCCTGTGTAGTCATATATTTTCACTGTAGAAGTAGGGTCTTAGCACAGTAGAAGTATAGTATCTTTTTACAGTATAAGTACAGTATAGTATCTGTTTACAGTATAAGTACAGTATCAGTTTACAGTAGAAGTACAATATAGTATCTGTTTACAGTAGAAGTACAGTATAGTATCTGTTTACAGTAGAAGTACAGTATAGTATCTGTTTACAGTAGAAGTACAGTATATTATCTGTTTACAGTAGAAGTACAGTATAGTATATGTTTACAGTAGAAGTACAGTATAGTATTTTTACAGTATAAGTACAGTATAGTATATTTTACAGTAGATGTACAGTATATCTGTTTACAGTAGAAGTACAGTATAGTATCTGTTTACAGTAAAAGTACAGTATGGTATCTGTTTACTAAACAAGCTACCCTGAACCAAGCTAACCTGAACCAAGCTAAACTTACCTGAAATAGTCACTCCAGTCACACAGGAGGGCCTTGTGGGCATTCAACTCAGTGCTGTTGACTTTAATAAACACATCACAGAACCTTCCCTCCAGACGCAGCTCATTAAGGATTGTACAGGACATTGTATCCTTTTCCATGTGGGGATTTTAAATTGTATCTACAGAATATATTCAAGCTTACAGACAAATAGCCGGAAACAACAAGTGAGGTCTTCTGAGATCTGAGATCTTCTGAGAGAATTGTTGAATATACTGTACACAAATGTTCTATAATGTTCTATTATGACATCATACTGTGACATCACAAATGTCCTAGAATGTTTGATTATGCATACTGTGACATCACAAATGTTCCAGAATGTTTGATTATGACATCATACTGTGACATCACAAATGTTCTAGAATGTTTGATTATGACATCATACTGTGACATCACAATGGAACATATTTGAGATTATTTGAATAATTTAAATAATATGTTGACATTAAAAAAGAACAAATAAAATGATAAAAAAAACTACATAAAACAATGATACAAATTATAATAAAATATTTAAGTAACATTTATAGAAATAAAGAAAAATAAGACAATGAAATAAAGATAATAATTCATTTAAAAGCTATTTTAAAAGGGTACATTTTGAGCAGTGCCAACCGAGTCTGCTGTCCTAACAGACTTGGGGTCTGTAGGGTATGCACTTATTCCCTCCCCCCTGAACATTTATGGAGATGTATGGGCCTTTTAAGTCAGTGATAAAAGTGTCTTTCAAGGATAAGTGAGCTCCTGCACTGATTATTATAGTTCAATATTCAATATTTGATCACCAAAAAACCCTAAAAAGCATAAAAAGGCCCCTCCCACCCAAAAAGGGCCCCCAAAAATAGCACAGGCCCAGTGCCCTTTTCAGCATTTGAGCACCTGCCCCTCTAAAGTCCTGTGCACGGCCCTGCTTTACCCTATTGGTAAACAAACGTATTGTTGAAAATATTCACTATGACTTATGTTTTGACAGGATTATGGTTTTTACTCTTGGCTACATTTGAAAAGAAAATGCAACATTATGTCATACAGAGATTGATTTATGATGTAATGTCATTTTGGGACCGGTACTGGACCCGTCAGGCTTAAGAGGTTAACTCATTCAGGGCCAACAGCACCCTCTGCTGATGGCCCTTCTGGGCCAACGCTTTATCCAATGGAGAATAGGACTTATTTGCGAGTGCTTAAAACATATCAAATATAATAGCAATAGATCTAAATAACACAGTGATCGTCAATGAGTTGCTTCCAGTCAACATGCACGAAACAGATAATTTTTTCATACATACATTTCCATTTTATACCATGATGAATATAAATATATTTCTAGGGCGTTCTGTCTCATCTCAATAAACTCAGCAAATCGAGCTTAAATGTATTTCCTTAGAAAGCGTGCCATTTGTCGCTTGATTTATGAATAGTTTTCAAATAAACGCTAGATTATCGATAGTATATGTGTCCTCATGCACGAAGAGAAGCAGGTCTGAAAAATCGCTTCTCTGTACTTTGGTCGGCGCGAACCTCACACACACGTGCACGCTCCGATGGCGGTGATAAGAACATCTGATTACCCCAAGATTCGTAACATAAAGGCCTTACCTCACATCTGATGTCATGCAAAAAGATTAATCCAATTCCTGATCGCCATTCCAAATATTGATCGCGTTTATTGATCCAACGTTATATCCAAAAACACATAATCCACGCTGCTCCCAGTCCCCCCAGTCAATGCAATAGTATCCAGCTGCATGCCTGAGAAGTAAAACCGGGACCGGACTAATTTTTTTGATGCACAGTCCCAGCCAATCCAATCCAATGGTGCAAGATCTGCCCCATGGCTTGACAGCAGTCTCAGGACCCTAATGAAAGAGAGAAACATGGCCAAAAAAGCCTCAGTTAGTTCTGGTTCAATTGATGACAGGCATAAATACTGTGCTTTACGCAATCAGGTGACAAAACTAAACAAGGTAAAAAAAGGGACTATTTTAAACAAAGGTTATATGATGCGAGAAATGATAGCAAACAAATATGGAATGTTTTTAATGAAAAGATGGGTCGAAAGACAACTGTGTGCACACCCTTAGTGGAATCAAATGGATTTGTTCTCACAAAACCAGGTGAAATTGCAAATCATTTTAATGATTAATATGTGGGTAAAGTATCTAAACTAAGGCATGCTATGAATATTTCAAACAACCTTAAAACAAATGACTGTATTAAGTATATTATAATGAAAGACAAAATGTGTGAATTTGAATTTCATCAGGCTGAAGTCAGTGAGGTTACTCCGCTCTCTTCCTGATAGTAAGTTAGCAGGCCTAGATAACCTGGATAGTAAAGTGCTGAGAATGACTGCTGGTATCATAGCATCTCTTATATGTCATATTATGAATAGATGTTTGGATGTGGGCCTATTTCCAAAGATGTGGAAGGAGGCTAAGGTTTTTCCTTTACCTAAGGATACCAAAGCTGCTTTTAATGAGGGAAATTCTAGACCTATAAGTATTTTACCTGTCTTGAGCAAAATCATGGAAAAGTTGGTGCATTCACAAATTCAAGAGTATTTTGTTTCAAACAAGCTTGCAACAGATTCTCAACATGCCTATAGAGCTGGTCACTCTACTTCTACTGCCTTGATACAGATGACTGATGACTGGCTTAAAGCTATAGATAACTATGTTGGTGGGAGCTGTGCTGTTAGATTTTAGTGCTGCATTTGATGTGCTGGACCATTCTCTACTGGTTGAGAAACTTAAATGTCCACCAGGGGGCGCATGGGGTCCGCCAGACCACAGATGATTTGATTTTTTTTTTTTTTTTTTTAGATAAATATTTAATTCGCATATTTTTATCATCAGAAGCATGAATAGTCTCTCCACTACAATAAAAATAAAGAAAAATAAATAAACATCTAGACATGATTTTTGAACGTTAACAGTAGGCTACCGGGTAGCCGCTAAAACGTGAATCAGTTGACTGTATCACTTTCTGTAGCTAGCCTAGCACGCTAGTTAACTTTCTCGGCTCGTCTGCAGTCAGCCGCCAGAGGCGAAAATGTGTGACAAACGAAAAGGAGATGACGGCAGCTCATCTGCAAAAAAAGTTAGGACATACAGCAATCGCGAAAATTACATCACCATGGGCTTCACTGAGGGACCAGACAAACGACCTGAGTGTGTGATTTGTGGAGAAAAGTTGGCAAACTCGAGCCTGAAGCCCAGCAAGCTGAAGAGACATCAGGCGTCTAAGCACCCAGAAACCGTTGGGAAGGATCCAGACTTTTTTCGGAGGAAAGAACAGTCTCTCAAGGCGAACAAGCCTGTTGATGTTAGAGTAGCGTGGAGCAGGGGTGGCAGTGATTTACAGAAGGCTACCGAAGCCTCCTTTGAGTGTTCGCTTTTAATTGCAAAAGCAAAGAAACCGCACAATATTGGCGAGCAGCTCATCAAACCAGCCTGCATCAAAATGGTTTAGAAACTGTGCGGCCCACAGGTGGCGGATAAACTAAAATCAGTACCACTCTCGAACAATGTAGTGAAAGACCGAATTGATAAGATGTCAAGTGATTGCGAGCAGCAGCTGTCAGAAAATCTTAGAAAGGGTCCATTTGCCATACAACTTGATGAAACTACAACTGTCGCAGACGAGGCTGTGCTCATCGTTTATGTGCAATATATCGAAAATGAGGATCTGAAGCAGGACATTCTCATGTCAGGCAACCTTACTACCACCACTCGAGGTGAGGATATTTTTACTGCAGTGGATTCTTACTTCATTCAACATAACGACAAGAGGGCCTACCTGGAAGAGGTCAAGGTCCTGGCGGGATGGTGCCAGGAAAACAGCCTCTCCCTGAACGTCAGCAAAACAAAGGAGATGATTGTGGACTTCAGGAGGTCGGGGGTCAAGGACTACAGCCCCCTCAGCATCGACGGGGCACCGGTTGAGAGAGTCAACAGCTTTAAGTACCTCGGAGCCTACATATCCGAGGACTTGACATGGACCACACACATTGACAGTGTTGTGAAGAAGGCACGACAACGCCTCTACTTCCTCAGGCGCCTAAGGAAGTTCCAAGTCAGTCAGCTGTATTCCTGGCGTTTTTTTTGCGTATCTCCAAACGCAAACACAATTTTGCGTTTCAGCCGTATCCACAAAAAAACGCCAAAAAACGCGTTTCTGTGTAGATAGGACATGATACGTCGTCAAAAACGTATAAAAAAACGCCAGGAATACACTAGTCTAACCTCAGCCTTAGTGTGGGAATCTCTTCTGACTATATACTCAAGGTAACAGACAATGTACTCGGCACCAGAACAAAGACCAAAAGACACACCTCAGTGTGACTAGCTTATAGTAGAGCAGTGGCGGCCGGTGGGTGCTTCGCCACTAGGGGCGCTATACCAAACATTTTGCAAACATGTACAGTACAGTACCACGCAACAGACTCATGGCAAGACGTGAGCGATTCGACTCACGCTCACGGCAATGAATCGGCTCTTATGAACGAGTCGCTCAGCTGTTACTACAACAACACACAACCAGTCAAATAAAGTATAGTCTAGACTCTAATTCACAACTTGAAACACAATATATAAATAGAAAAGTTAGAAACAAAACTCGCCCCGTCTCCAAACACAGGCAGATCTCTCCCTCTCTCCTTCTCTCTCTCACACACAGCGCGACGTGGAATCGATTCGTTACTGTGACGGTGCGGCTCCGTCACTGACTTTGCGGGCAGTGCGCATACTGTACATACACACACACTCATTGTCTGTCTTTCCATATACCATAACCGTATAATGTAATGTGGTGCGTTTCATGTGGACAGCGCACATGGGAACGCACACACGCCATATGCCGCGGAGCACACACACACACACACACACACCAAACATTCCCTCTTGTCAGCTTTCGTAGGATGTCCGAATGCGCACAATCATTTCATTCCGTTTCCGTTGTTATAGCAGAATGGCGTTCATACAGCAAGACATTCATTCATCACATCACATTTATTTACTCACAGTCATGATGCATTCGCTTCGCTCTGCACTCCTAGGTTGACGTGTTGGCCAAGCAGAAGCACACATATCCGCCAGGTTAAATGGGAGGGGTTGACGCAAGGTAATCGTCACGTGAGCGATATGATTGTATTGTACTGTTTACTTGGTTATCTGTAATTTAAAACAGGGAATGATATAGTGGAGGATATATATTTTGTGTGTAGGAATTGGTTTAATGTGTTAAAAAGAATAATAATATGTACATCCTGTTTAAAGCCTAGTGGGAGGGGCTATTGGATACAAGAGAGCTGCTTTGGCCCAGGGACGTCAGTCTTGAATGGACTGAGTTACAGTGAAGGTAACCAGGATCCCTAGTACAACGTGTTGGTATTGCTTGTAGTAGAAGTAGTAGTGTATATTGTGTATTTAGACTTTGTGTAGTATTAAGTATATTTTGTTTTGTTTATTTGTTTTCTCTTTTTCCACTTTTGTTAGATATAGTAAGTATAGGGTATTTTGGTTTACGTTACTTTCACTTTTTCACATTTTTTGTAAAACTATATCACCTCTGCACTTTGGGAGGCGGGAAATAAACACCCACCAACGAGATCTTTCGACTACGCCTGTTTATGAGAGAATCAAAGGAGTTCGGGAGAGGACCCCGTCACAGTTACACAATCAGACCTATTATATACCAAGAATAACTTCAGTATGAGTACAGGGCTGTACACATATTTTGCATATTGTTAAACGAGCCAAGGCTAGCTATTAAACTATCGATATGAATCGAAAATCTGGGACCCTGATGTAAACAAGACAAACGTCTTTCTCTGGTCTGCATCCCCTTAACAATTGTGTGTATTGAGCCGTACTGTATTGTACCCATTCTGCAATCTGTTAATAAAGTTCTCATTCATTCATTCATTCAAACATAGACGATATTGAACAAGCCATAATCCACGTATTTTCAATCCGAGAGAGCTGCAGTAGTTAAATCAATGAGCCATCGACACAGTCAGTGTGGTAACGTTATTATTGCATCCAAGATTGATACACGGCTGGCTAGGCAGTTGGTAGTCATAGTCTTGTGTTATAAAATAAATAAACAATCAGCAATGTCTCGCTTCATGAATGGCCAGCAGTAGCCTAACAGTACTGCTCCTAAAAAAAACTATTTACAAACGTTAACGTTAACCACAGAGAGAGAGAGAGAGAGAGAGAGAGAGAGAGAGAGAGAGAGAGAGAGAGAGCGAGAGAGCGAGAGACTCACTGTTTAGTTGACACGTCCAGGGCTTGCCTTGATAAAGTGTATAATCCACTGTTGATTCCAGACCACTGTCCACTGTGTCCAGACTGCATCCGCCATATAGCTTGTTAGCCAAGTGTTAGCTTGTTAGCAGCACCACACAACAGTCACAAGTACTTCATTCCTTTGTCCATTTCCGCTCGAACAGACTGCAAACTACCTGACGTTCTATCGCCATGCTCTAAGACAAACTCTAACCTTAACCAACTTTGAAAGAGTGCCTAAGCTTAACAGTCTAAAGAACTTGCAGTCACGGCACGCTATAAGACAAACAACCTAGGACCAACCTAGGAACCAACCTAGCCGGAATAAGCTAGAATTGGAACATTAGAAATTGGATTCGGCCAATCAGAGATCGTCTCTGTGAAATTCTGCTACGGAAAAAAATACTGGCGTCGGCCAATCAGAGAGCGTCTCCGCGAAATGCGGCTACAGAAATTCTTGACGCTACTGGCTAGACCGCTTCAAATCGCGCCCGGATTCCAACATAGTCATATTTCAACGCACAACGCGTTATGCACTGATTGGCTGTGACGGATACAGCAATCAAACTGTGACGCGCACTCAGAGCGCTATCGCTTCTAGCCCGGGCCGAGAAATACGAAAAAAAAAAAAAAAAAAAAAAAAAAAACGTGATGTCACTTCCTGCTCAGGAAAACGAGTGTTTTTTTATTTGAGATAATAACGTTATATTGTGCATTGGAAATACAAACATACTTAAAATGAGTAAATATTATTCATTTTAAACATGTTTATATTATTTATAGGGCTATAAAACAAAAAACTAAAAGGTTTTATTTTCTTCTTCTGTGATTTAACAGCAGCTGGCAGCAGGTGGGTCGGCGCCCTTGCGCCCCTAGTGGCAGAGCCGCCACTGTAGTAGAGACAGCTGGTCTGACCCAGACCCCAGACTTGCTCTGGAAATATATCTCAAGAATCCTAGTATTATTTATCACAACTATATCACATTCATCTGACTTATTAGATAAAAAGGGATATTTGAATGTCATTAGAATTTCAACTGTCTATGAAGATAATAGAACATGTTCTTCTACTTCTCTGTTAAAATGTTTATATATATAGTATGGAAATCTCAGTATCCATAAGTTCAGTCTGGTAAATACAGGTTTTGTGTCATCTTATATAGAATGTCTGGTATTGTATAACTATAGGTAACAAATACATTGTTTTAATTCTGGATATATATAATTCATTACACTAAAGATACACCTTAGAAATGTTTTATTATTCAAATGGTACACAAGAAATGACTGACGAATCATCCTCTCATGGGGGGAGAAGCCAGCAGAAGCCACAGACAGCAGACCCCCTCAGGTGCAGACAACACGCCTATATATGGGCAGAGAGGATTTGGAGGAAGAACCCAGAAAAAGCACAACTCTTGTTGTGTTTTGAAGACATCTCATTGGTAAAGACAATGTTTTGGATGTAACTCTGATTGGCTGAAAGTAGTCTAACCCGTGATGTCATGCTTATTATAAAAGAGAAAAACAGTATTAAATCGGGAGGCCAGGTAGAAACCCTGCGCCTCCTTCACCAACCATTCTTCAGATGACAATATGGCTATGTGTGAGTACTATTCTGCTTTGAATGTAATAGACCAGCGAATTGGAAACCATGTATTCATATTTGCTAAATGATTAATCCCTGTATGTGTGCAATCCTCTTCTCTGCTTGGGCCTCATCAAATAAAGCAATGGGTTAATTCAATATCTGTTGTGGACTGCCAACTCATTTGGGGGGAAAGCCTATTTCACCATTCTTCTCTCCATTCAGCAAACTGTGTATACTGTAACTAACCTAATATGTTTACATAAGTTACGACACAAGCTCAGACCCATTCCCAATGATAACATCAGGCTGGATGGATGAAAAATGAATGGATATCGCTAATAAAATAAATATGGATTAAAACCAGAGATATCTTTGGTTTGGCCTCCAGTGAGTTAATGAAGGTTTTTCCTTTATTTAATATCTCTATTTTCACATACTGTACATTTTACATTGACATTTAACCTCTTCCACCCGTGCGGACCGCAAATGACATCACGTCATAAATCATTCTGTCTAGACTGTCTGACATAATTATAGTTTTTCTTTTCAAACGTATTCAAGAGTAAACATCCTAACCATGTCACACCAGCAGTCATATTGTATATTTTCAGTAATACTTTTGTTTACCAATAGGTAAAAGTGTTATTAGTGAGATTTTAGTTTTTAAAATGCGTTGTATTTTTCGCTGAAATCCGCCATTTTGAATTAGCGGCCGTTGCTGAATGATGACGATTGTAGTCATTGTCATGTACGAAGGTCAAACGACCGCACCAAAGAGAATCAGGAGTAGGCTGTACATGAACAGAAACAGCCTCTCTCAGTAAATGTTTTCAAAATAGTCCCGGGCAGGTAGGTAATAACAAACACAAGACGTTTTCAAATGGTAAATTAAGGTTTTATTCAAATGTGGGGGTTTCAACCCACTGCCTTTTCCCAAAGGGAAAAGGGGATGTCGTCGGTGGGGATTTCAACCCACAACAATTAACAAACAGGGAGATATAAGGGGAGAACAAACAAGGGAAGTATAATAGTAAACAAGTCTGGACAAACACAAAGAACCACCACTCTAACCATGCTCCGGTTTAGGATGAACACCAATCCACCTCCTCTCACAGGGAGTGTGGGATGAACCACCGCTCTAACCGTACATCTCACGGCTTAGGATGAATCTAGGAAGCCAACAAGATCTACATACATATACTTAAACATACAAGCTCACCTTCTTAAACATAGAAACACCACTCTACCCATGTGCAGGATGAATCCAAGGTGGCCAACGATATATACATCTCCCACAAACATGTAAACATAATGGCAACCTCACTCTACTCAAAGACTGAGCAATTGACTGAGAATGAGGCGCCGAGATGTGTGTGTGCCGTCAGGTATTTGACTACCCATCCCGCTTGAGCTGATTGCCAATCAGCTGTCATTCATTAGCAATCAGCACTCTTCAGTAGGGATGGGCAGCACCTGACAGGGAGAGAAGAGACAGCATTAGCTCTCATGTTTACACACACACACATCATATACAAAACAACACATTAAAATATACTAACCTGATGTTCAGAAGGTGTCATAAATACAGTAATAATGGTAATGACCAACCCACGTACCCAAGGTACGTCACACCTCCCCCATAAGAGCGAACCTGTAGGGTTAGCAAAACATTATTACTTATTACCCAACATCCGATTAGTACCACCCACCAGGAAAAACCAAAACAACAACAACCTCTACTTTGACAGGCCGCACTGCCGATAACGTCCTGTCAACAGGAGACAACAAACTGGAACTTCCTGGAAAAACAAATAAACACAAAAAATCATCTCATCACGCTCAACAGGACAGCACACAGGGAAAATCTTCTCTCCTGTTGCGTCACAAAAATAACATAGTCAGGATCAAAAATGATGCCACTCAAATTAGAACCTCGGTACCGGCTGGAACAATGACTTTCCTCAGAGGTATCGCCTCCGGGAAACGGGTGGAACCACATATAATTGTCAACATGTAATGATTTTCCGCCCTTGTTTTAGGCACATGACAGACACATGTTCAAAAGGTTCCCCCATGTCCGGAATGGAGCGCAGGGGAGCCGGATGCACCCCCTGATTTGGCGTCCCCACTAGTAAAAGTTTTAGCAATACCTAAATTAGCAGACCACACACTGTCAACGTGCCACCATGTACATGTAATGTCCACATACCATCGGCAACACCATTTGACGCTTTGTATTCCAGTCTTCTCCAGACTGCAAGCCTGTCACACCTGGCCTAGCTACCCAGGTGCGCATCAACACTCCCTTTTCTATCAGAAAGGTGTGTTTCTTACTATCAGCAGTACTGGCTACTGCCGCAAAACAGCATGTTAGTGAAGAATCATTCCGCTGGGCATCAATCAACGCCTGACGTGCCAGTGGCAAGGGCACGTCAGGGAACTTTGACTCCACCCGCGTCCTCTGAACACCACTCACACTCTCCCCCATCGCGCCACTAGATGGCCACCTGTCCTGTGCCTTGGTGACAACACAAGCAGAAAAACATTGGGGTGATTATTTAATCAATACATCAGAACACAAGTCAGTTAATGGAGCGTTTTCAACCTCCAACACAGGGATCACACTCTCCCCAGCCAGTCTGGACCAAACACAAAGAACCACCACTCTAACGCTCCAGTTTAGGATGAACACCAATCCACCTCCTATCACATGGAGTGTGGGATGAACCACCGCTCTAACCGTACATCTCACGGCTTAGGATGAATCTAGGAAGCCAACAAGATCTACATACATATACTTAAACATACAAGCTCACCTTCTTAAACATAGAAACACCACTCTACCCATGTGCAGGATGAATCCAAGGTGGCCAACGATATATACATCTCCCACAAACATGTAAACATAATGGCAACCTCACTCTACTCAAAGACTGCGCAATTGACTGAGAATGAGGCGCCGAGATGTGTGTGTGCCGTCAGGTATTTGACTACCCATCCCTCTTGAGCTGATTGCCAATCAGCTGTCATTCATTAGCAATCAGCACTCTTCAGTAGGGATGGGCAGCACCTGACAGGGAGAGAAGAGACAGCATTAGCTCTCATGTTTACACACACACACATCATATACAAAACAACACATTAAAATATACTAACCTGATGTTCAGAAGGTGTCATAAATACAGTAATAATGGTAATGACCAACCCACGTACCCAAGGTACGTCACAGTCATTATGAGAAGAGGACATCCAGAGTGTTGGAATTTCGAAAAACTACACTACCCAGCGGATTCTAGCTTCCTGCAAGCAAATTACTTGTGTATGAATTATTTTAATTTATCTTATTTCTCTGGATTATATACCACAAAACTGAATGTTATTGGCATATATTGGAGCACAGTTAGTTTGTCTCCCCTATTAGGAAGGTGTAGTGGTTACATCATTGCCGTTTTTCCGTGTTCTACCCTCTGTCCAACGCAATGTATTTCCCCATTGCCCATTTCTAAATCATCTCGTTTACAATAAAGCATGGACATTTACATGGTGTACCTTTCTGTGCGTATTCATCCACAATCTATAGCTCAACATGAAAATATTTGCAATTATCGCAAAGGTAGCAAAATAACAAAGTTTATGTTTTTGTTCACTGAGAAACAGTAGGTTATGAATATAACCGTGTATATATGAGTATAGTGACGCTCAGCGTCATATTGCACATATCTCACTCCAGTGCATGTGCACTGAAATTTTTTATAAAAACTCACAATGTACCTTTACATACCAACATCCGTCTGGCCACACCCCCATCTGCTACCTATATAAGCAGGGGTGTGGCCACACACTCATCTCCTTCTCAATCTTTCACCACAAGGTAAGATCAAGGGCCGCAGTGGCGTCCTGACTCTGAGCGTCACTATACTCATAGAACACGGTTATATTCATAACCTACTGTTCTATGTCGTAGAGCTTCCGCTCAGCGTCATATTGCACAACAGGAGCTGAGCGGGAGCTGACGCTCGACAAATGTACCCCACTGAGGCCCCCCACAACCATCAGAACCGGGGAGGACCGAGCCCCCCGACCCTCCCTAATGTAGGGATACCCTCCCTATTGGAGGACGGGAGGGAGACGGATCCGACCGTGCGAAGAGGAACTCGAGCAACTTAACGCACAGGGTGAGCAGACCGTGGCTTGACCCCACGACTACGCACACGCACAACCGCATGCCACCAGGGAACGAACGGAAGGAACAAACCTCGTTACCGCCCCCAAAATCACGGGGTCAAGAGCAAAGCTCAACCCCGTGGCAAGGCCGTAGCAGCGGAGCGCGAAGGAAGACCCAGACCCAGAAGGGACTGGATCCCCCCGGAAAAAGGGGGCCCGGAGAGGCCAATGACGCCACAGCATAAAGACCTCACCAGGCGGTCACTAGTGACACCGCCCCCCACATCGCCAGCGTATTCGGACAGGGCCCATCCAAGAGCAGGCCCTTCCCCCGACTAGCACGCCACCTGGCTCACTGACCCTGGCATACTCAGGCCGTCAGCATGGCTGTAACTCGAAGCACTCAAGAGGCTACACTACAGCGGGAGCAGGCAGCGCACCGGGGAGACGACCTCCAGAAGAGGCCGATCCCTCAATCCAGGCAGCAGGCACTTGACCCGAGCCTGGAGCACTGCGGACGAGACAGGCGCCAAAGGGGTCAACTGAAAACAGCACCCCGGCGGAAGGGGCGTATGCTGGCATTGTTGAGCACCATGTCAAAGCCTCCACCAAAAATTCCAGACGCTCTAGAGGGGCCGAGGCAGAGAAGGCTGACACGATTGGCAGACGTCATGAACGTGCAGGGGCACACTCAACCGGGTAACCCGGGAGTTGACTCCGCTCCAACACACCAGGGAATCAACCACCCTCTTGGTTCAACATGCGGTGGTTGTTCCTATAACCCATCAGGAAAAAACTCCAAAACACACCTGCTATACACTGGCTATACCGCAGTACAAGGGTTTTAGTTTTCAAAAAGGGGTTATCCCAGGCCTACGGGTCGACGAAAACAACTTCGGACCGGGCCCGGCGGATCGGGACGTACACAGGGATGCGTAAGCAGGAGAAGAGAGGGGCGAAAAGAATGGAGAACGAACATCTCCATAATATCAAACCCTGTGACACCCGGGCCGACCCGGCATTTTCCCCCCTGAAAAAAGCACAAGTCCCTCAGGGTACCAGAACAGCAGATCTGCGTCCCCGGCGGACAACGGGTTAACTGACCTGGACCAGCGTGCCCTAATCACGCCGACATCCCCAACTCTAGGAGGGGGGGGTAGGTACGTGTGTTGATCTAAAACATTATAGAGGGCGCCACCCAGACGGTCCCGTTCGTACCGCGCTCAGTGGCCCACCCCAAGGGCATGAGACCCCTCTACCTATGCTTTGATCTATTCCGTTAACATCCCCCAGATATGAACGAGAATTCGTCGAGACAAACCTAGTAAACTGGCACTCGGAAGAGACAAACTCCATCCCAGTTGCCCCATAAAAACGCTGTTTTAATGATGAGCAACCAAGGCGCACAAGCCTCATGCGTGATTCCTATCAGAAACACCCAGGGCCAGCACTATGTACACGTCGAGACCCAAAACACATCAATGGATAGTCTAACAAGATGCAGATACCGCTCCTCCAAGCCGCCTGGGGGAACGACAAGAAGCCGCTTTTTTTAATTTTACATTTCTTCAGAAAAAAGAAAAAATTATACGGACATGGGTCCCATGCGACGCGGCTGAGGGAAACACCACCCCATCAACCACACTACATAAGATGGGACGGTGAGCGACGTACCCCTATGACGGGGGGAAGCCCATGACTCAACAGAAGCCCATTCCAATCAGGCTTTCGGAAATTTCATTCCACCGAAACAGCCCTTCTTAAGGTTACCAATGACATTGTAATGGCTGCAGATGATGGTAAACACTCACTGTTAGTTTTATTGGACCTCAGTGCAGCCTTTGACACGGTTGATCATGTGGTTATGGTGCGTAGGCTCAATGATGTGTTTGGGATCTCTGGGTCAGCACTGAGATGGTTCTCATCTTACCTAGCTGATAGAAGCTTTTCTGTGTCAGTGGGTCAGTTCATGTCGGACTCTACCCCACTGTCCTGTGGGGTTCTGCAGGGTTATGTGCTAGGGCCAATGCGGTTCTCCCTATATATGTTTCCCCTAAGCCAGATTATTAAACGTTTTAATGGAATATTTTATCAATTTTATGCGGATGACATCCAATTGTATTGTTCTTTTAAGCCCAGTGAGTGTAATCGTTTTTGCATTATTAATGAATGCATCGATGCCATCAAGAGCTGGATGGCTGATAATTTCCTTCAGCTTAATGCAAGTAAGACAGAAGCCCTCATTATTGCTCCCGACCACATCATCCCCATTATAAAAAATTCTATTGAACCCTTGGGTCAGTGTGTCAAACCTCATGTGAGGAACTTAGGTGTAATTTTTGATGACTCTGTCTTTTAACAGCCATGTCAACCAGCTCACACGGTTATGTTTTTATCAGCTCAGAAACATTGCCAAATTAAGATTTGTTGTTTCTAGAGCTGAAATGGAAATGATCATCCATGCTTTTATTTCATCACTCCTGGACTATTGCAATTCAATTTTTACCTGTCTGGATAAATCTGTGCTAAACCGCTTGCAAATCATTCAAAATGCAGCGGCAAGGATTTTAACTGGGACAAGTAGGCGTGGGACCAGGAACCCCCCCCCCCCTACCCTGTAACGTGCCGAACCAGCAACGTGACAGGAAGCCCGAAGGACAGGGGGTTTTAACCCCTGCCCAAACAGAAAAAGGGGGAGGAAGGGTTTACCAGTTCACCCCTTTACGACCCCTCACCCCTGATACGATGTAATGACAAAGTAGAGCCATGACACCAGTCATAGCATGCGACATGAAGCGTTTAACAGCTTCACATAGCTCATGTGCAAACCTGCTATCTGATTTTTATTAAGGAAAAACAGAACAGAGAGGGCCCCTTTAAGAGCCCTGGTAACAGACTTACACATGTGCTTCTGTGGGCCAAAACCTAACCCAGTTGTGGATCTCAACGACACACACAACCCTTCATCACAACAAAAAAGGACAAAAGTACACTCTTACTACAGAGGAACGCCGTTTTTCATAACGAGAGAGACATAAGTCATCGATTATGTATTGGCCACAGGCCTTGCTAAGCACATACGACAGTGACCAAACAACCTTTTCCCTAGGAAAAAAATCGTTTTCTCAAGCAGAAGCACAACCCCAGCAGTTTAAGCTGAGGGTTACATCGTATCCCCACAAACATAGTGACACAATATATTGTAAACAAAACATGTTTGAGAGGAGGGGGGGAAGCCCCAGGGAAAAACCGGGGGTGGGTCACCCCTACCTACCTTACCCTTGATACGACCAGGTTGAACAGGTACCCCTGTTAATATGTGAACACGCTGTTCATTGTCATCACAGGCTGAGAGAAGAATTTATTCCTCAATCACATGTCACTAAGCATAGCTTCACAGGTTAATTAACCCACCTAGTTGTGAGTTCAACCACGTTACTAACGTTACATGAACACACATATTCTCATCCCAACTAAACCAGTTAATTTTTAAACAAAGTAATTGCACGTCTTTACTTTACATTGCGCCCAATTGGCAAGCATTTGTTTTCTAGCCTATGGTATTTTCATATAACCTCATACTATGCTGTTGAGCATAGTAGACGGGTATACGGTACTAGCTACATTATTTGTAGGGCAAATTTTTACAAAATAATGCTCCATTTTGCTCAGCTTGCAAATTCGTTTGGCAAAATGTTTTGCCAAACACATTGTCCGAGGGTGCACCCAATCTTAGATTTTTGATCGAATACGATTTAGGACAGAATTGCATTGTAGGCGGGGAGATAAGAGTTGAGAGTGAAACCCATATCAAAAATAGCATTCTCGTTTCAACTTCCAGTAGAAATTTAGCTGACGCTTTTATCCAAAGAATAAATTAAATGGTGACAGTAGACTTCCTCATTTCGCTGGGGACCCCCTACAACCCAAGGGCCATTTGGAGTCCCTGGAAACACTGCTGTAGTGCAATCAGCAGTCAACAGATGCTCAAGGACCACTCCTAGACCCGACTACTCAAGGACCACTCCTAGACCTGACTACTCAAGGACCACTCCTAGACCCGACTACTCAAGGACCACTCTAGACCTCAAGGACCACTCCTAGACCTGCCTACTCAAGGACCACTCCTAGACCCGACTACTCAAGGACCACTCCTAGACCCGACTACTCAAGGACCACTCCTAGACCCGACTACTCAAGGACCACTCCTAGACCCGACTACTCAAGGACCACTCCTAGACCCGACTACTCAAGGACCACTCTAGACCTCAAGGACCACTCCTAGACCTGCCTACTCAAGGACCACTCCTAGACCCGACTACTCAAGGACCACTCCTAGACCCGACTACTCAAGGACCACTCCTAGACCTCAAGGACCACTCCTAGACCTGACTACTCAAGGACCACTCCTAGACCTCAAGGACTCCTAGAGCTCAAGGACCACTCCTAGACCTCAAGGACCACTCCTAGACCTCAAGGACCACTCCTAGACCTCAAGGACCACTCCTAGACCTGACTACTCAAGGACCACTCCTAGACCTCAAGGACGACTCCTAGAGCTCAAGGACCACTCCTAGACCTCAAGGACCACTCCTAGACCAGACACTCCTAGACCTGACTCTACTCAAGGACCACTCCTAGACCCGACTACTCAAGGACCACTCCTAGACCTCAAGGACGACTCCTAGAGCTCAAGGACCACTCCTAGACCTCAAGGACCACTCCTAGACCAGACACTCCTAGACCTGACTCTACTCAAGGACCACTCCTAGACCCGACTACTCAAGGACCACTCCTAGACCTGACTCTACTCAAGGACCACTCCTAGACCCGACTCTACTCAAGGACCACTCCTAGACCCGACTACTCAAGGACCACTCCTAGACCCGACTCTACTCAAGGACCACTCCTAGACCTGACACTACTCAAGGACCACTCCTAGACCTGACTACTCAAGGACCACTCTAGACCTGTCTACTCAAGGACCACTCCTAGACCTGACTCTACTCAAGGACCACTCCTAGACCTGACTCTACTCAAGGACCACTCCTAGACCTCAAGGACCACTCCTAGACCCGACTCTACTCAAGGACCACTCCTAGACCCGACTCTACTCAAGGACCACTCCTAGACTAGCTACATTATTTGTAGGGCAAATTTTTACAAAATAATGCTCCATTTTGCTCAGCTTGCAAATTCGTTTGGCAAAATGTTTTGCCAAACACATTGTCCGAGGGTGCACCCAATCTTAGATTTTTGATCGAATACGATTTAGGACAGAATTGCATTGTAGGCGGGGAGATAAGAGTTGAGAGTGAAACCCATATCAAAAATAGCATTCTCGTTTCAACTTCCAGTAGATTACATTTAGCTGACGCTTTTATCCAAAGAATAAATTAAATGGTGACAGTAGACTTCCTCATTTCGCTGGGGACCCCCTACAACCCAAGGGCCATTTGGAGTCCCTGGAAACACTGCTGTAGTGCAATCAGCAGTCAACAGATGCTCAAGGACCACTCCTAGACCCGACTACTCAAGGACCACTCCTAGACCTGACTACTCAAGGACCACTCCTAGACCCGACTACTCAAGGACCACTCTAGACCTCAAGGACCACTCCTAGACCTGCCTACTCAAGGACCACTCCTAGACCCGACTACTCAAGGACCACTCCTAGACCCGACTACTCAAGGACCACTCCTAGACCCGACTACTCAAGGACCACTCCTAGACCCGACTACTCAAGGACCACTCCTAGACCCGACTACTCAAGGACCACTCTAGACCTCAAGGACCACTCCTAGACCTGCCTACTCAAGGACCACTCCTAGACCCGACTACTCAAGGACCACTCCTAGACCCGACTACTCAAGGACCACTCCTAGACCTCAAGGACCACTCCTAGACCTGACTACTCAAGGACCACTCCTAGACCTCAAGGACTCCTAGAGCTCAAGGACCACTCCTAGACCTCAAGGACCACTCCTAGACCTCAAGGACCACTCCTAGACCTCAAGGACCACTCCTAGACCTGACTACTCAAGGACCACTCCTAGACCTCAAGGACGACTCCTAGAGCTCAAGGACCACTCCTAGACCTCAAGGACCACTCCTAGACCAGACACTCCTAGACCTGACTCTACTCAAGGACCACTCCTAGACCCGACTACTCAAGGACCACTCCTAGACCTCAAGGACGACTCCTAGAGCTCAAGGACCACTCCTAGACCTCAAGGACCACTCCTAGACCAGACACTCCTAGACCTGACTCTACTCAAGGACCACTCCTAGACCCGACTACTCAAGGACCACTCCTAGACCTGACTCTACTCAAGGACCACTCCTAGACCCGACTCTACTCAAGGACCACTCCTAGACCCGACTACTCAAGGACCACTCCTAGACCCGACTCTACTCAAGGACCACTCCTAGACCTGACACTACTCAAGGACCACTCCTAGACCTGACTACTCAAGGACCACTCTAGACCTGTCTACTCAAGGACCACTCCTAGACCTGACTCTACTCAAGGACCACTCCTAGACCTGACTCTACTCAAGGACCACTCCTAGACCTCAAGGACCACTCCTAGACCCGACTCTACTCAAGGACCACTCCTAGACCCGACTCTACTCAAGGACCACTCCTAGACCAGACTCTACTCAAGGACCACTCCTAGACCAGACTCTACTCAAGGACCACTCCTAGACCTGACTCTACTCAAGGACCACTCCTAGACCTGACTCTACTCAAGGACCACTCCTAGACCCGACTCTACTCAAGGACCACTCCTAGACCTGACACTACTCAAGGACCACTCCTAGACCAGACTCTACTCAAGGACCACTCCTAGACCCGACTCTACTCAAGGACCACTCCTAGACCCGACTCTACTCAAGGAACACTCCTAGACCCGACTCTACTCAAGGACCACTCCTAGACCAGACTACTCAAGGACCACTCCTAGACCCGACTCTACTCAAGGACCACTCCTAGACCCGACTCTACTCAAGGACCACTCCTAGACCAGACTCTACTCAAGGACCACTCCTAGACCCGACTCTACTCAAGGACCACTCCTAGACCCGACTCTACTCAAGGACCACTCCTAGACCAGACTCTACTCAAGGACCACTCCTAGACCAGACACTCCTAGACCCGACTACTCAAGGACCACTCCTAGACCAGACTCTACTCAAGGACCACTCCTAGACCAGACTCTACTCAAGGACCACTCCTAGACCCGACTCTACTCAAGGACCACTCCTAGACCAGACTCTACTCAAGGACCACTCCTAGACCAGACTCTACTCAAGGACCACTCCTAGACCTCAAGGACGACTCCTAGAGCTCAAGGACCACTCCTAGACCTCAAGGACCACTCCTAGACCTCAAGGACCACTCCTAGACCTCAAGGACCACTCCTAGACCAGACACTCCTAGACCTGACACTACTCAAGGACCACTCCTAGACCCGACTCTACTCAAGGACCACTCCTAGACCTGACACTACTCAAGGACCACTCCTAGACCCGACTCTACTCAAGGACCACTCCTAGACCCGACTCTACTCAAGGACCACTCCTAGACCCGACTCTACTCAAGGACCACTCCTAGACCCGACTACTCAAGGACCACTCCTAGACCAGACTCTACTCAAGGACCACTCCTAGACCAGACTCTACTCAAGGACCACTCCTAAACCCAACTCTACTCAAGGACCACTCCTAGACCAGACTACTCAAGGACCACTCCTAGACCAGACTCTACTCAAGGACCACTCCTAGACCAGACTCTACTCAAGGACCACTCCTAGACCAGACTACTCAAGGACCACTCCTAGACCTGACTCTACTCAAGGACCACTCCTAGACCTGACTACTCAAGGACCACTCCTAGACCCGACTACTCAAGGACCACTCCTAGACCCGACTCTACTCAAGGACCACTCCTAGACCCGACTACTCAAGGACCACTCTAGACCTCAAGGACCACTCCTAGACCTGACTACTCAAGGACCACTCCTAGACCCGACTCTACTCAAGGACCACTCCTAGACCAGACTCTACTCAAGGACCACTCCTAGACCCGACTCTACTCAAGGACCACTCCTAGACCCGACTCTACTCAAGGACCACTCCTAGACCCGACTCTACTCAAGGACCACTCCTAGACCCGACTCTACTCAAGGACCACTCCTAGACCCGACTCTACTCAAGGACCACTCCTAGACCTGATGGCTACATGTGAAGTAAAAAAGCTGAACATGTCCCGTTTTCAAACCCCTGAAATCATCGGTAGTTATGCAATAAAGCTTTTCCTGTCGTGTTCAATATGTTTCTGAAATTAAGATTTTAATAAACATACAAAAAATTAAAACAGGTAAAAACACAAAAGATAAAAGTACTCAAGATAAAAAAGGTGTCAACACTGGGTTTCATCTTCAGAAGACAAACATTCTAAACCGGTTGGGGGTCCCAGTTTATTTTAAAAGTAAAACAATCTCAATCCTAAAGTAGTCTCGGAAAGCCCAGCCATGACTAGATGCTGGACTTCTGCAACGCCGTGCTCCTAGTGGTCCTCCTGAGTGATCTGCCGATGGCGCTCGTCCTCGGCGACGTGACGGCCTCCCTGATATTCTCCAGAAGGCCTCGTTTGGACTTGGTCTTTACAGGGGACTTCTGGGACAACTTGGCGAGCTTTTCCTTCAGTGAAGTGATCTCCTTGTCCTTGTTCGTGTTCCCCTTCAGAAGGCCATCAAGAGCATTTGCCTTGAAGGGAAAGAGGGGAGAAACTCAAATGTCTGCAATTCAGTTGTAGACTTGAAAACAAACTAACTTGAAAACTAGAGACTATGTCAACCCTTGTCCCAGTTCAGCCATCCTTTTCACCTCAACAGGAAGTGAGTCATAAGGCAAGCTACTACAACAGATGGCAGTGGTGAGATATCTGCTTGGGCAATGTTGTCCTACAGGCGAGTTTCTTAAAACGTTTCAAGTCAAGGACTCACATTTTTAGTGGGAGCCAGGCTCATTGATACATACCACAACTACTTGTCGTCATGTGGGGACGGGCCAGATGAGGGTCCCAGCCCATAGTAACTAAGGAGTGTCACTGTCCTGACTAATGGCCCTTCTCCACTGCATGGTACCGGTCAACACGCCATTTTTGGATTTCCCATTAGGCAAAAGTTGTGGATAGTGCCCGGTACATTTTTCTTTTTACCAAAAGGTGACGTGAAAAGACAGCAGTCCACCGATTGGCTCTATGGTCACTTGTAACCATCATCTTCTTATAAACAAGGAAATGCGTTCAAATTAATATTTCATTAGAAATTGATAAATCTAGTGATCTATGCACAAACAATTGTTTTTTTCAGCAAATCTCTTAGTTACAACAACATGTGTAAGCTAAGCAGGGTTGTACTTATAGGTGAAGCATTTCCAATGTTCACTATTTGGTGAAACAAGACTACTGCTCTGACCAGACTCCGCACAATATTGATGTAACCAAGATATTTACTGGGGAATAATGTTTTTTAAAGAATGTATATTAACAACAATATGAGGTTCACTACAACAGTGGTTCTTAACTTTGGTATAGATGCATTTTTCTTGTGAAATAATGATTGATTATTTGAAGTCTACAGGAAAAGATTTCCTCAAATCATTAACCAGGTTAAATAGGCTGGAAGTGGAAATTTCACCATTGTGAAAGTGGAAGTTCACCATTATGTCTATGCTCGACTATCGAGGGGGTTGGTCACAAACAGGCATCTCTGTTTTTAGGGGTCACAAATCAAAAAGGTTGAGAACCACTGCACAACAGCATCTTATCAACCAGGAACTGATAAGAGCTATCTCTAAATTACAACAACAGTGTGTAAGCTAAGCAGAGTTGTACTTAGGTGACGTATTTACAATTTTCACCATTTGGTGAAAGAAGGCCACTACTCTGGCGAAACTCACTACACTATTCTACATGATGGTGGCCTAATGGCCAATAATAGTGAAAATTAAATAACTTGAAAACATGAGACTGGTCTGACCGCACAATATTGATGCAACTTGTAAGAGATTTGCTGGGGAAATGTCTTTTTTGAATGCATGTCACAACAATATGAGGTTTACTATGGCATTAAGCAGGTGCCAGAGAGCCGTGTGTGGAACAGAAGAAGCAGTTGGGGCGACCAATGAAATTAGTGTGGGGCATGGCAGTTGAAGGGGGGTACCATCTACTAACTATGTGTCTGGTACCAAAAGTGAGTAGAGTCGAGTCCATGCGGTGGAAAAGGCAAAAGTATTTAAATATACATTTGCGACACAGAATGTATCCCAAATATTACACAAAAATACCCTAATAAGAGTCAGATTTGATGCTGGTTGATGCTAACAATTGTGTGCCAATATACATTTTGTACATCCGCTTATTTTAGCTGTTGCACGCTTGCTCAGAGTAGCAGTGATTTGGGACGTCCCAGGCGTGGACAGTTCCGTTTCACCTCACCTGGTCTTCAGCCTCCCTCCGTGTGGCCTTCAGCTGGGTCGATTTCTCCTGTAAGCCAGAACTCACTTCCTGGAAGGTTTCAGTCAGACCCGCAAGCCTTTTCTCTAGAGACAGGATCAACTGGGAGATAAACTGTTTAGAATCAATAATTCTCAAAGTTTGATCACAAAAAAAAAGAAATCAATAATTCTCTCTTCAGTAGTACAACTGTACTGCAGTTAGGCTAGACTTCCAAACACAGCGATGCATAGAGTGAGCACTTCTGAAAAATACCGTTCCTCATGGCCCGACGCAATGTGGGTCAGATGAACTTCTTCTGCAACACCACATGTAGGGGCGGTTGACTGTTCTCATGCGTATACTGGCTCTGATTCACTCTAATGAGGTTACAGGTCCCAATCGCGTGAATATTAAAGGCAACCAACTTGTGTTCAGCTTTTCGTTCAGCGTTTCTCTGATTGGCCACACGGCCATGTGACCGCCCTAGCACACGCCCTTCGCGGCAGAGAGAGACGCGGCAGCACTGGGTTTTATCACTGGAGATACATTTCATTTCTCACTCACCATTGTATTTTGCGCCATCTGACAATATCATAATGATGTGTTTTCTATATTATATCCACAATCATTCATCTAAAAAATTGTATGGGCGTAAATACATGTTAAGATATTCAAAATAGTCACAGCAGTATAGTTTGTTTATACTTCAGAAGTGATGTACAGTGAATCTGGTAGTTGGTTGTTAAAAACACGAAATAACATAACGTTACAGTTTCTAGTTCAGTCAGCAGCCTCGCGAAATATTATACATTATGCTCCGCGAAATATTATACATTATGCTCCGCGCTTCAATTCTACATTATGCTCCGCGCCGCGCTTCATTCATTCATTTCATAATCAGTCAGCAGCCTGCGTCCTCCACTGATGCAGCAGTTTCTAGTTCAGTCAGCAGCCTCGCGAAATAACATTATACATTATGCTCCGCGAAATATTATACATTATGCTCCGCGCTTCAATTATACATTATGCTCCGCGCCGCGCTTCATTCATTCATTTCATAATCAGTCAGCAGCCTGCGTCCTCCACTGATGCAGCAGTTTCTAGTTCAGTCAGCAGCCTCGCAAAATAACATTATACATTATGCTCCGCGAAATATTATACATTATGCTCCGCGCTTCAATTATACATTATGCTCCGCGCTTCATTCATTCATTTCATAATCAGTCAGCAGCCTGCGTCCTCCGAAATAACATTATGCTCCGTGCTTCATTCATTCATTCAGTCAGCAGCCTTCATTTGGGACCGCTGCCGCTTCCTCCACTGATGGATTTCATTTGGGACGGCTGCCGCTTGCCTGCCGCGTTCGAGGCAAAATGGGGCGGGGGGTCACGGCCAATCAGAGAAAAGCTGAACACAAGTTGGTTGCCTTTAATATTCACGTGTCCCAATCGCGTGAACACTTAAGGTAACCTACTTGCGTTCAGCGTCCCACGTGACCACGCCTAGCACGCCCCCGCGGCAGAGCGCTCTCCTTCGCGAATACGCTCGTTCAGAACGCAAGCCGCCATCTTTAATGTGTGCCATACTGTAGGTCGCATAGGTAATATTAATAGGTTGCCGCGGCATTATGCATTCGTAATCCCCCCTACATAATAACCACGCAGGTTAATCAAGCAACGCTCGCGCAATACCTAGCTTAATAATAAGTAGGCAACTGGCACAAGTGTAAATTATACATTAGTCACTCAGTTTTAATATCGACCCATAGCTCAACTCGTTCGTCAGCTTGCTGTGGAGCCGCTGGTCAGTTGGTGACAAGTTCGAATCACCTCCATTTTTTTTTTTTTTTTTTTTTTTTACGTTTAATTAATTTATCATCCCTCTATATAAACGTAACTAGCTATTCATATCAATCGAAATAACGTTCATCTCCGAAATTTAAACATGGTCCCCAAAATGAATGGAAGCGAATGAGGAGTCTGACACCTGGGAGGAATGGGGGTGTTGCAGCGTTGTTAAAAAATATAATTTAATATATAATATAATAATTTGTGCTTCACCAAAAAATTTGGTCAGCAGCCTCCACTGATGTACAGTGTTGTCACGCGAAATAACATTATATAACGTTGCGTTACAATGTACAGTTTCTAGTTAATCAGTAAGAGTGTACTGTACATACAGAGTTAAGTGTGTACTGTACATACAGAGTGTAGTGTACAATACAGAGTACACTCTGCATGTACAGTACACAATTAACGCTGTATGTACAGTACACTCTGTATGTACAGTACACACTTAACTCTGTATTGTACAGTACACTCTGTATTGTACAGTACAGTACACTTAACTCTGTATGTACAGTACTCACTTAACTCTATTGTACAGTACAGTACACTTAACTCTGTATGTACAGTACACACTTAAAATTGAAGTGATTCGAACTCGTCACCGACTGACCAGCGGCTCCACAGCAAGCTGACGAACAAGTTGAGCTATCCGTCGATTTTAAAACTGAGTGACGAATGTATAATTTACACTTGTGCCAATTGCCTACTTATTATTAAACTAGGTATTGCGCGAGCGTTGCTTGATTAGCCTGCATGGTTATTATGTAGGGGGGATTACGAATGCATAATGCCGCGGCAACCTATTAATATTACCTATGCGACCTACAGTATGGCACACATTAAAGATGGCGGCCTGCGTTCTGAACGAGCGTATTCGGGAAGGAGAGCGCTCTGCCGCGGGGCGTGTGCTAGGCGTGGTCACGTCGGCATCGTGGCCAATCAGAAAACCTCGTGACGAAACAGTAGGTTACCTTAAGTGTTCACGCGTCCCAATCACTCTTTCCATGACTAGAAACCCTGTGTTAACAAAATCAAGTCCTGAAACCAGACTGTTCTCCCGGTTACTGTCTGGCAGAGGGGCTGCACGTGCCAATGACTCTACGACAGTTAACCACCAGGACATCAGGCTTCTCAACTCATGAACCAAAATATTCCATTTTGCATATCCGCTTACCTGCCATCTGCACCGTTCCCATTCCCTCGTGTCTTGTGTGCTACCACTTATGAGATACTGTTGTATACACTTCTTTACACAAAAGTCCTCATTTTCATATGTATAGCGTTATGTTTTACTCATGTTATTCCATTTTTCCTCTAATTTATTGTACCTTTATATGACCAGTGCTCTAATCCGTCTAGTGCTCCTACTGCTGAGCTGACCCATTCTCTCGTCCAACACATTTCATTGTACTGTTGACCTTGTGTCAAAAACGTTTACCTGTTGCTTATCTTCACACAATTTCACCACCGCCCATTTCTCATCGAAGAGCAGCTTGCAACGGTCTGCATCTGTGGGGGAAAAAATTTCCACAATGCCAGTCCACACTGTAAAGAGTGTAAGGGAAATTATAAGAGTATCGCTCCTTTTGCGACACTGCAATTTACCATATTTACACAGCGGCCGTTACGCTCTTAGGTCATTGCTCAGGTTATTAGGTCATTGCTCAGGTTATTAACTATTAACTTAGTTAACTAACCAAGGTTAACCATCATTATTGCATAGTTAGTAACAGCAAGTATAACATAGGGACATAGTAAAAAACTGTATATTGTAGTGTACTGTACATAGGACCCAGTGCCTTTAAGTGATTTATTAACATGTCTATTTTATCACGTCTATTCTACTTATTTTATTACTATTGTATTTTTGCACAAACGTAGCAGGCATGGCCAACCGCATTTCACTGTATGCCCTGGTATGTATGCGATGAATAAACTCTTGAAAAGGTTGGGTTCCTTTCCACCCTGTGGGTGGGAACTACCAAGAGCAAAATGGCCATGAATATATATACGAATATAATGTCAAAAGACTGAACTCCTTGAAAACGAACAATGGCCCAGGTGCCCAAACAGGTGGAGTCCTCCAGGTTTCACACCCCACGCCACAGTGTCCAAATGTCAACACTTGTTGTCAATTAGTACCAAGAGGAAGCAGAGTAGACACTGGGTGTGCATCGCATGACGACATGGGCCCGGAGGACGGCAGTGGTGGAAACTTAATTATTTTTAAGTTCAATTTCGAGCTACTTGTACTTTACGCAAGTATTTTCATTTTAGGGAACTTTATACTTTTACTCAACTACATTTCATGGGGAAAGATTGTACTTTTTACTCCACTACATTTATCTGAAACCATTAGTTACTAATTCATTTGAACAAAAAGATTTAGCATAGAATGGCAGAAATTGGGAGAAATTATGAAAGATTATATACTTTCACAGAGGACATATTCAGAGCAGCATAACTGGACCACATACCACTTTAACATAACATAAGAGGTCAATGGATCGAGAATTGAATGCTCCCAAGCACTGGAATACACAAACGCCTTGTTTGAATGCATACTTTCACTTTAGATACTTAACTACATTCAATAGAAAATACATACCATTAGTAAGGAGAATTTGAATGGAGAACTTTTACACATTTATCTGGGTATTTCTACTTTTACTTAAGTGATAGAAGGAGCATGTTCAGACTAAGACTCCCTAGATGTAACACTGAACGGCACAGGAAGTCCTTCATTCAGAGCCATTAGACTCTATAATGCATCACTGTACCTCACTGCATCACTGAGCACAGGGTGACAGTACAGCATGGCAAAGTCTTCCTACACACTTTACATTTGAACACTTATTACTGTACATTTCTGTATAGTTTATATTTAAGATTTTAGAATGTATATACAAACATACCAGAATGTATATCCCGGACCGTATTCGGAATGGAATACGTATTCCATTTTATTCTTATTTTTTTAATATTATTATTTTAGTCCTCTTGACTACCTAAATGTTTATTGTTCAATGTGAGCGATCTGTAGTGCCGAATTTCCCTCAGGATTAATAAAGGATTTCTATTATATAAAGGAACTGTGTACTTCTTCCACCACCGGAAGACTGTGTGAAAGGCTTGGGGTCAACACGGTGCAGTTGTAAATCAGCCCTGCTGAGGGACAAACACCTTCCCTAGTTGTGCCAACCTGTGATCACAGTCTGTGTACACGACTGTGCTAGTATAGCGGTGTGCGTCTGGCAGGACTGGTCCAGGGTCGGAAGTGGAGCCGGTTCTGCTTCAGTGACCGACACCTGGCTCTGCAACTCAGACAGCCTGCATCTCAGCGCCTGCATTTGCAGAAGGTTAAGAGAAAAAGATGAAGGAACAAGATATATAGGTGAAGAAGTTGCTCTATGGGAAGGGAATACACACACACCATTACATATATAAGCATTACATTAAAAAAAATAGACTTAAACGCCTTTACATATAAAGCCACCATACTGTAGCATTTTAAATTCTTGTATGAAAGGTGGCATACAAATAAAGTGTATTATTATTCCTAGGATAAATTCCTGATATGTATATATACTTGGCAGTAATCCAATATGTACCTCTACTTTCTCCTGCTCAGCAATGAACTCATCGAGGGGCACATAGTCATCTTCCACGCGTTGCATAGCACACTGGTAGGCATGCTCTTTCAGCGCATCCTTGTACATCTCAAAGGTGTGCTCCATCTGCTCTTGATGACGTTCTTTCAGCTCAGCAATCTGATGACTAAACACAAATTGAAGAAAAAACAAACAAGGTTTTTATTATAGTTTTAGTCTTGCAAACAAGATACAAATAGAGTCCGGTGAATATGAAAAGTTAAAGACGACAACAACAAAATCTGTTTAGGAGTCAGCTGTAACGTGCGCTTTAACCCGCTTAAAGTTCTCCCAATTTGAGATTCAAGTTCACCATTATTACCACTAAAAATGGTAATAATGGTGAAGACAACAGAGAAGGAATTGGGAGACATGGCAAGTACAGTGAGACAAAGAGGCCCTGGGGGTATGGGGGGTGATTTGTGCAAAAAAACAGAGACAGAGATTACAGATATGAAGATTACTGATATGTCGATGGAGGCCAATGATAAGGTGAATGATTACCTGAGGGAGGAGACTGAGATGGAGTGGGGATCTAAAGTACACATTGCTTCAAAGCGGACCGAGTCATTTCTCCAAGCCTGGTCATCTTTTTTGAACAATAGGTGCATACTATACAACTAATCTCTGTATGCAACATAGGATTTATAATGGTATTGTGAGTATTTGTGACCTGGTGGTTCCATTAAATTAATTTAAAAAAAAGATATGTGCTCTATGTAAATCCTAAATAACATGTTACTGTATTCAAATCCAGTCTCAACTTAACGATGGTTGAAAGTGATGGACGATTGCTATAACATGCAAAACATTCTTTTGAGACAATGAGTGAGTAAATGGTCATAGAAAAACGCGGTTTTATGACGTCACGCTATGTTTATATTTTTACCATAAACCGTTAGCTTTGCCATGCTAGTAGCCTCTCTCGGTCGGTCGCTTGCCTAGGCAATCCAGTTGCCTAGGTATGTGATTCGCCTGCCACGCCAGATAGATCGCGTCTCAGTCACTCGTCTAGGAATCTCAATCGCCTGCCACTCCATCTCAGTCTCCTCCCTCAGGTAATCGTTCGCCTTATCATTGGCCTCCGTTGACATATCAGTAATCTCCATTGGCCTATCGCTAGGCTTAGTTTCAGCACGAATCACCCCCCATATGGGGGCAGCGGGGCTCAGGACTGAGAACAATACCACAGAATGAAAATAGCGGTTAAGGGGTTATACCTGTTGACATCACCGTTTTGAGTATTATTCTAGATGGTTCCTGGCTTTGAGAGAGGGTTCATGTTCACAAATATTGTATCTTTTTGCCACAAGCCCTCTTCTCTTAAGGTACACTATGTCGTTTTGTGAGAGTAAGATAAGTGAATAACTTCTAAGGTATATTTTCAGAACTGAATAAACAAAGCTTAAGTTTGCTTGTAATCATCATCATCCATTATGATAATGATACCTGCGGAGTTCTTCACTCTCCATGATGAGCTGCATCATGGCGTCTCCCATCTCCTTACCTGCGGAGTTCTTCACTCTCCATGATGAGCTGCAACATGGTGTCTCCCATCTCCTTACCTGCGGAGCTCTTCACTCTCCATGATGAGCTGCATCATGGTGTCTCCCATCTCCTTACCTGCGGAGCTCTTCACTCTCCATGATGAGCTGCATCATGGCGTCTCCCATCTCCTTGCGGATCTCGACCTCCTGAACCAGGTTTTTCCTCTTCTCAGCCAGCAGCTTGGTCCGCAGGTTCTCAACGACACTCACAAGCTCCTGCGAAGGCCAACATGGAAAATCATCATTTTAGTCAAGACATTACCTTGCACACAAAAACACTAGAAACATTTGCCAAATACGATGACTGTACAGGAATTTTTCTTGGTGGTTTAAACCATAAAGAGTGAGGTTGACTAGTACAAATAACCAAAATGGTTCTCAAATTGCAACACAAATGTGTATGAGGCCTATGACTACACTTTTATAGAAGGCAACAACAAGCACAGACAAATGGCCTACTCCGAAACGTGTCACTAGTAATCACATGGATGAACAGTTTGCCAGGTATTAAGTAAAGAGTAAAAGCAGCTGTACCTCCTGGGGCAGGATGGACATGTCTGCCTCATCCCCTTCATCCATCAGCTCGTCTTCAGAAAGGTAACTCTCCAGGGCCTGGCCGTCAATCACCCCGACCTTCACCAGGAGCTTGCCATCCCGACCCACCAGGCGTGGAGTCACTGCCTCCAGAGACTTGGTCGGAATCACCTGCACCACCTGCAGAGAACAGATGTGGCATTTTTTAAACTGTTGCCATTCTGGCCTCGTCAATCACCTGGACCATGATGGGGTCTTGTGTAATGTGGCACAGTTCAGCATTTACATTTAGTCATTTAGCCGACTCTTTTATCCAAAGCGACTTACAAGTTCTGTACGACAAGTCGTCATTTTTTTTTTTTTTTTTTTTTTGCAGAATCAGGCAGCTCAGCTTTAGGTTTCTTAAAAAGGAACACGCCAACATTATGAGAACATTTGTTTACCGTTTTCTCCAGAGTCAAGACAAGAAGATGGATACCAATTTCCTCTAAGTGTTCGGTAGAAAGCTATCCGGCTTCAAACTAGCTTAGCACAAGTGAATGGAAGCGGATACAAACCACAAGCCTATATAGCCGCCCGTCGGCCAAAAGCACCTTTCCTGGAGTTTTAAGCTATAGGCTATAGTGGTCCATATATCCGCTTCCATTCATTGGAAGCGCATTTCCCATAATAATCAGCATGCCCCTCTAACTGCTAACCTGTTTGGCAATGGCAGAAAACTTCATGACGTGGAGAGTCTCATCATAGGTGGAGGCACACTGGTTAATGTTGACGATCATGGAAGCCCTCCCCTTCCCGCAGAAGATGGCTTGGAAGAGCCTGGTGAGTTTGCTCTCTCTGAAGGGGATGTAGCTGCTCTTCGACCTGGCCAAGACGGGGAGACAGACAGGGTTGGTGGTCAGATCAATCAATTCAGGCTCGAGTTCACGTGTGGAAAAACTGAGAGGGTGGTCCTATCCAGCCCACCAACAAATACTTAAAGCGACAATCTTTATTTTTTTTTAATTTTATATATCAAGTACACAGAGCAAATTGAGATCACTGGCGCTTCAACGCGGCACTCACCTTCGCTGCTCTAGCCTCAAATGGTCTGGTGAGACACACAACACTAAGCATGGCTTACTATAAATATCATGTGTTCACGTTTTTGTACAGGCCGAATAATGTAATCCAAGCTACTGAACAAACGTAGCTGCCATTTTCTGAAAAAGACATTCCCTTCACAGTGTTTTTTTTCTGTCATTTCATGGTGTGTTTTATGTGGAAGAAATTGCCTGTACATAATTTTATTTTATCTCTATAGAGACCCAGTACTTGTTATTCATCACATTGAAATAGAAAAATGAACTCTGACAACCTGTTAAGCCCTAGCCATATTGTCATAAAATTCACCTAAAAGTACCCACCAAGCAAATGGAAGATTGCTCCACTTCTACAAGGTCCATTTGCATGTTCTTGGCATCCATGGACCTCAGGGAATGTGTTCCAAGTGTCAGGAATATTGTGTTTACTATACTTGAGTAAACTTTAATGAACCAAAGGAGAATATTTTTGATGGTGAATAACACCATGCCAAGATTAACCAAAAGCAAAAATATGCTATTACCTTATTATGGCCAAGTCATACGTCTATGGATCGGCACAGATTTCCTCTTTCCAATGGCAGAGTTAAATCTGGATTTAGTACCACCAGACGCCGATAGAGGGCAGCAAAGACAGTGAATGAAATCTACTGTAAGTACAGTTACTTTTGTATAATGGCAATAGTAAAAAATCAACGGATTGAGATGCGTTTTTTTCCTAGACGTTCACAGAAAGGTAAAGAAACAATATACGTTGCATTTTATGGTAATAACGTTGAGGTTTGTTCGACCTGCGAGATATAAAACACGATATTCCAGTCAATGCTTGTAAGAAAATACAATTGTCGTCGGCTGGTGTGAGCTGGGTAGTGTAGTTTTATGAAATGTAGACATCGATCGAAAGCCCTGGGTCTCCTCTTTCTCTGGATTACAACGTTTTCATTAGTGCTTCCTGTTCTACCGTCTAAATCAGGGCTTCCCAATAGGTGGGCCAAAACTGGTAGTGTAGTTTTATGAAATGTAGATGTCCATCGAAAGCCCTTGGTCTCCTCTTTCTCTGGACTACAACGATTTCATGAGTGCTTCCTGTTCTACTGTCTAAATCAGGGCTTGCCAATAGTTGGGCCAAATCAGGCGCGCAAGGCATTTTAATTTGGCCCGGCAAAGTTCTATTAATCAAAAGCATTTTTATTATGAAACACCTCCACCAGTGCCTCCGTCTCGCCACAACATCATATCAGCTGAACTTTCAAAAACTCATTTGAGCGGAGATGCCACTTTTTGCATCGACACATTTCCATTCCATGGTTTCAGCTTGATCCGAATATTATTATTTTCTTTTTAAAAGAGCACATTGGTTGTTGAGACTTGTTTTGACATTTTCAAAAAGGTGTTTGAAATGTATGCCAATTGTTATGTTCGAAGCGGTCCTGCGTATCTAGTTTCCATTTGGTTAATAGCCTGTTTTTATTTGTGTTAAACAATAAGTGTTGCGCTTCCCTGCCATGGACAATTAATTTTTTTATTTCATTAAAGTATAGGCCTGCGTTAAAGCAAATTTGATGCTCCTCCGATAACAAAAAAACTAAAATAGTTATTGAATGTTACATTTGGACTTGCATTTTATGCAACTGAAATTACAAGCTGTTCAATAAACGCTCTCACGTAGCCCATGTCTGCATTTTGAATGAGGGAGGGGTGATGGGGTCGGGGTTGGCCTGCCAAGTCATTTGAATCCTAGAAAGTGGACTAGGCAGAACATTTATTGGGAACCCCTGGCCTAAATAATCGGATTTCTGATGAATTTTTATAATAGCACTTAAAATCATTGCTAAACAAATACACTTTTGACTGCCGTTTTGATATGGTTAGGGTTTTTACTCTTGGCTACATTTGAAACAGAAACACAACTTCACCTACATTTGAAACAGAACACAACTTCACTTAATACAGACTGCATATAAATCTTGGCCCGGGCCAATCGGGCTTACTGAGAAAAAAAGTGTTTTACTAACTAACATGCACATTTTGTATGAAATGTTTTCTCATTTGAGTATGTTAACAAAATATATAAAAGTTGTAATACAAAAGATTGTTTATTTTGTATCCAAATTCAATGTGTAAAGTTTAAGATGAAATGGTTTTTTCCCCCCTATTCCATACCTCCCCTTAACACTTTCATTGCCAACAACGCTATATGTCGTTTGTTCATGCCGACCGTTTATTGCCAACGACGCCATATAGCGTTTTTTTTTATTATTGATTTGAATTCATATTTCATCATTCTAGTATCAAGTCAGTGCTGCAAACTCTGAGCTCCATTGGGAAAATACCATCCCCTATCGTCTCCCGGATGGTAATGCCCGGAATCCACATTTTACTCCTCAGGCAAGTAATCAGAGCCCATCGGACTCATTGTGGCCCATCAGAAGAGCGTGGAATACATATTTCCAGTACACAGCGTTGGATCAATAAACGCGATCGATATTTGGAATGGCGATCAGGAATTGGAATAATCTTTTTGGGGAACATCTGATCTGAGGTAAGGAATCTATTTTACCAGTCTTGGGATAATCAGAGCTGTTTTCACCTATATCAACGTGTCCCATATGTGTGTATGTGTGTGTGTGTGCGATCAGGAAATGAGAGAATAGATTTTTCAGCCCGCTTCTCTAGCGTGCATAAGTACAAATATACTATAGATAATCTAGCGTTTATTTGAAAACTATTCATAAATAGGCTGAAAAATGACAACGTTTTTTGTGTATTACAGTAAAGGGCGTTTATCACGGAATTGTTATATTTTCCTGAAAAACTAGCTATTTTCAAAATGCTATAAAACGGAAATGAACAGATTAAAAAACAATCCGTTTCGACAATGTTGACTGAAAAACAAGTCATTGAAAAGCGACGGCCAGATTAGACGCATAGCCATAAATTAAGACATAGATTATGCGTTCACAAATATGAGAGCGCTATCATTGAAGTGGGTGGAGGCATTCAAGGGGGTAAAAAGGAAAACACGGCCAGCAATGATGGTGTTAATGAGAGCTCATCGACTCCAGTGCCTTCATGGCCAGGTCGAGACCTACCGGTCATGCCTACTGTTGCGCAGGGCAGCGATACACTTCCCCAGGATGAGCAGGGATGTGTTTATGTTGGCCGCCTCCTTCAGCCTGTCTCCAAAGGTCTTGGTTTTGTTGCATCTTTCAGAGCCAGCCAGATCACAAAGAGAGAGCCTGACAGACACAAGCCAGTGTTTATCATCTTTGTTACTTTTGGGATGCTTTCACACTCTGGTTGAAATCACAAGTGAAAATATTAGTATCGCTGTAACATTTCAGGAAGGTCAGGAGACTTTGCTCTTATTAGGAATAACTAGGAGGGATCAGAATACAAATAAATAAAACATTTAAAGTTGGGGCCAGCACCATGTGCCCAGCTTTTCTGAATTGACTAATGGCACGGGTGCAAGTTGGAGTCAGCGAGTCCACTGACCTATAGGGAACATAAAGAAGTGGATATTTACTTCCTCATGCAACTTCAAATTCTGCCAGTGTGATAGTGCCCTTAAAATCAATGCACTGCCATAGAGCATTGGGCGACAGTGGCTCAGGAGGTAGAGTGGTAATCTGAAGGTTCCCGATTCGATTCTGGCATCGAAGTGTCCTTGAGCAAGACACTTAACAAGACGCTATATAAAATGTACCATTTAGAGCTCATGGCAATGTACATGTCAATTTTGGACATGGTGATACCACAGTGCAGTTACAAAGGGCCTTGTGCCAGAGGTCCATTATGTGATCCCAAAAATAATAAAGAATTATATATATATTAAAAAAACACTCCAAATGCAGCTCCAATCAACGATGCTGGAATGAACAGCGATGCTTAATCAAATACATTTTCTTTTTTTAATTCTTTTTTTTTATGTTCATAAATGCAATACAAGCTTATCTACTCACTCAGAAATCTTTTGAATATCGAGACCATCAATCTTCAGTAGCTTCATGGTAAATATACTGTGGCTGTGGAAAGGAAAATAAATTGTAAGTATTCACCGAAAGTAAAACACACGACAAAACAAAACGACAACAAAAAAAACGAACAGATTATTTGCCTTCGGCTAGAAGACTGATTCATCTTAGTGGACACAGCACTTCGGTTTTTGTTTCCAACCCGGAGAAGTTTGCTGGCTTCTTCGAAGTTTTGAATGTTGATCCACTTGAGATCTGGAATGACGAGACACACGATACTCAATATTTTGAATTATTTTGAATGAATGCGATTAATGATAAAGATATTCAGAAACAATATGATTTGAGCAGAGATCTGCGGTCTGCTTCAAATCTAAATCTAAATCAAAGTATCAAATAAACAATTAAAACCAAGAAAAAAAGTATCAATTAAACAATTAATACCATCCAGGGCATCGGCACCCGATTCGGTTACGATTCAATATCACTTCAATCAGGCTTGATGGTGCTGGTTTCAGGTGGCCGGCACCTTCTATTATTGTCAAAAGATGTCATTTGGTCAGAGTTTCCATAGTAATTCAGCAGAAACGGAGCTAGGCAAACTAGGGCAGAAGTCATTGAGGTTCATGACGGAGGAGTGTTTCGGCACTGGCATGATGGAGGTGGTTTTAAAGCATGCTGGGAGAACTGCCTGGGCTAGTGACGGGTTGAAGATGTCTTAAAAACACGCCAACATTTTGGGAAATTAGCTTACAGTCTTCTCCAACCGGCCATGTCCGCTTCCATTCATTGTGCTAAGCTAGGCTAACGTGCAGCCAGATAGCCTTCTACTGAACGCACAGAGAGGAAAATGGTATCTATCTTCTTGTCTCTCTCTGGAGAAGACTATAAGCTTTTCCCAAAATGTTGGCGTGTTCCTTTAAGACTTTGGTCAGCTGGTCAGCTGCTCAGCGCAGTCCCTGAGCAGAGCTGTTTGGATTCCCTGCTGAGCAGGACCCTGTTCCTCGTACCTGGCTAACTGAGTTAGCCGGATAATTTTCAGGATAACTTGACACAAGTTATTTTCGGTTCCCAGACGCGCGTTTGTCTAAATCACTATGGCAACAGATCAAAAAGTTTGAACCTGCTCCAGCGCAGAGTTTAGTTCAGTTAGCTGGATAAACTGGCCAAACTGGTCATGCCCTGGCAAAAAATGCCAGCTCCCTTCCTCACAAATTCTGGATTATGTTTTTGTGCTTCGTTTTTCTAGTGGGGGCTTTTGAAATGTAAAATAATAGACCTAAAATGCTGATAATAAATCACATTCAGCCTATGGATTTACTTTGTCCTAAATAATGCACATCATAGCTATACAGCGCTCGCAAGTCGCGACACACACTATGTGGTTATTTTAATAACGGAGCATTGCTAATGTAAATCCCGCTGGGATATTTTTAATGAATGAAACCTATCGGGCGTTTGGCTCTGATTAGTTTCATATTCTCTGCTGTGGATGTATTTGCTTAACGGAGCACCCGGATTGTGTTTCATTCAAGCATAAATTAAAGCGTCTTTATGCATGGATTGTGGATGTGAATTACGACAAATCTAAATCTGTGGATTGTTGAATTGTATCACTGTCACTCACACGTTATTGTGATATTGTAACTGGGATTAAAATGTCTGAGGAGATGCGCTGTTTGGCGGATTTGATGACGTGGACGTGACTTGAGAAAAGTGAATGAGCAATTGCAAGCCTTTGACGTTTTGATGAATGAATTTGAGAAAATGCATTTATCTGTTCAAGCACTGTTATCTGATGATGAACAAGAGGGTGATGAACATGACTGGTGTCACTGGTATAAATCAAAGATTAATCAATTCAATGCATGCATGGATGATGTCCAAAACAGGTTAAAACCTGATTAATAGTGAAACTGTATAGCCTCCAAGCCTCTCGGACACGTTATTTCGGGGGTCGCGCCTTGAAAACTTTGGGAACCATGTATTTATATAGTACATGATACCTAAGCGCATACAGTACAGATATCCTCATAAGTATCTATTAATTCGTATCAATTAGATACTCTTTGGGCTTGTTTTTATCTACTTATTCTGAAAGAGTTGAACAAATTATTTTCGCTAGCAATAGATCTCATTCGATTATTCATTCCATTAAGCCTACTGCCAGCAGGCACATTTAAAGAAATATAATCCGATTGATTGGGGTAATGACTAAGGTAATGACTAATGAGGGACTTAAAATTAGCCTATAGATATGCATTTAACTTGTTGGCAAGGCTATTGAGCCGTACTGTATTGTACCCATTCTGCAATCTAAAGTTTTCAATCAATCAATCAATCAATGCCGTTAGAAAATCAGGATTTCTGCGATCGACACCTGCTGTCTTTTCAGGTGAGGCGGCCGCACGCAATTATCCTGAGTATCAAGTCTGGTTCGAATTAACGAGAGTGAATCAGCGTTCGAGGAACAGGGAAAGCCTGGTTTCAAACATCGGGTTAATTGAATCTGGCTAATGGGACTTTACTGGTACCTGGTAGGGCCCAGGGCTGTCTGGATTCCCAGGCTCAAAGACCAATAGAATATCAACGGACATCAAAATGTTTGCAGAGTACATTAAAAAAGGTATCCAATGGAGTTGTTGACCACTAGTTAATACAATTTGAAAAAAGGGCCCATGAAAATGAAAATCATGCATCACATTGTTTTCCAGCATGAGCACAGGGGCAACACAAAAAGAGTGCATTCGAGGCGTGTAAACATGCCCATGTAACCCAAATTGATTGTTCTACGATCTTCTATACTTCCTCAAACTCTTAACAAGCCAAGTGCCTGTCAATCAAAGGAGGTCGGACTTATTACCATATCTATTCTACAGTCTTACGCACACACACACACCTACCTACCTCTGACATAGGCGGTGCCACCGCTGTCCTCACACACGCGGAGAGCAGTGCGTCTCTTGGACTTTGAGAACGTCGGAGGCTGAAGGAGGTCGTAGACGTACTCGTTGTAGATTTCGTAGAAAGCCACCCATAAGGCAAACTGGCTGTTGCTGCCCGCCTCCGCCGAGCCGCCCTCCAACTGAACTGGGTCGGGAGGGAGGTAGAGAGCGTCTCAGCTGTTTATCAACAAAGACAGTACTACTACCAACAAGGACATTTGGATTGGAAAAATTACAATCCACATGAGTGACACAACATATGAAATGTTGGAACACATTTCACTAGTGTGGTTATTTAGCCCAAAGGAAGCAAATGGGCTGAATAGTACGGGCGTTTTCTCCTGTAATTTTGACTTTTAAAAAAAAAAATTCACTCCGAGGGTACTTTGCATAGAACTCCATATAAAATATTTAAATGATAAATTTATTTAGAAATAACTTAGTAGCACAATACAGAATGTATGCGCACTGGGGCTTGTTCCAAGACAACATGGTCTGAGAGAAGAATCAAGTATAGGAAATGCAGGAGGACCGCTTGTTTTCCGTAGTGGTGATGGTCTAAAGTAATTTGTCTGCAGTGTGTGGATTAAAACTGGTTTCCAGACCAGGTGCACTGCCCGTCTGAAGCTGCAAGACCCTGGGCGCTGCCCGTCTGAAGCTGCAAGACCCTGTGCGCTGCCCGTCTGAAGCTTCCCGGTTGTGGCCCGCAAGGTGTGGCCAGAACTCGTGACCGTAAGTAAGCTAATGGCATTGGCTACGCATCAATTAGTCTATTTCAAACCACTTAAAAAATAAATGTAAAAAATAAATCTGAACTATCCTTTTAAAAACGGATGTGATTCAAGACTGAATGAATATACTGACTGAAAACTGAACGATGGGGTCTCAAACTCACGGCCTGCAGGCCAATTGCGGCCCGCTGGATGATATTTTGCGGCCCCCCAGATGATCTCCACACAAAAAAAGAAGAAAATTCCCAATTATATATATATATATATATTTTTTTTTTTTTTTTTTTGCAGTCATGTCATCACAAACACTGGCATTTAAAGGGTACAAATAAAACAATTCCTGCACCAGAAAGCAGGAAATTAAGTTTTTGTAACAACTGGTGGGGGACCCCCGGCTTAAAAAGTGGCCTGACGGGCTATATTTCGCACTATATTTCCTGGCCTGAATGATTTCCCCAGTCTGGCCCTGGTTAAAAGCCTCCAATGCTTATTAGTGTGTGTGCGTTTGAACGTTTGCATGTTTCAACCATACATTTCCATAAAAAATTTTAAAAAAAATACTTGAAACCCTTTTTGTGTGGAATATTTGATGCGGCCCAGCCTCACCCAGACTCTACCTCCAGCGGCCCCCAGGTAAATTGAGTTTGAGACCCCTGATGTATACCATTATTACCATATATACACACACACAATGTATACTATTATTGATAGAATATACAGCTGTTCTAGTATTATTACTATGTTCTACTCTATTATTATTACCATTCTCTTTTTCCTGCCTGTACCTCCCCTCCCCCATACTACGATACCTGCATTTCACCAAGGGAACACTTGACTGTGTGTGTGTGCATGCGTGTGTGTGTGTGCGCATGCGTGTGTGTGTGTGTGTGTGTGTGTGTGCGTGCGTGCGTGTGTGCGTGCGTGCGTGCGTGCGTGCGCGTCCCTCCTACCAGTTTGATCATAGGCCAGTGAAGAGAAGGACAGGCTGAGGGCGGAAGAGGGCGACGACTCGGAGGAATCTCCACTTCCCCTGCGGGGTTCACTCTCCTACAGAAAGGTCAGGGATTAAACGCCTGTTAAAGGGATGGCCCAGGTTTTTATAAAGAAGGCCAACTGGTTTATGACGAACAGGGAGTTGTTTAAGTTTTTTCCTGTCCATTTCACAAGTTCAATTACCTATAGGAGACAGATTTTAAGAAATGTTTTCCTGCCTCAGTGCCAAATTAGCAGTACCGCCCAAGAAGTTGGTGTAAGTACTTTCTTTGGACTGACTGAAAGGATTCCCAGTTAAAAAACAAGCCTCGCGGTCAGGTGGCGTAGCGGAGATTGTGCTCGTCACCAATGCAAGAGGCTGCGGTCTCAACTCCCGGAGAGTCAGCATTGCCTTGGCTTGGGCTGATCGCTATACTAACTCGTTTGGCTGAGTTAGGGGGAGGGAAGCCGTGGGTGGGTCCTGGGTGTTGTGGACAGCGACCCCTACAGTTCGGTCGGGGCGCCTGCACAGCAAGGGTATGATCTGGAGAAAGGTAGTGTGACCTTCCACACGTTACACTCTCCCGGTGAGAATCTGCGCTGCCAGGCAAGCCTCTTCAAAACCTGAACTATCCCATCAATAGCCATCGATCTACATATATCTGCTTAAATCTTTTATTTATTCATATACCACACAGAATGGCATTGCAGGTGTTTTTTGCTTCCATGGTGGGACACGTCTTTGAATAAATAAAAAATTAAACATTGCATCACACGCAATTCTATAGCAATAAGGTTGGGTGAATTCGGCCATTGTATAAAAGACATTACACCACTTGTAGTCGTGTGTTATAGGAATTAGATCATGCCTAGGGGTGGTTGTTAGGCCCGACGCGCAGCGGAGGGTCGTTAGACCCCCCTTATGGTTTATGGTTTATTTACATTGAGGTTCTGGAGTCATGTGGAGTGTGTTATACGAAATACCCCCTCCACCCCACTTACCAATCTCCTACCTACCAACCTCCTCCAATGTACAGTTTCTTCATCAAATGTATATACTCTTTTTTTTAGACTTCTTGTATCACAAACAGTACTGTATTTGTAAATCTGGTATGTCATAAATGTATAGATGTAGCAGGACTGTCTATCTGTATGCCATGTATGTAATTCGTTTGTGGGAGGGATCTGGGGTCACGTGGAGTGTGTTATACTAAATAAAAACCGGCAACTTCACAGTTTCAGCCAATCAGAATCAATACATTTGCATGCCATTGTATAATTATGTTTAGGTCATAACCCCAGGAGTGATTTGAACATTAACCAAAGATAACAGCAATGGAGAGTGATGTAATGTTAACCAGCTTTATTCCATTGCTGAGGACCAATGGGAATTCAGTTTGTATATGATGGAGTTAGTGGGATCATAAAATAGATGACTACATTTAATTTTATGTACACTCCCAAAATGTGGGGGATGTGTTGCAAGGATAATGTTTTCCAGATAAATGGAATTTGGAAATAAAATGAGAAAATGCAATTGAACAAAAACTGTTGTGAAGGGCCAGATTAAAGCTGAGAATCTACATTTATTGTTTTATATACCTTGTATATTATTTATATATACACACGTTATATCCCTTTAAGCCTGCGTTTGAATCCTAGTAATATTCGCTTTCCTTATTGGATAACGCTATCGGCTATGTCGCAACATGCCCGGAGACGGCGCATTGATTCGAGACGAGAACTGAGGTTCGGCACTAGAAGCCACTTAGATATATATACGGCGGCAGGTGCGAACAGTAGTCGTTCGCTGTTCATCGTTCATCACGCAGTGTGATTCTAATGTAGTGAGAAGCAGTTCGTCTAACAGAGCGTTGAGAACCACGTGCGAAGTGAATAGTAAAAGTGTCAGATTTAATGCAGTAACGTCAAGTTCGACTTAGCTTAATGTGAAGTAAAGAGTCGTTAATTATTGTGTATCGTGCCAACAGCAGTTTGTTCGTGTGCAGCATTACCCAGCAGTTCGTTCGTTTAGCTAGTGGACCTTAGCCAGGGTGCGTGGACTAAATACATTGGTGCCAGTACCCGAGGAGGCCTAGTCGGAGAACCTACTGGACATGTGCACATTGGAACCGACGGCGGCGATTGCAGAACCAGTATTGGTTGGATTATAGTGATTGTGGAACGTACCCTTGGAGAAAAGCATCGTTAATCTCCACTGTCGTTTGGATTTAACCACCTTGAGGATCTACATTCGGGCTGGCCTCATGGACCGAGGCTAGCTGGCTATCATCATTGCTATCGTGCAATTGGATTACAGTTATTGCTTTGATGCTGAGTTTTGGATTACAAGGACTGGATTCTGTACGTGAACCCCCTTCTTCTTCAATTGATCAGACTGAGTATCCGAACATTCCTCTCTCCTCCAGAGCTTACAACTCTGGGAGGAACCCATTGTCTCCAGCGGTACCAGCGTTTCCCCCTATAATTGCCATCCTACGCCAGGCGGCGTTAGCCTAGTACCCCATCGTAGGAATTATTCTATTCCCACTGACTTCTGCTACTGACTGACTTATGCATATTCTTCGCCATACAAGCGCGACCTAATTCTCATATCTGTACATTTACTGCATAATAATAAATACCCTCAATGATATTTCTTTGTCCCGTGCCGTGTTATTATGAGTGTCTGCCATATTTAGATGTACTGTCTGGCCAGTAATACTAAGTACATAACTAGCAGTGGTTTAATCTATCACAATCTTTAATACAGTCAGGGTTTTGTAACCCCTCAGTTACAAAAACGATTTACCCATCTCAAGCCCTGCCCTTTTTTCTTGATCCTCAAAATTAAGACCGTTGCTTCCCTCAGACAAACACAGACAGACAGTTGTGATTAGAGGATCAAGAACAGAGGGCAGGGCTTAAGATAGGTCCATTGACACTTGTACTGTGGTACAGCTGTAGAACAGATCCAGGTATCTGAGGTAACAACATTAAAAGAAAGAACATGGTGCGATGACCATCCTGTGATTGGATACCAAAAGAGTCTTACCTCTTTCAGTCTAGCGAATAAGGCAGACTTGGTGCTCCTTTCTTGCCTGACCTGATCGGGGGCCAGATACTGTGCATCATTGCCCAGGTACGGTTTCAGGGCCATCTCCTCATACTGACGCCCTCCTATGTACTGGAAAATGGCATCCAGCACCCGGGGCAGAATCCCCGGCTCTTTGGGAGTTCCTGAACACACATTTAACATTTCCTTAGAAACTGCAAAAGCCGACTACCAGAAGGACTATTGGGGTAGTTAATAGATTTGAACGGGACATGGCACAATGAATAAATTGCACCAGATATACAGTAGCCATTAGTTAAGGCGAATACCACCCATTTCTAAAAGATACTCCTGATGTATTTTAGGTTTTTTTCCCACAATATTGTTAAATAAACGACTGAAAGGGTCTTAGGCGCATCTCTACCCCTTTACCCTCATTGAGAATGTAAGGATATATGAAAATGCAAATTGACAATGATCCATTGATATTTACCAGGAATTCCAAGTCAGCAGCTTATATTCTTTCAAGACATGTCAGTAGCTACTCAGCTTTCTGTCTGCTGAAGCTAAAAGGTGTCCAGTTACCATGCATTTGACCATGAGAGGTTCGACCCGTTAGTGACACAGATTTACAGTACAGAGAAGCGTTCCCTCTCGAGGGGAAGAATGTGAAAAAGGTGCTACGATGGTCTGCACAACAATCTTTTCCTATTCAACTGGGGTACAAGAACCACCCCTCAAACAAATTGTTATCACGAGTAGTACGGATATCAATCTTTATAGATATGCATCAGTAGTATGGATATTGATCTTTATAGACATGACATGCAACTGTTCATACAGACTACCTGCTCATTGTAATAATCCTGCCTAGCGAATGCCAGAGCCAATCATGACCATAGTAATAAATAGCTCTGGCTAATAGTACCACTGGTACATTTTAATACCCATGTAAGCCTACAGCTGAAATATGGCAGAGTGTATGTTCCTCTTCTGTAAGTAATTTGTTTTGTTCATTTATGTTGGAAACCATGGCAAACTGTACAGAAACCTGCAGTAAAACAAAATTTGCTCTGAAATGTACAATGAACTGATGCTGCCTCCGTTCCACACTCCCAACACTTCACACCATAACGTATCAATATGTTTTATAACCAACTAATATACAGTAGGAATAAACCATTTCATTTCAGTAGGTCTAGCCTACATAGAAATCTAATAACTACAAGACTGGTTTTGGGCAAGATGTAAAGGTTTTAAACAAGTGCAATCAGCAAAGTGTTCCACAACCTGGCTGCCCATAACCGAGATAGCCTGGCTGACCTGCATGCTTTTTTTCCGTAGCCTCTGTGAGCAAAGACGCTCTTTGATTGCAGCGAAGAAGAAAAAGACGCTCTCCGATTGGCTAACCCTAACCACGTCGAAAGAGGGCCTAAGCATAACCACTTCGAAAGAGGGCCTAAGCATAACCACTTCGAAAGAATGAATGAATGAATGAATGAAAACTTTATTTAACAGATTGCAGAATGGGTACAATACAGTACGGCTCAATACATACAATTGTTAAGGGGATGCAGACCTGAGAAAGACGTTTGTCTTGTTTCCATCAGGGTCCCCCATTTTCAATTCATATAGACATATATGACATACATGACATACAGATAGTCAGTACTGCTACATCTATACATTTATGACATACCAGATTTGCAAATACAGTACTGTTTGTGATACAGAAGGAGTCAAGAAAAGGGAGTATATACATTTGACGTAGAAACTGTACATTGGAGGTTGGGTGGGGGGGGTTGGGTACATTGGGATATTGACAACCATACTGGGTAATTTACATTGGAGGTGGTTGGGGGGGGGGGGGGGGCGGGGGGCATACTGTATAAACAAGTAACACTGTACATTGAGGGGGGGGGGAGGAGACACTGTACAAACAAACACAATTGTACATTGAACTATTGACAAAACCATACTAGGTAAATGACTGTACATTGGAGGGGGTTGGAATGATTGGGTTAGGATATTTACAGGGGCCAGTGTTGAATTGCAGTCTCCCGTAGGTGTCCCTTGAGAGAGGTTTTGAAAGTGGGTAGTGATCCACATTCCTTTACAGCTTTGGGTAGGGCGTTCCACATTGATGTGGCATAATTGCGAAACGTGTTTAGTCCCTTATTTGAGCCGAATCTGGGTTTGACATGATTTGTGGAGCTCCCTCTGGTGTTGTGATCGTGGTATTCCCTGACCTTTGGGAAGTATTTTGACATGTACATGGGTACCTTGGTCGTGTAGTGTATCTTGTAGACCAGGCCCATTGCAAGTTGTTGTACTCTGTCGTCTACTCTAAGCCATCCTAGGTTGTCGAAGTGGGCAGGGGTGAGGTGGGTTCTAGGAGTAAGGTCAAGCAGTAGTCTGACCAGTTTGTTTTGAGATGTTTGTAATTTTGTTTTTAGCGCCTTTGAGGTGCTTTGGTACCATGAGGTGCAAGCATAGTCGTAGTACCCCTGAATGAGTGCTCCTGCCAGAGTCTTCAGGGTGTTCTTGTTTACCAGAGAGGAGATCCGGTACAAGAATCGAGTTCGTTGGTTGACTTTTTTTATTACATTGGATGCCTAAGCATAACCACTTCGAAAGAATGCCTAAGCATAACCACTTCAAAAGAATGCCGAGAATATATGTACAAGGCGGAAGAGACCCTTCGGAGCTAAACCAGTCAGAGAGGGTCTTTTCTTCTTCGCTGTACGCGGCCTAGCCAATCAGAGAGCGTCGTCGCAAACAGAGGCTACGAAAGAAGATCACGCGGCTGACGTTTATGGACCAATATTTGCTGCAACAGCCCCGTCTAGTGGAGGCTTCTGTCGACCGTGTGCCAGTACTGCAGGTTCAGTTGTTCTCAAACCATCCAAGTGGTGGCGTGGAACAAAACCGTGGAAGTTATTGTACAACAAATACAGACAGTAGCCATGAAAAGGAGATTTTCAAAAGTCAGAAGATTATACTATATTGCAATTGGGGTAGGAATTAAGACGTTTTATCCCATACCTTCAGTGTTTGCTTCCAGAGATTATAGAGTGGTTGCATTGCTTGCCCCAAGATGATTCGTTTATTTTCGGTCTTTGTTTACAGATCAAAAACACTCGTGTGGACTTTCAAGAGAAAAACAAAAGAAAAATCACAAATGTACATTATTCAAAGTAAGCTCACACAAAATCCAAACTCAATGACCGAAAAAAGGAATAGGCTTTTTGCCTATCCTTTACTATTCTTAAAAACTAAATATACTTTAATATAAGAAAGAAACTTAAAATATGCTGCAAGATATAAAAATAAAAATGAAAAAAAGTACACAACTTCAACCCGTCACTAAGGCTATTCCACAATTGAACTCCCAAAATTGAAACACATCTAGCTTTTACATTAGTTCTTACCTTTTTACATGTTTTAAGAATACACAACCCTCTTAAATTATACTTTCCTTCTCTTGGTTGAAAGAGACATTGAATACAAACTGGTAGGTTCTTACTCTAAGCACGAAAAATTATCTCCAAGGTTTTTATGTACACCATATCTACACATTTTAATGTGCAGGACTTTATGAATAATGGATTTGTCGATTGAAGGTAACTAGCTTTGTTTATTATTCTAATAGCTCTTTTCTGTAGTTTAATAATAGGATCTATATTTGTTTTATAAACATTCCCCCAGACCTCAACACAATATGACATGTATGGCACAACAAGTGAAAAATACAATATATGCAAACATTTCTGATTTAACAGCTCCCTTGTTTTGTACAGAATGCCAACAGACTATATTGTGAGACGGGATAGTATCATAGAGTGCATACAATTTGGCTGCATCGGTTTTCATTTGATTTAGACATTGACCACATTGTTTGATCGTCAGAGAATTTCTCTAAGTTTTGTTTTTTTTATAGAAAAAAAAACATTAAATTGAGTTACTATTGATAATATCCAAGTATTCAACATTAACCCTAGAATGTAATTTTACTATAACCAGAGTGTTCCGACTAGAATGAAATTTTTCTACAACCGCAGTACTGTATACAGTGGTTCTCAACATGGAGAGTCCTTGAAGCAGTTCCAGGGGGTCCCCCAGAAAAATGAAGAAAGTGAAACTAGAGATTAAGAGAAAGAAGACTTATTCTGAGCATAGGTTTCACTCTTTCCATTGTAATTCCCCTAACTACAGTATAGAATCCTGGACTAAATCACATGAAAACAACTAAAATCTTCCCAGACAAGGGTCCCTGAGAGGCTGAGACTATACGTCTTATCAAATGGGGGTCCACAGTCTAATGTGCATACATTTGTGCAGTCTTGAGGAAGAGGCTTTGAGAACCACTTCTGTATGTCATGCTACTAAAACTGATTACGTACATAATAACCAAATATATGGAGAGTGATCCCGGCATGCATCGTTTGTCTCACTGTATGCAAGGTCCTGTTGTCATTATGTGTATTATACTGTGGAGCTTTGTGTTTCATTATGCTCCGTCTGTATCCCGACTGTACACAATGAAGGGTTAAAGCAGTCTTGCTTACTTGTACTTTATTCACAGTTATTATCGTTATACATAAGCTTGGTTCCACCACAAGTGAACCCTCGGTGTCACCTCTAAAACAGTCCCAAGTGCAACAGTACTTAAATAGAACAATCCTATTGTTACATCTTTCTTTTTCTTTTTCCAATTACAGATAGATATTTAACTTACAACTACTTAACCTGTGTTCTGCTTACTTACAACAGATCCAAACCTTCTCAACATTGTGTAAATGACTCGATACCTTTGTATACCTCAAACAATCAACAGATCAAAACATGTGCACACATAACCCATTTCAATCTTTTTTTCTCTCTCTCTCCCCAGTCCATTCTCTAATCACGGAGTATAGTCCTTCAGGTATTGAGGCCTGACAACCTGTCGACCAGACCTGGTAGTGACCGCACCTTGGCTCCCTACCGGGTTGACTGGCGGGCCGGCCTTCTCAGTCACTGTTGATGCAGGTGTGATTGTAGTTGGTGTGTCTGTAGTGGTGTGATTGCGTCTGAGGTGGCGACGATTCTTCTCAGAACACCTCCCGACTCTAACTCCACCTCATATGATCTGTGGCTCACTGGTTGGATCACCTTTGCCACTCTCCAAGTCTTGTGTGTGTCATCACCAGGCTGTACTCTCACACTGTCTCCTCTTTTCATAGTGTCCATGTCCTTTGCTGTGCGATTGTAGTATTTTTCCTGTCTCCGTCTGTTGTGTTTCAGTCCCTGGTCATTGTCCGTTACCTCTGGCTTCAGCAGAGTGCCTTTTGTAGGAAGCAGGGTTCTGGTCCTCCTGCTTAGGAATCTCTGTGCTGGACTTGTGTTGAGGCCCTGGCTCGGTGTGTTACGATGGTACAACATAGCCAGGTAGTCTTTGTACTCTTTTTATTTTATTAATGAAACATGGTGACAGCTGGGTACAGATCGGGAAAGTAATTTAGCTGGCGAGCTGTGGCTAACACGTACCTCGGGGAGAAAACACTTACTAGCTGTCGGCGATGGAAGCGCTAAAACCCCCTGGAAATCTGCTTTTGGACTCCTACAACTTGGCGAAGGCATGGAAAAGTTGGAAGGAGGAGTTCACATTGTATACAGACCTTAACATGCCCGATGCCGAAGAGACAAAAGTCAAGCTGTTTAAATATCTCATCGGAGAAAAGGGCAGAGAACTATGGGCAACTCTGCCGAGTCCGTCGGCGAAGACAACAGTGACAACTATTATCAAGCAGTTTGACGAGTACTGCAATCCAAAGGTAAATGAAACAGTGGAAAGATACAGATTCTTTATCAGGAACCAAGGATTGGATTAAAACGTGGACAGCTATGTAACAGACTTGAGAACGCTTGCTAGTAGTTGCAGCTTTGGGGACATTAGAGATTCCCTGATCAGAGATCGAATTGTATGTGGTACGAATAGCTCAGAACTGAGAGAGAGACTGCTCAGGGACGATAGGCTGACTCTGGAAACATGCCTGAAAATATGTAGAGCTTCGGAGCCGTCAAGGGCTAATAGCAGGACACTGCAACAAGGACAGGCAGTGGAAGAGGTACATGCGCTAAAACAGTCCTAAGTGCAACAGTACTTAAATAGAACAATCCTATTGTTACACCAAAGCACCTCAAAGGTGCTAAAAACTAAATTACAAACATCTCAAAACAAACTGGTCAGACTACTGCTTGACCTTACTCCTAGAACCCACCTCACCCCTGCCCACTTTGACAACCTAGGATGGCTTAGAGTAGATGACAGAGTACAGCAACTTGCAATGGGCCTGGTCTACAAGATGCACTACACGACCAAGGTACCCATGTACATGTCAAAATACTTCCCAAAGGTCAGTGAATACCACGATCACAACACCAGAGGGAGCTCCACAAATCATGTTAAACCCAGATTCGGCTCAAACAAGGGACTAAACACGTTTCACAATTATGCCACATCAATGTGGAACGCCCTACCCAAAGCTGTAAAGGAATGTGAATCATTACCCACTTTCAAAACCACTCTCAAAGAACACCTACGGGAGACTGCAATTCAAAACTGGCCCCTGTAAATGTCCTAACCCAACCCCCTCCAATGTACAGTAAATTACCTAGTATGGTTGTCAATATTCCAATGTACAGTTTTGCTTGTTTGTACAGTGTCCCCCCCCCAACCCCATCCAATGTACAGTAAATTACCTAGTATGGTTGTCAATATTCCAATGTACAGTTTTGCTTGTACAGTTGTACAGTGTTCCCCCCCCCCCCAACCCCTCCTACACAACCCCCCACCCAACCTCCTCCAATGTACAGTTTTTACGTCAAATGTATATACTCTCTTTTCTGGACTCTTTTTGTATCACAAACAGTACTGTATTTGCAAATCTGGTATGTCATAAATGTATAGATGTAGCAGTACTGTCTATCTGTATGTCATGCATGTCATATATGTCCTGATGAATTGAAAATGGGGGACCCTGATGTAAACAAGGCGAAAAGTCTTTCTCTGGTCTGCATCCCCTTAACAATTGTGTGTATTGAGCTGTACTGTACCCATTCTGCAATCTGTTAATAAAGTTATCAATCAATCAATCAATTGTACGGTTGATTTTGCTTCACACCAAGACATAGTCCTGTTGTTTTAGGCAAATAAAACGCTCCAGATTATATAGAGTATAAAGTAAGTTAATCCCATTAGGGATTTAAGATCAAAAACCTACCTGTGGTGTATTGCCATCCTTACCTTGGATCGTGAAGGATTTGCCAGCGTTAGTCACTCCATAGCAGAATATAAGAGCATTGCTTCCCTTCAGGTAGTCAGACACCTGGCTTTTGATAGTGCCTTCAAACAGCTCGGCCTGCTTCGCCTCAGGTCCAAAGATCTAAACGACAGACATCAAGACACAGGGTTTTGTATTGGATCTCCATTTAGTACAGTATGATCGGGACTCTTCTGTTTCAAACAAGGAAATAATCAAAACTCTGGCTGTAGAGAAATGGGGCTGCTTGCTTCTTCTCCGAGTAAAGCATCCTTCCTTTTAGCCTGGACACAAACCCATTCCTAGGTCTCCAGTCACATTAGCACAGATACATTTAGATACATTTCAACAGAATCCTCAAATTCTAGGATCTAAACAAGAGCATGGTTGATTTAACTAACCTATGGAAGCTTGGTTGGGAGCACATCTATTTCTCTATATACAAGTCCACATGTTAAAGGCTACAGTATGATTTACTGCAACATATAACATTCAAACCATCATTTCAATCTGTAGTGAATACAAAGTGAGATCCAAAAGTATTTGAACTCCCTTTTCTTACTTTTTGTTTTTACTGTACATAAGATTCAAGATCTTACTCGCCCACTTCATTATAACACAACACTGGTCCAAACAAGACGTGCTAAAATGTTTAAGTGTAATGATGTAAAAGTTAATTACTGTATAGTATACAGTCTGTAACTCATTTATCTACCTGAAAGGTAGTGGGAATATTACACCAGACTATACCATAAACCGAAGATTTTATTTTGATTCAACTTGGTAACTTTGCAACATTCATTCTAATCTGGTTGGACATAGATCCCACTGCGTCTAATATTAGCCAACAATGACTATAATGACTATGCTATCCAAGAATTCCCAGGGCTCTCTTCAAATGGTTCAGATTTCCGAGAGGCCACTGGTAATTGCTCTACTCCAGTTCAATCTTACCCTAATCTGTGTGAATTAATAATTAAACTATTTGTATACATTTTCTAAAAACTGAATTATGTGACATTTTTACAAAAAGCACATTTCTAACGAACATGAGTAATACAAAAAAAAAACGTATAATAGTAAAGAATAAAGATGAAGACAAAGGCATGTTGCCGAAACGTCATGCAGTCCTGACCTTGGAGAAAGAGAATTTGTGGAGCGACGTCCCAATGCCCTTCTCACTGCTCTTCAGGTTGGCAGAGCCCTTGGGTGCCTGTAGTGACACCGTCTGGCTGTTGTCAATCACCACACAGCCCTGGAGGAAGACGACACCCCCTAGAAATTAACTCGCCGACCACACAGCTTAACCCTTTCACTACCACACTGGTTAACCCTTTCACTGTGACAATGCAGCAGGTTAACCCTTTCTGTAACTGAGGGGTACAATTCCCTGACTGTATTAAATAAGTATGGTATCATTAAACCACTACTGTCTTATGTACATTACTACTGGCCATACAGTACACAGGTATATGATATGAACACTTCCACAATGACACGGTTCCACACAAATCTTGGTTAGAATAATATTTATTAGCAGCAATAATAGTAGATTACATTACTTTACTTAGAGTCGCACTTGTAAGGCGAAGAATGTGCGTGAGTAAGTCAAGAGCGTAAGTCCATTAGAATAGTACGCAGGAGATAATAAATACCACCTGTATCAATAGGAATTATATCTATGGTACACTAGTAGGGCAGCGGGAGATACTAGTAGGGTCCCTCCGGTTGTAGGCCAGCAGGGGGAGGAAATGTTCGAATGCAAAGTCTGGATCACCGGGGAATCAATAAGCTCCTGCTACGGGAGACGGTACATTACTCCCTTGATCGGCAGACGAAAGCAGCAGCTATAATCCAAGTATGCGTGCAGCATAGGTGAAAGCCAGCCAGCCTCTTCTAGAGACGGGCTCGAGTGATGTTCCTCACGGGTAAATCCCACACAGTAGTGGGTGTAGACGATTCTCCTCCGCTCCAACAGCCACAGGACCAAAGCAATATAATAATAATCCAGCCGGAAAGGGGCTCTGCATTCACCGGTGTAGATTCTCCGGTGCGCGGTACTTCACCTTAACTAGGTCGAACTTGACGTTATTACACTAAGCTCTGACACTTTACTATCCTATTCGCACGCGGTTATAAGTGCTCTATTTAGACGCACGGTTGCTCACTTCACTTGGTCGTTGACTCGTGATGAAGGCTTTACGTTTGAGGGTAACACGTTTCTAGGTTAACTTGACTTTAGCCTAAGTGCTGCTGTATCCACCTGCGACGTATTTATACGTACTGCGAATAATCTAGTGCCAGCCTTATTTCTGTCTCGTATTCCTGCGCAAAGCCGGGCATGTTCAGACAAGCCTTGGCGGTGACTTTGAACTAGACATTGGGGGTATGGCCGTGGCGCCTAGTGGAACGCTGTCCAGTAGGAGAACGAAATATTATGGTCTGTACTAGGTAAAAGGGATATTCCGTGTATATGTACAAAGAATACACAAGGGATATCAGACGATATACAAATACTATGCAATATATATCAAGTAATAAATATATATATTCGGTTTAATCTGATCCTTCGTAACACTTTCACTACCACATCTCGTGTGATAGTAAAGGGTTAACCGTCTGTAGTGTGGTAGTGAAAGGGTTCAAAAACAGCCGATGGCTTAAAAAAAACAATTCCAGATTAGTTTTGTTGCGATTTGCCTTTTGTTGTGAACAGTTTCATGTAGGAACAATTTTCTTACAAAGTACACCCACCATACATTATTAAGGGAGTGCACTTCGGTGGAAAATAGTTAAATAAAGAGTAAACATCAACAGTCAAGTAAGACACATCACTTTCAAAATGGACTAATCTTCAATGTTCACAGAGTAAGACCTGTGGGTCAAATTTGGCTCCATGACATTATTTCTGGCCGCCCAAAGGGTTCCAGAGAATAATCAAGATATTGTTGTTGGTCTATTTTGATACAATCCAACAGATTATTTACTTGTTGACCCACTGGCCACCACCCATGTTACATTTCGGCCCTTCATGTCAAAAGGTTTAGGCAGCCCTGGTGTAGAACATAAGACAGCCACTGAACATATGGACTCTAGATACGTCCAATAGTGGACAATAGTGATTTGGATTATAATAACACAGCCAGCATGGTTTGGCGTTTGGTGGGTTGTTCCATTATCTACGATTGCCAACCTATAATGCAACATTATCTGTGTGTAAACTGGTGTCAAATTTCACCACACATCACCAAAAGTGATTGGCCTTCCTCCTGATTCCTTGGAGATCATTATAGCCAAGCAAACTAGGACTAAATTGAACGCTATTCTATCTTTTGAAGGCCACCCTCTGTACAATGTATTTGATGCTCTGCAAAGCTCATTTAATGATTTTGTTGATGCCGCGATGCTCTACTGAGCGATTGAGAAGGTCCTTTGTTCCTGCTGCAGTTACATTCTTTAATGAACACTGCTAGCTCTGTGTTGAAAGGCTCTCTTCTTTTTACTGTGTTATGTAACTTGCAATGTATGTTATTGTTTCTCGTTTGTGTATTTGTATTCGCTTTGGTGGCAAACCATGTTTCCCCTCTGGGATTAAGAATAAAAACCATACCAACCAACCAACCAAAAGACAAGATTTCTTTTCGAGGACTATGAATCCTTTTGTTGTGTTAATTACAGTTCAATGAAATGACAAGGTAGCAGTCCCTATAAGACAGGGTATTGCTATTTTTTTCCATCTACATAATTTCATGGAGCTATAATTAAGAACACAAGGATTAAATGTCCACGATGACATCACCGGTGGCCATATTCAAACTAATGTACCCTCAACTGTCAAACTAAATGAATGTGTGCAAAACTGTTTAGCTGTAGGGTCCCCTTATGTAGGGGACCCTGCTGTTTGTATCATAAATCGATCAATACAGACCGTATTAATTAATGTTGCGTTTCTTTTTCAAACATAGCCAAGAGTAAAACCTTAACCCTATCAAAACAGCAGTGAAAGTGTATATTTTCAGCACTACGTTTGTTTACCGATGTTAAGATTTTATCGGAATTCCATCTCGTAAAAAAAAAAGTGAGGAAATGACTAAATCCAGATTTAACACTGCCATTGGAAAGAGGAGCCTTTTCCCTAACCATAGATGTATGATTTGGCCATAATAAGGTCAAGGTCAAATATAAATGTATAATTTAAATGGATTATAATTTATTACTGCATCTACAAATCCTTCTGTTTAATCATCTTCCCTTTATTCATTTGCTTAGATTTTTTGTACACTTGATCTCAAGAAGGTGCCGAATGAGCTCAGTGAGCGAAATCAAAAGAACCTCAATGTTTTCATGGTGTTATTCACCGGCACAGATGCAAGAAGAAAATCATTTATATTCTCCTTTGTTTCATCACAATTTACTCAAGCCTAGTAACAGAAATATGACACTTTCCTACCAAGAACATGCTAATTGACCTTGTAGAAGTGGAACAATCTTCCATTTACTTGGGCATGTACCTTTAGGCGGAATTTCTGAAAATAGGGCTACAGCTTAACAGGTTAAGAGTTTTTGGATGTGTGTGAGATTTGATGTGCAAAAAAATTTTGGTGAGGTGCCCCTTTAACTCAAACTGATTTGTGTAAACAATTGTTGAGACCATGACAATGTGATGGTTGCTGGAGATAGCAGCACGCTTTGGTTTCAACGAGGAATTCCAACAATACAAAAACAAAGCATTCTCTGGAAAATTAAAGATCAAATGTGTTGAAAACATTTCTCATAGTGTGACGTTTAAAAAGGGAGACATACTATACCTGGTCCTCACTGTCAGAGAGTTCGTCCTTAGAAAAGGGCCTCACTCTCAAGTAGACCCGGAGATGCTGCTGCTCTGCGACATCCAGCGTTTCACTCTAAAAAACAAGTAGGCAGAAGTGTCTTTCAGTGTAAAAAGAGTGTCGATAAGCGTTTAGTCTGCTCAGTGGCCCTAGATCAGCTCTCCTATCTTGAGATGCATGATGGGGGAAACAAATGACAAATGCCATCGGGGCTATTTGATGAAACGTTAAAGAATTCAGGAACTGGAAACTTAGAGAAGACTATTTGATAGAAATCACTGCACAAATCACAGATGACAATGACGTTATTTATCTGGGTAAAAAGACTGCAAACAAGATGCTTTGAATGGTTCTAATTAATCATCAGACACAAAGGGTAAAACGCCTAAATCTTTCACAACTATACAGGGTAAAAGGTCAATTACCTTGGTTTGAATAAGGAATCTTAAATGGCAATAGCCCATTTGGGGGAATCTGTGTTCTCCCCTGTGACAACTGTACTGAATATAATACCAACAAACTACTTTGCACATAATCTCACACATCCAAAAGCCATAAAGAGTTTTGCACACATTTAGTTTGATAGTTATATGGCCACAAGTGATGTCTTTTATGGGGACATTGAATCCTTGTGTTGCGTTTATTACAGCACCACACAATTATGTAGATTAAAACATAACAATACCTTGTCTTATATAGGGACTGATACCTTATCATTTCATTGGGCTGTAATTAACACAACAAGGATTCAATGTCTCCGATGACATCACGGGTGGTGGCCATATTCAAACAAATTTAGCCTCAATAACTGTCAAAGTAAATGAATGTGCAAAACGGTTTAGAGTTTTTGAATGTGTGATGAGATTATGGGCAGAATTAATCAGCATCGTCAAAATGCCCCATATAATATTTCAATATAAGGAAGCATCTTTGAAGCATACCTGGGCTGAGACTGTGGCAGATATTCTGGAGAGTTCTGGTTGGGCCTGTTGGTGGAAGGTACTGGTAGGCAGATCATTACACGTTGACTCCATTGTCTCAGGGGGCTCAGGGCTCGAGTCCCCAATGAATGTGTCCTCCTCAATGAATGTGTCCTCATGGTTCACATCTGTTAGCAAACTCATATCTACACGAGGAAAGGACTGTGTCCAGTTCCCTAAGACTGTGAATCAACTGTGTTCAGAAAATATGTTGGTTTAAGTTACTTAGAAATATTAAGTCTATCAAATCAAGTTAGGTTTATCTTGTAAACTACTCCACTAAAAGCCAGAGGGCAAACACAGATCACTGCTTAATTGACAGCAGGTGAAAGGTCTGGCAAATCATCAGAGAATGTACCAGGATTAACCAATCGGCTTGGAGAGGGGGAGGGAGTAAGTATGAGAATGAGAATGAGAATGTTTCATTTTTTTACCCAACCTCAAAAAGTGTTTTGACTGCGTAGCACATTTTCATGTAACAAGATTGTGTCCCAGTGGACTGTAAAAAAGATATATTGGTACATACTTTAATTAAAATTATGGTATTGGTACATACATCCTTATTAAAATTATGGTATTGATATACACTCTTACATTGTGGTATTGATATTCTTATTTAAATGGTATAGGGCTGTACCAAATGCTTCGATCATAATGTTGACATTCGAATACTAAATCAACATTCGAATTTTTTATACAAATTCTTTTTTTCCCCAGTTTAAACCAATAAGACGTCACCATCACTTTCATACCAACCGTGCCCTTATTGGATTATTTATGCTGACGAAATTGATGAGTTATATTCATTAAAGAAAGTTGATTTAATAAAAGAAAAACTCATTTAATCAGATTAATCACTTTATTAAAATTGAGGATTTAGTTTGAGGGGGAAAAAAAAAATGTAAGCAAAATTTTTTTTATAGACATTCAAAGCTTCGTTCGAATACTTCAATCGAAGCTTCGAATGTTAAAAAATGACATTGGGTACAGCCCTAAAATGGTATTGGAACATACGCTCTTTATTTTATTAGTTCTGCCAGAGTTGGTAACTATGGGCAGGTCATTTGACGTAAAAAAAATAAAAATAAAAATACCTGTGCAGAGCGGTAGAACTGGAGCAAACAATGTAAATCGATAGGCAAGAATGACCAAGCGATGTACATCTAGGAGGCACCGTATTTATGCACCCGGTACATCGTAATGCAACACCCAAAATAATCTAGGTAACCATTGTCTAGTCAAATGGACTAAATTCCAATAATTTCTTCAGACTATGGGCAGTGTTGTACGTGGCCCTCTAGTGTCTCAAAGAAAAAGTGGGACATGGTGATGTAAAGATAAATAAACATAATGGGTTAGCCTCAGGACACGGGCTTTGACCTTGTTGGGTCCAACTCACTAGTAGAAACACTGGTGTAAAAAAATAAAACATGCCACTTAACAGCCTGGTCATATGCTGCCCAGTTACAGGAACTTTATGAGAATACAACCCGGTCATGAACTGTCACTTAAAATAACCCAACCTCGCCACGATGATTCGTAAATATTCAATGGCATTATTTTGGGGGATCTTGCTGTAGTGCTTGCCAACCAAGCTGTTATTGGGGTTTATTACATGGCGTTTTAACATTCGCCAAAATGCTTGATTGTGATTGTGGGGGATCTTGCTGTAGTGCTTGCCAACCAAGCTGTTATTGGGGTTTATTACATGGCGTTTTAACATTCGCCAAAATGCTTGATTGTGATTGGTCAATAGCGCTCGGTTGCCCCCGACATCGGTTAGTTACTTCTCGATAACGGACCGCTGCTATGGGCAACAATAACCGCTGATACAGGTAACAGCGCTATTGATCAATCACAATCAAGCATTTTGGTCGCAGTCACGAAAGCTAAACTCAGCATATGCACAGCTGCACTCATCAGACCACACACCTGCCGGCGATGACAGGAGCCACAGAACAACTGCGTCTGCATTTGATCTTGTCATGTCGATTGTGTAAAATGAATTAGGTATATCGTTAGTTAGCCATGTAATAAGGGGGACCATGTATAGCTATACTCTGTCATTGTCGCAAAATAATTGACCTTCACTGTGTTTAGAATACCTCGGCGCGGCGCCTCAGTGTTCTAAACTCCATGTCGGTCAATTATTTGACAATGGCCTCGTAGCTATACATTATCCCTTACTTCGTGTTCAGTGACTTAGGTCACTTGACATCAATATAAAAATAAATGCAATGAATCTCAAATTGGCCTCTCGGTCTCCTTGTAGTTTTAAACTAAAACATCAGAAATCCTTTCCACCCACTTGAATTTGGGTCGATTTTGACTTTATTTAAAATGGTAAGTCTGTGTATCGTCTCATTATGCATGTCATAATTTGTGCTTGCCTTCTTAGTCAGATCACCATTGAAAGAGACTGGTCTCGATGGGTTTTTATTTTCTGGTTAAATACAGGTTTGATTGAGTCTTACAAATATAAACCCAATGGAAATGTTAAATAAAGTCTAGGGAAATTTTTATTCCAGACAAATGCAGTCAAACCAATTTGTATGCCTATTGCAATTAGTTTAGATTCCTCACCTGTGAAAGTTCAATGAATACATAGATTCTCATAAATAAATCTCAATACTCTATTCTACTCTACGTGATAAAGACTGATGCAAACTTGATAACGTTTATCAAAACGATTTACAAGTTCTGTACAACAGGTCAGAGGGAAGGGTTCAACTGGAAAGAAGATTATCCAATAGCAAAAGTGCACTATAGTAAAAGACAGTACATTTCCAAACTTTTATGTTTAGTTTTTAGGACCCCATCGAACCCACCAACAAGACAAGACACGTAATTCTCAGTTCCATCTCCTTTATTGAATCCTCAGCCCATTTTATGCGTCTGCGATGGTGACCTCGACCTCTACACCGGGTTCGATGCTGATGCTGGTGATCTGCTTGACGATTTCAGACGGGCTGTGCAGATCGATCAGACGCTTGTGGATCCTCATCTGAAAACGGTCCCAGGTCTTGGAGCCCTCACCGCAAGGAGTCTTCCTGGTGGTGATACGCAGAGTCTGGAAAGGGAGACACAAGATCGAGGTTTTAAGAGTGCAAATTTATAAAAATTAGATTGAGGGCTTCAGATTGCTGGATAATGTAGCATACATCCACATCAATCACAACTGTGGTTGCAGTAATTTGTCATTACAGGCTTGAGTACTAATGGTAAATAGCCGTTTTTTTTTTATATAGCGCTTTACTATTCGTTAGTCACATTTTACCCATTCACAAACAGACTGCAATCACCTGCTCATCGAGAGCAATTAGGGGTTAAGTGTCTTGCTCAAGGACACATCGACAAGCTGCCTGGGAATCGAACTGGGAACCTCCGGATTGCCAGACAACAGCTCTACCTCCCGAGCCACACGCTTCAAGAAGTTTTGAAGATGAACACTATTTTTAATAGTTTGTTCTGTAGCATCGGTGTTGATTAACCATCACCATGGCAATACAGTAAATTGCTGTGGAAGACTAGGGAAGCGCCAATATGGGGGGGCAAACAAAAGCACGTCTGTCCCGTTAGAACAGGCATTTGACTTTTATAGATCTGCGGAGTGGCATGATAGTTCCCAAGACCTGCCTGGTGCCAGATGAGTTTTTTTAGTCTACCAGTTTTTCAAGGTAGTGGTTTTAATGTTTTCACGAGGATTGCAGTTTACACAAACTTTTACCATTTTAACACATCCATGTTTCCCTGTGTGCCGTCATCACAATCATGAGTCATCACCAGCCAAGGCCTTTATCGGCCTGGCAATGAGCTGCAAACCAACCGTTTGGATGCAGCTACCGAAGAGGGATGGTATGGATGAGTATACAAGTCGTATACGACGCATCCAAACAAAAAAAGATATGCAAGTCTCAATTATGGGGTGGGCAATACTCACAATATCGCCATTCCAGTAATAAGGACAGGAACATGCAACATTTCAGAGCCCACACCGCTCTATCAAATACTTTAATGTGAACAGTCAGAGATAGAACATGTGACCATTACTTTACAGGATCGCACAACAGGCAACATCCAAAGACTTTGCATATTAAAAGCAACTAGGTGGTTAATGGTAGACATTCATCCAGAGCTTAAACAACTCAAAATTAGAAATCCAATGTGTAACCAGTCACCTAGTGAGCATGCGAGGAATCAGCACGCTCATATATATATATATACACAGAAAAAGTACTATATTGGAGGTTCAGTCTCTAGATATCACACTCATCTCATACCAAAACAAATTGTATCCAATCAATGCATTTCAATTGGGGATTTTACTAATATGCATGCTCAGCCACCAAATCAAAGCACACAAGCTGGAATAACGACAGGGAGTGAACATCATTTCTCTTGGGCTCAGAATAGCGTATAACATCGTCATGTTTAATCACGACAAAAGTTTGTATCCTCATGGCCCATGCTTCTATGACAGCTGAATTTCCCCAATTGGATCAAATCTCATCATTATCTGCTCAGGACACCATTACTCCATCTTTACATAGTAAATAGTTTGTTTGCTGCTATATTAGTGTAAAAAATATACATAATATAGCATCTTTAGGACCAATGACCGTACCTTGGTGGGCATGCGGACTGGGCCCTTGACCTTTAGGTTCTTCTCCTTGGCACCACGGATCAAGTCTGCGCACACTGAGCAGAAACAAATGCATACACGGAATGTCAAAAGACTTGACAGTAAGCTAGCAATTGGGACCAGTCTTTCTGAAACCAAGGCTCAGAATAGCGTATAACGTCGTCATGTTTAATCACGAACAAAAGTTTGTATCCTCATGGCTCAGTTTTATGTTCTCAGTTGGGGTTTCCATAATCTATTTTCACAAATCAACAAGATCTTACCCTTTTCCAGAGACTTGACGTTGCGGCTGGTGAGTGTGATGCGGATGCGGTGGATGGCAACCTCCGCCTCGACGGGCGCTTTACCAGTGTCCTTGAAAGCCTGCATAGAAAGAAACTATTATAAAATACATTCTGAAAGGGAATGCATCCATCAAGTACAGCCTCTTGGGGCAGGATGTGGTAATAATTTGGATAGTTTAACGTTGACAATGTTACTCCCATCACTTAGGTATAGTAAACCTAAACGTAAAGTGACTTCTTTGACACAAGTATAAAAAAATAAAACTCCAATCACGAGTTTAGTATTTTAAACCCAGGCCATAACATATACAATGTTTTACTCATGCGGTGCTCAGTAGTCACAGATCAGTTCAGTTACAGTTTAGTTATAATGGTCTAGTTTACACCATATGAACTACCGTGGCACAATACTTGGCTGGGAGTTCATATGATGAAAGATGTGAGAAGGCAGTGTCAAAAGTAAAAGCTCTGTGCGGTGAGTTAGTCTTGGAAGCACACCACTTTTAGACCTTTCCCGCCCTGATTAGAGTCGAGTAGAATTGAAAATGGGGGACCCTGATGTAAACAAGACGAGTCTTTCCCGCCCTGATGAACTTTATTAATAGATTGCAGAATGGGTACAGTACAGTTCAATACATACAATTGTTAAGGGGATGCAGACCAGAGAAAAACTTTAGTCTTGTTTACATCAGGGTCCCCCATTTTCAAAACATAACATATGACACACACGACATACAGATAAGACAGTACTGCTACTACATCTGTACATTTATGACTGATTAGAGTCGAGCCGTGGTTTTAAACGTAGTTATGGCCAGTTTCCAAATTAGTAATGTCAATATAACCAGATGAGTCTTCCATGTGTTCAAATGAGGAAATGGTTGCCAACTGTGTAGTGTCAAACGTTGCGGGTTCCGTCATGCCAGTTACGCAGCACGACATTGGATTGGGCAACTTCAAAATCATTACAAGGCACGGGTTGTGACCATTTCCTCCGTTACCGTAGAACACATGACAATATTCTACAATTAGCATTTAGGAATTGATCGATCTCGCCCAATTAGAGTCAGGATGAAGCACGGTGGTTAAATTACCAATACTAAGGTCAGTGACCAAAACTAAGACTCAACAGTAAGCTAGCAATTGGGACCAGTCTTTCTTAAACCAAGCTCAGAATAGCGTATATAACGTCGTCATGTTTAATCAGACAAAAGTTTGTATCCTCATCGCTCAGTTGTATGTTCTCAGTTTGAGTTTCCATAATCTTATTTTCACAATCCTGTACAAGTCAACATAATTCGCCAGACGTTAAGCGCCCGGTTCACCACAGCACGTGCATAGCAACAGGCTAGGATAGCATTTAGCTACTGGGGGCCGTTGTATATTTTATAGAAATAACCCCGTTTTCCATACTAACAATTGTCGAGTTAATAATAGCAAGTCGGTTAGACGGAAGCTTAATCTTTAAGTAACACTTACCATAGCTATGATTCCTGACCGACTTATTCGGAAGACTTTCAAGCGAATAGCGGTGAGCCAGGAACGGACGACAACAAGCTGCGATAACGCTTCACGAAAAAAGATCGCTCTCAGGCCCGTTTCGCTTTATATGCTGTCCAGCATCCGGGGTCTTGGTTGTCTTCTTCACTGCTCTGCTGTTCCGCGTGCACACTGGGGCTAGGAGCTGAGAAACAGCGCCATCTATGTACTGGAGTTAAGTGGTGCTACTGTGGGTATATTGGGCAAAGTCAGTTTTGTAGCCGTGTGTGTGTGTGTGTGTGTCAGTGTGTGTGTGTATACTATACTAGCATAGTATACTGTTGTACATACATTGGACAGTAGACTATGCCAAGACATACTTTAGACAGTACACAAATATATTTAGCCTTAGAGGTCAATATTGGCAGTGTGGTCTAATAGGTCTATATTGCGGCTGTGTAGAGAAGTCACACTAGTGACACTGACACTGTACATGATGTACAGCATGTCTTACCAGGTAGATGCATAAACAGGTATAGTGTATACCTTATATCCAGTAAATGGTGCATTTATATAGCGCTTTTTATCTAAAGCGCTTTACAAATTTTGTTCCTCACATTCACCACTCACATGCATTCACACACAGATGGCGTCAACCATGCAAGGTGCCAACCTGCCCATCGGGAGCAATTAGGGGTTAGGTGTCTTGCTCAAGGACACATCGACATGCTGTCCGGGAGGAGCGGTTATCGAACAGGGAACCTTCAGCCATGTCGCCCCTGTATGTATGGAGCGTATGGAAAAGTATAGTGGTAGTTTGGTGGTAATTTCATGACATTGCATCACCATGGTGCCACAAAAAATATGGAAATACCATTTAACTTTTTTTTAGAAATGCCATACTTTATCATAAGGGAAGTGACTCTTGACTACATGGCATTTGAAATGTGTTGTCCTCCCATATCCTATGGCATCAAGTCAACACAAGCCAAAACGTATATGACCCCCAGATCCAATAAAAAGTGCCCATAAAATGTTGAGTACTGTGTATACTTAATGACAGTGATGAGATTGTTTGTTAGGCCTTGGTGGGGGGCTGTGTTTTATAGTTGTGTATTGTAGTTATATTAGTGAACATAACTAAACTAAAAATATACACACATATATATGGCTCATTGCACAGTAGGGAGCTATCCACACGTAACCGCGCATGCAGTTTATAGATGACAGCTCATTTGATCAGCGACAGCTCTATGGACCGTGAAAAAGGTAGGTGACAGTGAGTGCGTGGTTTCTGCAGGGGTCAATACTTTGGAGGAATAACAGAACGGACTACCTGCAGGGCTCCGAGCTGGGGGAGGGCCCTCGGAGGGTTTAGACAAGGGGTCAGCAACCTTGGCACGCGGTATCTAAACCAATGGCACACTAGCAAGTGTGTAAGAGAGAAACCTTTATAAGTGTCCACTCATCCCCATGCCGAGTTACCTCTTTCACAGCCATTGGCAGTTGCACAGCCTGTTATTTATGGTATAGTTTGACTGATATATTTCAGGGTCAGTCTTGTTTTTTGCCGAACATTGAGTGTTACAATTTTGAGACCAACCATGAGACAACTTTAAAGGATGAAGCAGACAAGGCTGAATGTGTCCAGGTATAAGCAAGCATCTCATATAGACGGCAGCATTCTTTATAGCGCTCTAATTATGAGAGGAAAATGGTTATTAAAACTGTTGCTATGCACGTTGCCTATGGATGGAATATAATTACAGATATGTTGATATATCTGAGATTAACATTTTGATGTAGTGTCATAATTTGTTAACCTTAATGTTGATATGGCACACTGGTTAAGAACATTTTAAAATGGCACTTCGTATCAAAAAGGTTGCTGACCTCTATAGTTTAGAGTCAACTTTCAATGACCACAATTACAGCAAGATCGTCTGCCCACCATGGAAATAGATTTTAATGAACAAAATAACATGCAATTATTTACAGCACAACAATACATTTTACTATTGCTTCTAAGCACAGTATGCATAATTACAAATAATTGTATATTCTTATAACCACAGGAAGCTTTGAAAAATAAAATAAAAAAGACAAACAAAGCCAAAATATGTTTAATGACATTTCATCTGACATCGAAAACACTGGGCTGAATTTCAGATTGTAAACACTATCACCAAACAATAAAATGTATCTCACTGAGGCATTTATTCCCATTTTAAAAGACAAAACTTGTTAAAACAAAAATGTTGGCCTTTAAAATATAGGGGGACATCTTTAAAACATGAATCGAAATGGTTCTCACCAAGAAAATGGCCCAATAAGACTAATATAATGCTATAATACAATTAATATTTATAATACAGGAAGCTAATCATTCACCCCTTAGGAAAACGTACATTTCCAATAGTAATGGTAGAAGCCTACCATGCTAAAGTATGTATACAATGGCCAGTACCATTGTGAAACTGCAATTACCACCACACTCGATACTACCATAATCGATTTTCGTAAGGGATTAATTTGAGTGGTGCTTTATACAATCATAAACCCAACCTGTCGGACGTTCGCTTTGTGTACACTGCTGGCAAATGCGTAAAGTTGCTGAAAATTATAAAATATTAAAAACTGGTACTGTAGGTGATGGAAATAATTTCAGTCTAATAAAAGTGTCAGCTCTGGGAGGATCGCACTCTCTCAAGACGAGCGAGCAGGTCCTGGGCGCTCGGCCGGCAGCGCGCCCCGCCGCTCCAGCACTGGCACACCAGAGTCTTGCACAGGAGCCCCAGGCTGGACTGGAAGAACGGATCGTCTTGGACCGACGGCCGCAAATTATAAGCGACGACCGCATACAGAATGTGCTCCCTGTCGCCCGTGTAGGGCGCCTCTCTGGTGATCAGCTGCCAGAGCGTGATGCCGAACGAGAAGACGTCCGCTTTGGGGGACACAGTCTCCCCCCTCAGCAGCTCCGGCGCTCGGTGCGTATAGGTGCCTCCGACGTGACTCAAACACGGCGTTAAAGTCTCCTCGTCACTGCCGGTGTCCAGCTGCAGTGAACAGCCAAAATCCACGATCTTACAGACGTCCTCGTTGGAGACCAACACGTTGGCGGGCTTGATATCTAAATGCAGAATGCCGTGAGAGTGGAGGAACTGCAGGCCGCGCGCAATGTCAATGGAGTACCCGAGCCACCGGTCCACTCCGACGGCGACGTCCGCGCAGCCATAGATCACCTGGTGGAGATTCCGGCTCCCGACGTACTCCATCAATATAGTGCCGATGTTTTCCGTTTCGAAGTTAGCCGGTATACAAGTCGTCGCCGCTATGATGCGGACGATGTTCTTGTGTCGCAGGTGAGCCGCGTTCAACTCGGCCCAGAAGCTTTGCCTGGACGCCAGCTTGTTCTTGGAAGACCTCTTGACCTTCTTGACCGCGACGACCTCTCCGAAGTAGCCCGCCTTGTACACGGAGCCGAAGCCGCCGGAGCCGATGGGCTGCATGGACTGCAGCTCTTTCCAGTGGACCACGGAGGACCACAATCTCGTGGCGACTTTCCCGTGGAACCTCTGAGCGGGTACTCTCAAAGTCGTGTCGCCACTGAATTTGGTTAACGGACTACTGCATGCGCCGAAATCTAGGAATGGATAGTCTTTCGGTAGTAGGCGAGTCGCGGGGACTGGAGATGGCATTTTAGCTGACTCTCTGAAGCCTTCTCTACACACACAGGTCCACCGACATGGCGCTCTGGGAAGACTTCGCACCGCAGGTTCCACAGGTGACCGCCACTCAGAGGTAATTAATTGCAGAGGGACGTCAGGACACTCTGCCCGACTGCCCTTTTAAAGGGGAACTACGCCCATACAAAAAAATAATCATAGATGTTATTCCTGTGGTGGTCTATGAAAGACAGTAATAATATTACTAATTAAAAATAAATGATTAATAATACTATATTAAATAATATTAGTTGTTGTTAGCCTGCACTGACAATGGTATATGTGGCACTCATGCACTGAACATCCAGGTGAATGTTCTTTTGAGTATATTGGTGCATTTCTGTTTCAGTACCGAGAACACTACTATAGAATAAAGATAGAATGGGTATAAAAAAAGAAAACAAACATTCTGTTGGACCGCAAAATCAGAGAGAGAGAGAGGCTCATGTTCACAAACATTGATTTAATTGTCCTAGGGCCCTAGGCCATGGAAATAACATCGGTATTCGTAATTTAGGTGGTGTTCCCCTTTTACTTCACCGAAAAACAAAGGCCTATACTTACCATGCACTTAATCCGACATGGTTATTGGTTACAGCCAGGGCCGGACTGGGGAAATAATTCATACCGGGAGATATAGCGCGAAATATAGCCCCAATCAGGCCACTTTTTAAGCGGGGGGGTCTGGGGGTCCCCCACCAGGAAATCTTTTGTTACAAAGACTTAATTTCCTGCATTCTGGTGAATTTTAGTGCATGTGAATCACAAACTAATGAGCCAACAATTGCTTAGTACAATGTACTGTTATGGACCTCAAATAAAACTGTTGTGGCACTAGCAATGCTACTCTCTCCACCTTCAAAAAGAAAAAAGCAAGAGCACAACATATGTACTATTATAATACAGTTAACCACTCTCTCCTGTAAGGGCCTTTCTTTTTCTTTGTTTTATCCCTCTCTCCTCCACCCTTTCTCTTTCTTCCACTGTCCATCTTGACATCAACGTTAATTGACTTTCGCTCTACTGTATCTCTCCCGAGTCCCTCACTACCTGGCTCACTGCCTGGCTGTTATTCTGCATCTGAGTGCCGTCTGCCATTCCATTCGCCACCTGCGCTGTCAATCAGTTGTATCGCCTGGTCCCGCCTCCACCAATCACAAGCGGCAGCACGGCTCCATTGTGTGTGTGAGGTTGCGACCCCCTCTGTGTGCCCCCCTGTCTCCGGAGGTCTCGTAGTGGTGACTGGAGTGCCGGACGTCCCGCGATGATGTCGGGGAGTTCGCGACCCTCTCTGCGCCGCCCCCTATCTCCCTGTCTCCGGCTGTCCCTGAGCAATGACCGGAGTGTTGAATGTCCCGTGACTAAGACGGGGAGGACGTGACCCTCTTTGCGCCGCCCCTGTGCCTCAAATAGATCCGCTATCAGCTTTATATTTAATCTTTCAAAATGTTCAGTTGCTATCGCTATTAGCTTTATATTTAATCTTTCAAAATGTTCAGTTGCTATTGCATGCACTCATCTGTGTTTCACTACACACATGAGTGCATGCTTACCAACTGTCCGTCTGCAACACTACTATCACCAACATCTAAGAAGGGAGATCCCCCCTTGAATGGCCCTTCTAAGGTTTCTCTCCTCCACACTGCCTGTGGAGCTTTTTTCCCTATTGTTAGGTTTTAGTGAGTTTTTCCTTACCTTCGCGTGGGGTATGTCTGGGAGTGCTTGCATTCTTTAATTTTTAATTTTTTTTTGCATTCATCTAAAAATGTTTGGACCTTATGGTGTTCTTGTTCTGTTCTTGACTTATTGTTATGTTTTCTTCTTGACTTGTTTAAAGAAGACCTGTACGGCCCATGGGGACATTAACGTGTGTTGTCGGGCCTTATAAATAAATTTGATTTGATTTGATTTGTGTGTGCGTCAGCGTGAGGGAGAGAGTCAGATAGTTCTCCAACTCTGTCGCAGACAGTGAAATCCTGGTTGTTCCCCACCCACCTAGGTTATCTAACTATCGCGCCGCGCCGCCGCCACAACTAGAAACAATGGCCTGACAAAAAAAAATAAAAAATTATTATTATAAATTTTTTTTAATTATTATTATTATTTTTTTATATATATAATTTTTTTTTTAATCTGTGCAGGCCAGGCCACCGGGAAAACTCCCGGTGCTCCCGATGGCCAGTCCGGGCCTGGTTACAGCCTAATCCAGTATAGACGAAGAACCATATACGTCTGTTTGATGTTTTTGTTTTCAAACTTTATTATCCAAAGAAAAACAACACTGATTTATTTTGCACATAATCCCACACACATCCAAAAACTCTAAACCGTTTTGCACACATGCATTTAGTTTGACATTGAGAGTAAATTAGTTTGAATATGACCACCAGTGATGTCATCAGGGACATTGAATCCTTGTGTTGTTTATTACAGCACCATGAAATGATGTAGATGAAAAATAGCAATACATTGTCTTATAGGGACTGCTACCTTATCATTTCATTGAGCTCTCTCACTCTCACCAGACTATATCCACCCCCCACCCTGATACAAACACACTGCAATACTATGAATATGGTCAATTTAAACGGTTATTCCTGAATGGAAGCGGACATGGCCGGTTAGCCTTCGGGAGAGGTGTTAGTTGGACAATGCCTATGCTAACCGGCCATGTCCGCTTCCATTCATTGTGCTAAGCTAGGCTAACATGCAGCCAGATAGCTTTCTACTGAATGCACAGAGAGAAAACTGGTATCTATCTTCTTGTCTCTCTCTGTAGAAGACGATAAGCTAATTTCCCAAACTGTTGGTGTGTTCTTTTAAGCGAGATGGCGCTGGGTCATGCCAGGTGAACCCTGTCCTCACATACTTGCAAAAGATGTTCAACGATGGTCTCACACTCGACACTCCTGTCATTTCCTCATGAGGGATTTGGTTACAGTTATAAATCTGTATTAAAAAAATTATGATTGTTGTGTTACATAGTATTGCATATTGTTCAGGATTATGACTCTTTTGATCAGATGGAAGCCTTACCCCAGCTTCACGGGGCACCCACAGGCACATTCACATATAGATGGGTCTCTATAGTATAAGGGTTTCATAGATTGTATCCTGTAACCTGATGAAGTCCTTCCTGGGCTAAATGTTTGTTTGAATTGGGGTTAATAAAACAGGGGACAACAGTGTGGCTACTGTGTCTTTCTTCTGTATATCAATGACCTGAAAGCAGCTTGCTCATGTGACCTTTTTTTTTATACACGGAGGACTCCGCCTTACTAGTGTGATTGATTGATTGATTGAAAACGTTATTAACCGATTGCAGAATGGGTACAATACATACAGCTCAATACTAACAACTGCTAAGAGGATGCAGACCAGACAAATACTTTTGTCTTGTTCGTGTCTCATACAGATAAACAAGTGGTTGAGGAGACAGTGAGTGCAGAACTAGAGAAGGTTAGTGACTGGCTAGGCTACAACAAGCTGCCCCTCCATGTGGGGAAGACTGAGTCCATCTGATTTGGGTCAAAGGTCAGGGTCAGAAAATCGCCAGGTTTTAGCGTTAGAATAGGAGATACTGTTCTCACCGACAAGAAATCAGTGAGATATCTTGGTTGTGTCCTGGAAAACAGCTTATCAGGGGAAAGCATGGCTCAACAAGTACTTTCAAAGTTCAACAACAGGACTAGACAGGCACGTGCACACATAGAGGCTAAGGGGTGCCTGAGCACCTGCCTTTTTGAGCCTCATCAAAAAAGTGCCCTTTTTGAAAAAGAATTAATACATTTTTTTTTATCGTTAAGCTATAGACTGCCCTTCAAACTGAAAAATGTCAGGATAGAATCAAAATATTAGGTAAAGCGAGAGAGATGCCCCATATTCCATTGCAGTTTGCACGGCCTCCTCAACGTGCCTCTCCGCGGACCTATATATTTTATGCATAGCGTGGGTGGTGGTGATGATGATGATAGAAACCGCTGTTGAATGCTGGTATTTCACTCATTGAGGGACACGAAGAAGTCAAGTCCGATGGGATTTGGGAATCTCAAATACAAATCGGGATTGGAATAAAAAATGCATTTATATTAAACAATACAGAATATACAGCACTTCTTGGGGTCTGTAGGGTAAGCACTTATTCCCTCCCCCCTGAACATTTATGGAGATGTATGGGCCTTTTAAGTCAGTGATAAAAGTGTCTTTCAAGGATAAGTGAGCTCCTGCACTGATTATTATAGTTCAATATTCAATATTTTATCACCATAACCCCCCAAAAAGCATAAAAAGGGGGCCCCCGCCCGAAAAGGGCCCTTAAAAATTGTGCTCGGTTAATATATACACACAAGTGTGGTGCCCTTTTCAGCCTTTGAGCACCTGCCCCTCTAAAGTCCTGTGCACGTCCCTGGGACTAGATACCTAGCCAGAATCTCCCAGTTTATAGATCAGTCTGTGGTGAAAATACTTGCTGGAGCACTCATACAGTGTCACTATGACTATGCGTGTGGCTCCTGGTTCAACAGCGCCCCCAAACGTCAGAAAATAAATCTACAGAATCACAAAACAAGCTACTCAGGGTAATACTAAGGCTACCTGCCAGAACCCACCTTGACTTATTACATTTTGAGAGCATGAGATGGCTAAAGGTGGAAGACAGAGTCAACCAAATAGGGATGTGCCTAGTTCACCGAATCGTGCACGAATCGGGTAGTGCCAACTGCCAATGTACTTCAATGACTACTTCAACCGTGTCAGGGACACCCATGCTTATTCAACTAGCTCAACTGACTTCGTGCCAGTCAGATTCAGGAGTTGTATGGGGAAGGAGTCATTTTTATATTCTGCAGCTGTCTTTTGGAACAGTCTGCCCAGTGATCTGAAAATAGTGAACAGTGCTGTTAGATTCAAGTCCAGCCTAAAGACATGGCTCAAAAGGGACTATAATTAACCTAGATATTCAGCTGAAGGCACCTTTACATGTTTTTATGTGTATATGTTATGTCTATGTGATGTCATGTGTCTTTACGATGTCTGTAGTTGCATGTCTGAACACTTGTTCCCCTGTCCCCCTACAAGGACCACAATGGAAATAAGCTCTGAGCTTTTTTGTGTTTATCCTTGGCAGTATTTCCAGACTGTGCTTCGGTCACATGTTATTTATATATTGTCAAATAAAGTCATTCATTCACCTTTCTTCACAAGTCCAGTTTTTATTAACAGTTGTGTGGGATGTGCATACATTACACCTTACTCCTCTTCCTGCAGGAGAAAAGGCTTTGAAATCTGATCCGTTATGTGCACACAGTTACGTTTATGGGGAAATGTGGGGACTAGGGCTGTCACAATGAGTTTCTGACAGTATGATAACCTTCAACTAAAACTTTATGGTTATCACGGTATAATGTACATGTCAAAATACTTCCCAAAGGTCAGTGAATACCACGATCACAACACCAGAGGGAGCTCCACAAATCATGTTAAACCCAGATTCGGCTCAAACAAGGGACTAAACACGTTTCGCAATTATGCCACATCAATGTGGTACGCCCTACCCAAAGCTGTAAAGGAATGTGAATCACTACCCACTTTCAAAAACACTCTCAAAAAACACCTACGGGAGACTGCAATTCTAAACTGGCCCCTGTAAATGTCCTAACACAGTAAATGTCCAATGTACAGTAAATTACCAAGTATGGTCTTGTCAATATTCCAATGTACAGTTTTGCTTGTTCAGTTGTACAGTGTCCCCCACCCACTCCTCCTACCCAACCCCCCCCCAACCTCCTCCAATGTACAGTTTCTATGTCAAATGTATATACTCTCTTTTCTGGACTCTTTTCGTATCACAAACAGTACTGTATTTGCAAATCTGGTATGTCATAAATGTATAGATGTAGCAGTACTGTCTATCTGTATGTCATGTATGTCATATATGTTATGATGAATTGAAAATGGGGGACCCTGATGTAAGACGAAAGTCTTTCTCTGGTCTGCATCCCCCTAACAATTGTATGTATTGAGCTGTATATATACTGTACCCATTCTGCAATCTGTTAATACAAATTTCAATCAATCAATAACGATTTAGACCTAATTCTTCTAAACAAAATAATCCAAGTTATAATATATACAATGCAATTAACTTGTTTATTATCTGCACAGGTATAAGTACACATATCCTATAATGAAATAAACCTGTTCCACCCCTTAGGGTCGGTACCGACCCCAAAATGACATTATGGTAATAGATCAATATTTTTCAGTGTTGCATATTTTTTGCGATTTTTTAATCAAACGTTTTCAAGTATTAACATCACTGACATGTCACAAAAGCATGTAGAATGTATATTATCATCAATACGTTAGTTTAGGAATAGGTTAAAAGTGCCATTAGATAGTTTTAAGTTTTCGATTTTCAATCGTCTAGCCAAGCCGGAAACGGAAATGGAAATTTTGAACCATGGCGACCAGCATTGGAATTTTTCCGAACTACACTTCCTGTCACATACTGTGGGGGTTCAAAGTTCAGCGTTCTGAATTAATCATATCAATAACGGTTATGATTTGCGATAATAAGCCACAAAAGGCAAAGTTTTTGACAAATATTGAAACACAGTTAGTTTCTCCTCCCTATTGTTAGCATGTAGGAACAATTAGATCTGAAATTAGTTTCAAAACGGTTGCACTGTGGGGGAAATAAAAAAAGTACACTAGATTACAGTAGATATCATTATCTGTTCTTATGCACGCCTGGTGATACTAAATCCAAATTGAACTCGGCATTTGAAAGATAATATATGTATATATATATATATATATATATATATATATATATATATATATATATATATATATATATATATATATATATATGTGCGAATTGGCTATAATAAGGTAATGTATAAGCATCTATTCTATATTCTATAATAATATTTCAAATTGCATTGGTCCGGATGGGAGAATTCAGTACTGTATCTATAGAACCTTCGGTTTTATCATCTTCCCTTTATTAATTTCCTTAAGATTTTGTGTACACATGATCTCAAGAAGGTACTGAACGAGATCAGTGGCCGTTTTTAAGTTTGGTCATTATTATCATGGTGTTATTCACTGTCAAAGATGCAAAGAAAAATCATAATTCATATTCTCCTTTGTTTCATCACAATTTAAGCAAGCCTAGTAATAGACACAATATTCCTGACACTGCAATACATTCACTGAGGTCCATAGTAGGGATGCACGATAATTATCGGGCCGATATCAGCAATTATGACGTCATCCCGATAAACTCGATAACGTTATTGATAGCTCCGATAACATATAATACATTTTTTGGTTAAAAGAAATCCGGTGTGGGTGGATTTGGATGAAGGGCGCTTGTTTTTATTATAGCCTCCTCCCGTTTTGCCAGTACTGTGGTAAAACTGATAGCGTGTGGTTTAGGAACAGGGAGTTTTTCACAAATCGAGCGCTCCCTTTCTTGGCTGTGACGTAGTCACGTTACATTCGGAGACAGACAGTCGATCTGCCAATTAAGTCCCACGGCTTGCACCCACCTCTTCTTCTTACCACCAATCAGAAGCTCTCGTTCGTTTATTTACCTCCGGATTGTCAGCCATTACTCTACTCGGAGCTAACGTTATCTCCCCGCCAGCCACATTGACAAGTACCAGCGCTTATACATTACTGGCAAATGTCTTGTTGCACCGAGCGTTGTCAGCATCGACTTTAGTAAAATAGACCCAGACTTTTGAACATTTCGTTCTCTCCGCCATTATGAGAGCAGAGCTGTCTGTACTGAGTCGGCAGCGCAGCACCCGTGTGAGTGAGTGTGTGTGTGTGTGTGTGTGTGAGTGAGTGTGTGTGTGTGGGAGGGAGCCCGCTCGCAGGCAGAGACAGAGGCAGGAGAGATAATAGACAACGGCCAACAAGATTAGTTTGCGACGTTTAAATTCCTCAAAAAAAACCTCCATAATTTCTCGAGTACCGATAGCAGTACCGATGACGTCGGAGCTTATATATATCAGTGCATGTGAGCGGATCGGAGCGTGAGCGGCGCGGGGCGCGGAGCGGCCGGTTTTGACGTGAGCGAGGAGTGGGTTTTAAAATGAGTCGGCGCGACGTCCGGAGCGAGAGTTCTCCTCCGCTCCAATCCACTCCAGGCCGCTCACAGTGGTTTAACACTGATGTAATATATACATGCAGTACAATGCCAAAGCAACAGATGGCGATGTACAAACATGAAGGCCATTTTCAACCAATGAGAAGGGTGAACCTGTGATAGGCTAGCCTGTTCAGGCTTTGTCACTGTAGAGACGCCCACACTCACTCCGATAGAAAAAGTATCGACGCCATTGTTGTTGACGTTAGCTTACATGCTAACGTTAATGGCAGCGACCATAGCATTGTGGCTCGGCTAGCCTATCATCGCTTAATAGAACTAGTGAATGGATAAACAACGTTATTTAACATTGCAGAATGGCTACAATTACAATGCGGCTCAATACAAACAATTGTTAAGGGGCCCAGGGGGTGTAGACTGTTGTAGTTTGAGCTAATTTACACCATGCTCCAAAAAAAAAAAAAAAAAACTGCTGAGCGATCTGGCGCGGGGAGTGGGGAGCGCTCGATTCAAGGTGAGCGGGGAGCGAGCGGAGAGCGACTTGGGGGCGGGGTCAACATGAGCGATTAGCGGAGCGGACCAAGCTTTAAAGAGCGAAGAGCGGATTTCTCGGCCGCGCCGATCCGCTCACGTGGCCTGATATATATATATATACAGTTAAAAAAAAATATTATAATACAATAAATATCGGTTATCGGTATCGGCTTGAGGAGCATAAAGATATCGGTATCGGTATCGGTGTCAAAAAATCAATATCGTGCATCCCTAGTCCATAGATGTACCTAGATACCAAGAATATGCAAATAGCCCTTGTAGAATTTCTTTATTTCTTTATTAAAAGAAGTGTAGAAGTGTAGAAGTGTAGAAGTGGAGCAATATTCCATTTACCTAGGTATATATTTTATGCGGATTTTCACATCGCGTGGAACATGTAAGTCTATATATTAGACAATATAGACAATCATGAAAAATATTTATTTGCAGGTGTACTCAAACTTTTGACTGGTAGTGAGTAATGCTATCAAATTATCCAGACTAATTCTATTCAGTTCTATTAAGTTGTGTAGTGCTAATCTTTTTTATTTACTGTACCATGGGGTCTTTCACATGGGACTTATTTTTTAATCTTTCTTTTATCCACTTTTTCTCCTCTTTCTATTTTTCTCCCATATGCCCCCCACTGGCCGGTTGTAGGGAGGATAGAAGCCTTGCATCACGTGTCCCCTCCGATACACGAGGAGGCAGCCTGTCACATCTTTTCACCTGACAGCGCGGACTCTCATTGGCGAGGTGTAACGTGTGGGAGGCTCACACTACCCCCGCCATTTCCTGTCTCTGCTGTGTGCAGGCGTCCCCAACCGACCTGTAGGAGTCGCTGTCCACAACGTCCAGATTACCACCCATCGACTTCCACCCGCTAACTCTGCCAATTGAGTTAGTATGACGGCTGGCCCAAGCCGGAGGCAACGCCGACAGCCGGAGTCGAACCCGGTGTCTCTTGCGTTGGTGACAAGTGCAATGTCCGCTGCGCCACCCAGCCGCCAGATGGGACTTACTTTCTTATAACCTAGAGATGAACATTTGTGATTAATGAACGCACATCTAGATTTCAGATTTGGCTCAATCAGACAATTATACAGAATTTACAGTTTAACGTTACACAGAACTCTATGGAGAATGTAATTTATGGCGTGAAACCACACTGTCCGGTCAAACCTGGAATCTGGTAGCTAACTAACTGGTCAGCTCTCACCTTGATGAAGTGGATCTTCCTTCACACTCTTACCACACCACTGCTAGCTAGCCATGTAACTTGGAATGTATCTCGTTTATCAGCTAACTAACCTATCGATACACAGCGAACGGGCAATCTAAACACATGCTAGCAATAGAAGAAGTATTTGGCTTGCTTGCTAACGTTAGCTAGTTAGCTCAAACTAACTACTGTAATAACAGCACAGATATGACAGGCAACGGGTTAGCTAGATTATCACCTCTGGTGGCAGATATTCTTTCTACATGTTTTGCAGGTCGGAGACCCATCAAAATATAGGAGTCTGTTTGATTCTTTTGAATCAAGTGTTCCCATACCTTTAACTTTAGACATTTATCCGTAACGTTAATCAGAGTTGTTTGCGTGCTGTGTCCTCATACTCAGCATGCAAACAACAACAGACAGCTGACTTATTTCATTAGTAGGCTGTCAGTTGTGTAACATTACATTGTATCGGTGGAGAAATCTTCAAATACATCTTATCTGACTGAAACTGGCTTGCGATCGGATTTAAAAAATCTATTAAAAAGATTTTGTACGCAAACCACCGGCCATTACCGTAAAGAATGTAAATTATTTTGGTGTGAAAACCAATAGTTTTGACACCGCGGTTTACCTTGAAACCGGTCCACTGTGACATCCCTTGTGGGGACATTACATACACCTACTGTACATTAATCCATGTTTAAATGAGAGCTTGCTCTCAGTGATCTTTCAAGATTAAATAAAGATTTAATTAATTTACATACATTTTATAACCCTAACACTAAAGTAGTTTGTAAAACCAGAAAAAGGTTGTTAACAGAATTCGACTATAGGGCGACAATAATGTGGTCAAGAGGCATGGATTCTATCTTGAGCCTTAACGTGGCGTGGTTTATTATTCACATGGAAAGCAGCAGATCTACAGTTCTTCTCTCTCTCTGAGAGACATGGGGGCAAATAACGAAGTGGGAGTATACCTTTGCTTTTATACTCGCCACAAGGTGGTGTACCTGGGTGGCTCTGCCTAGAGCGCCCTCTAGTGGGAACAGATATATATGCAACTAGACAGTCACTGGTGGAGACAGTTATATATGCAGGTAAAGAGTTACTAGTGTAAACAGCCATATGTACAGTTAGACAGTTACTAACAATCCTACACAGAACCTCTGATCTCAACAGAGCCTGTCCTGATTTCGAGATGTGTATTAACTCATTGGGCGCCAGACCTGAGTAAAATCGGGTTATCTCGCCAGCGGTTGAGCGCCATACCCGAGATAGTCGGGTTTTCATCGTTTTTTCTTTTATTCGATTTCTTTATTCTATGGAATGTCACGGACCTCGGTGTTACCATAGGAAATCATTCTGAGATCCCTAGAGTGTAATACCGGCCGCATCCTGCTAGGTGGCAGTATCGCCCACCCTTTGAAACCTTATTTCACACTGTGTGTCACATCTAATTCCGTCCGGGCAGAGAATTTAGATCAAGCCAAGTAAATAGTTTCATCCGACCACTTCGAAACACGTTCAGCACACTTGAGGCATATCTTGTGCCACTTCATGTCAGGGACCCGATCGACATCAATACTGGAAATCGCGATCAGACAATTGGAATATTCTTTTTGGGATACCTCCTAGTAAAGGTAAGGACTATATGACATCAATCCTACTTTGATCCAACAATGATTTCACATCGTTCGCAACGATCATATGTAAGTTACGTACTCCAAAACCTATGCCGTTCCTGACGATCAAAGCATAAAAAAATTACCCCCCCCTTCATGCATTCATGATGAAACATAATACCTATTATATGCCTTTGATTTGGAAATAGTAGCGTGTCCAGGCGAGCAACGCCAACGCTTTTAGCAAAAAATCACATATCGCTCCATAGCACAGTTACCAGGAATTAGCCAGGATCACTCTGAAACTATACAATATTCACCACGGTGTAACACGCGAACGCATACATGAAAAAATGTATTCTTTTTCACATGTTGAACGATGGATAGTTAATGTCAAATGAGCCATAGTATTGTCTCCATAGCTATAATATAGAATAGATATAGCCCTGCAAACACTGCGACGCACAGTGAAAATCCCTATCTCTTACAGTGGTGGCACACCGAGTACAAGGATGGCTTACACGGCTGGCCGTGAATGAGTTAAAGGAACATGCCAACATTATTATCTTCCCCAGAGTCAGACAAGAAGATAGATACCAATGTCCTCTCTGTGAGTTCAGTAAAAAGCTATCCGGCTGCAAGCTAACCTAGCACAAATTAATTGAAGTGGACCTGGGCTTGAACTATGACCTCTGCCAGTGGGTCTTGGACTTCCTGACGGGCAGACCCCAGGTGGTGAGAGCAGGCAACTGCACCTCCTCATCCATCACCCTCAACATAGGGGCCCCCCAGGGCTGTGTTCTGAGTCCCCTCCTCTACTCCCTGTACACACACGACTGTGTGGCTCAGCGGAGTAGCAATACAATCATCAAATTTGCTGACGACACAGTGGTGGTGGGCCTGATCTCTGCCAACGACGAGAGGGCCTACCTGGAAGAGGTCAAGGTCCTGGCGGGATGGTGCCAGGAAAACAGCCTCTCCCTGAACGTCAGCAAAACAAAGGAGATGATTGTGGACTTCAGGAGGTCGGGGGTCAAGGACTACAGCCCCCTCAGCATCGACGGGGCACCGGTTGAGCGAGTCAACAGCTTTAAGTACCTCGGAGCCTACATATCCGAGGACTTGACATGGACCACACACATTGACAGTGTTGTGAAGAAGGCACGACAACGCCTCTACTTCCTCAGGCGCCTAAGGAAGTTCCAAGTCAGTCAGAAGATCCTTAAGAACTTCTACTCATGTACAATAGAGAGCATCCTGACTGGCAACATCACCTCCTGGTTTGGGAATAGCACTGCACAAGACCGAAGCAGACTACAAAGAGTGACACGTTCAGCCGAACGCACAATTGGAGGGGGGCTCCCCACCCTCCAGAACATTTACAACAAGCGTTGCAGGGGCAAGGCTAAGAGAATCATTAAAGACTCCAGTCACCCGAACAACTGCCTCTTTGAACTGCTGCGGTCAGGCAAGCGATACCGGAGTCTCAAGGCGAGCACAGAAAGACTCAGAAGAAGCTTCTATCCCCAGGCCATCAGGCTGCTAAACGAACAATGAACACTACACAACAACAACCATCAAACGCACATAGCACACACATCCACACGCACACACTCACTTTAAACAAACACACTGTAGCACCCACTCCACACACTTTATAGCACACACTCACTTTAAACAAACACACTGTAGCACCCACTCCCCACACTTTATATTTATTGATGAAGGATTGCACTACAACTCGTACACCTTACTGTAAATTGTACCTAAATTGTACCTCATCCCATTTCTGCTTTGCACTATATAGTACTGTACATTAGTACACTGCATAGTATTGTATATTATATGGTAACTCAGTTACGTCTATTCTGCATCGAACATTGTACATATGTCTATACTGAACACTGTGACCTCATTTTCTACTTCTAAATTACATGCTATACTATGTTATTTGATACTATCTTGTCTAGCACAGTCTCTGGAGCGTAACAGTAAGAAGCATTTTGTATGAAAGTATTCTGTACTTCTGTATGACAACTATTAAAGAAACTTGAACTTGATCAGCTAGCCTACGGGTATCTTAAACCTCCAGCTAGCTGGTCCGCAAAGTTGGCGTGTCCCTTTGAAATGGGTCCTGATCTTTCCACATAAATGTGCCCACACACACACACGCACTCCTTCTGAATGTCTTCATGATGACCGAAACAAGAGTCATGCTGAGATCCTTCTTTTTTAAATGTTTTTATTTATTGAACGTTTTCATTACATTGTGTAATAACACTGGAGTTGAAGACTGCAGCTTTTCTCTCATATAGCAGCAACGGTATGAAGAATAAATCAGGTTATTCTGCCAGACAATAAATAATCTGTCTCTTTGGATGATGTCAATTAAAAAAAAGAACCTTGATAAAAGCTGCAGCATTAATTTCTATTTTACACAACTTTATAAACAAATATATATATATAATATATATGAATTATTTTTGCCTATATTTATACAAATACAACAGTAGTTTGTAAAATAGATTTTTAAAAGTAAAATATACAGGGTTAGCAACATTGAGTCCATCGTTATCACATGATGGCATTGTTGAAATGCAATGAAAGAAAACAAAACCAACATGGCTGGAATGCAGACTCTGAAATTCCTCAGCTCATTTAAATTTTGTTTGTGTTTTTTCCAATCACGTTCATGTGTGGAGTAATCTTTTAATTTTTTTTTTATTATTATTATAAGATCACCAAGAGGAGGGGGGGGGGTCATCATTGTCTTGTGTGTTGAGTGAACCCACTCAAGGCTATTTCCCACCATGACAACCCCCTCCTCCTCCCCCTCTCCCTCCCTCAAACTGCAACACAGGTGAAGGGAAAGAAGCGTGTGATGAAATTACAGGCAGTCTGTAAAAAAATAGACCACAAAAAGTCACAGTACAAAAAAAATAAAAAGTTGCCGTGAATAGTTATAAGCGCAGGCACGTACACACGCACACGCCGACTGTTCTGCAAAATGGGATATTCTTCTTTTATTTTTATTTTGTAAAAACAAAAAACATTTAAGAACTCGAAAAAAGAGGTCTGTAGCACCTTAAGGAGCTTTAGAAGTATAATGTTTAGCAGCTCGATCCAATACCAAAACATATCGCAGTATTGCAGTGTTTCTCACATACACATTCAACAAGGTTCACTGGTACCACTGAAGCTTATAAAGAAGGGTTGACATGAAGTTTGCTAAAGGTCTGTGTTTCTCACTGAAGACTTTCACTTGGCTACATGTTTGTCTCATCAGAGGGGGGGGGGGGGGGGGGGGGTCTGCGCCCCCATTTTCCATTGATCAAACCAATGGAAAAATAAATACCACTTACATTTTCTGCACGCCATTCTCACATGCCTTGTTGAGTTGAGTTCAGATTTGTGATTGAGAACGTGCGCACGTTGTGGATCTACATTCTACCTATAGGTGGCGCTTCAACTCTAACGCGAACAGAGTTTGTTTGTTTGTCTATTTTTTATTCATTTATTACAGCATAATCGAAACCTTTAGACCGAGAACCTTGTATTAACCCTTTCACTACCACACTACAAATGGTTAACCCTTTCACTACCACACAGAAGGTTAATGCTTTCACTACCACACTTCAGACGGTTAACCGTCTGTAGTGTGGTAGTGGAAGCGTTAACTCTTTCACTACCACGCTATAGAAGATTAAGTCACATTTTAGGTTCTGAGATCAGTGATGTTCCCAAATCGCATCATCAAAAATAAAATTTAAATAAATTGTGTAAATTGGACTGACGTGTGAATGTATTGTTCCAGACCGGAGAGGTTGTGTACTTTTTGGTCAGGTGTTGCATGGGGGGGGGGGGGGGGGGTGTAATTTCCAGAAATATCATGGAATGCCAATACAACTTTTAGAGCACATTGGGCAGTTCGAAGATTTTGAAAACTGACTTTGAGAGAGTTCTTCATCTCGAAAGGGTTCTGTTGGTTCTGAACGGAGAGAGATGTAAGCTCATCGTCTTTGTCTCACAAAAGGAGACATAGATGAGGTGATTGGATACATTTCTTCAGACGCGGGCCAATGGGAACCCTAAAATCATATGTTATTCCTTGTCAAATAATTAAAACATTTGAGGTCAAAAGGTGGATGAAGGTACAATTATTGCTGCAAAAGTTTTTGAACAGAGTCAATATTTCTGTTGACAAGACAATCAAGCAACACGTGAACTTAGTATGTTATTAAGTGGTGCTACATAGTCATCAAAATGCTATATTACTGTTATATCACCTAAACCAAGAAATCTGGATTTTTGAAGATGCACTATTTGTTGACGTCCCCTCAATGAGACACACAGAACACTTGTGCAAGTAAAGCAAAAAAAGAATTACACTTTGATAGGAAAAAAACACTGTCAAAATTGTACCTGTAAAAATAAAACATTTGATATTGTATTTACATGTTACTGTTCTCTAAAGAGCTAAATATATCATCTACACATTTTGTAATAAAAGGTTTTAAACAAAAAGTATTGGAGAAACAAAAAAAGGCATTCAATTTACAGAAAGTGCTATGATTAAAAACAAAACAAAAACAAAATTAAAACAAAATAAAATCATATAGCGGCTTGCTCAACATTTCTTGTAAAACCACAAACCTTCACAAGATACAAATAGCAAACTTCCATAATGCTTCAAACGTTAACACACATTAAGCTCCGTATTTCAAAACGCCACGCGACTCAGCAATTGTACTGTTTCCCAACATGTTTCCTCAAGTCCTCTCACTCAATAAAGAAATAACACGTCTTTTTAAAATGTCCAACCTTTTTGATTCTTAGAGCGTGGTAATATGAGTATGTGAGGTAAATGATAACACTATTGGTGTGTGTGCTGGTGGTGTGCAGTCTGGATGGTGATATTATAACAGATTAGCATCTCGTACAATGAGCTGCACTGGTGGACGATTAACCACAAACACACAGTGGTCATTTTGCCCTTGTGTCATGCTCAGGATGGGATTCCTTTCCATCTTGGGTGGGAACCGGGTGGAAAGGAAACAATGAGTGCAAAACGGCCACCATATGAATACAGTCAATAGTGTTTGCATATGAGGTTGTCCGCATAGGTGATTGAGGAGCGTAGCTACTGTGTACGTGGGTTTCATTTTTGAAAGACGTTCAGGCGAGTGAACGCGTCACTCGTGTTAGTCTTGAGTGAGATAAGGCACAAGAAGAGTGTAGGCACAGCCTCCGACACACGTGGATAACACGACGGTAGATGGGCGGTACTAGACCGGCACAGATTGGCACAGAAGTATAAACGATGGTATCATCCTTTAAATCCAAATGGATTAGAGAGTCTCACTAGCATGCCATTAGAGGTCAATTCAGAAAGCTCTCACCTGTGTTTTCTACCCAGAATACAACACTGCTTCCTCTTCTTCATTCGAGATTTAAAGGGGCACCAAAAAACAATCCTGATTTATTTTGCATATAATATCACACACATTCAAAGATTATAAAAATATAATATAAAAAAAAAAAAAAAAAAGTCGAGTCAATTATTTTGAATGTGGATACCAGTGATGTCACCAGGGACATTGTCAGACACCATATGGTAATGCTATGATGTAGATGAAAAAATAGCAATACCTTAACATTTCATTGAGCTGTAATTAACACAACACTATGATATCCACGTCCCTGGTGGCCAAATTCAAACTAATTTACTCTGAATAAATGTCAAACTAAATGAATGTGTGCAAAACCGTTTAGAGTTTTTGGATGTGTGTGAGATTATGTGCAAAATGAATGGGCATTGTTTTTTGGTGAAATTCCCCTTTAAGGCAGCATTCAGCTACTTTGAAAAACAAAGTGCTAGGCGAGCAACGATCGTTCCATAGGGTTTGTTTGCAACGACGGACCCACGAACCAACAGCTCGACTGCAGCAAAAAAAGAAAAATCAACGACAGGAGTACAGAGAAGGAACAAACGCACAACAAATCAAGACACAGGATGAACATCCGACATGCTTTTATAAAAATGGAGATAATTGAGGAGTGTAAAAAGATTTCCCAGTGATGTAGAAGTGACCACTCTCACTGTGTAAGCACTGTAGTTATACTAATCAAACTCTAGATAGCTTGATAGCTAATGTGAAATTGACCTATCCCAAACCCCGCCCTCCTTTCTTAATCCTCCAATGACAACTGTTTCTTACCCATTTGTCCGAGGGAAGCAACAGTAATGATTGGAGGAGAACTATTCTATGTTGTTGTTTTAACATTTGTGTTGTAGTATAGCTGAGTGCTGCTTTAATGGTGGTTTGAAAACTGAACTTTACACATTTACTGCCACTCAATGGAAAGAGTGATGGGTATCAGTCACCTGGTTCACAGGATGAATCAGGAGTCTGTAGGTGGCAGTAACACACATGAGAACACACAACCACTCCTACATGCGCTGTAGAAGAAGATTGTCCGACTCACGCGGCATTGTGCGAACGATGAGTAACGACAAATGTCACGACTCTTCCCAATCTGTGTTTACGCTGCGTTCAACGTGGTCCTCGGGAGCTCGGAAGGTCCAAGCTAGCGAATCCCGTGACCTACCTGGTAATTTTTTCATCCTACCTGCTGGCGTTCACGTGCCAAAGTTAGGAAGAACGTTGACCCAATAACAAAGTAAATAATTTGAAACACAGAAACTACGGCTTTTACAGTTTAACAAGTTGTTGATTATGTTTTCCACTTTTGGTTTTGATTGTGACTGAACTAGTCGATTGGCGGCGCCGGCCAATAGGGCATAACGTCACACCTCGGCAACCTGTCTATCAGAACATTTCCCAGACTTTCTGACATTGTTTATGAGACTTGGTAGGCCGTTCACACGCTACTTCCGAGTCGGAAACTCGTCCACCCGATATAACCAAGACCACGTGAACGCAGCGTTAAATGTGTGCAGGTGTGAAATGGAGCTGCTTGAGAGACACACGACAAAGTTCACAAGTGCAGGGTGTCATTTGTGCTACTTGGGGGGTTGGGTTGTGTCCCTTAAATCCAAACAAAAAAAAGCAGAGCCCTGCCAAAAGGAAGCCAGAACATGTGGTGGGAGACCCACCGCCACCAATTCTATTGACAGAACTCTGGATACAAGACATCATAATGACAATTCAGTATTACGAAGTTGTAGAAGTTGTTTGCATTTGCATCCATTTTAAAATATGTTATAAATGAAGACAAATGTATTTTGAGTTGCGATGGGATCTGAAATTCTCCCGTGAAAAGTCTCACCTAATGTAATTATTAACAAATAAAAGAAAGTGTGACATCATCGTAACATATGGAACTAACACTTCTGGTAAGAGAGGTAGGTTGTGAAAAGCCTTAACATAAAACTGCTGAGTAGAATAGAGGAGAAGTGCCCCCCCTGAAGGACATACAGTAACAAAAGATAAAATGTAAATAAAACTCCATGGTTACATGATCAGTGATGGATAAATGTAGAGGTTGCGTTGCGGTTGTGTATTGGTTCATGTCTAGTGTTTGTCTGAAAAAGCCTGCCATCTGGATGTATAAAGCACACTTTGCCTTTATATAAATAAATACTTATTAAGCTTTGTGCGACTTTCGTTTCATTCCATTGCAACTCAAATCAGAGGAGGGTTACATTTACTCAAACTCTTTTACAACTTCGAAATACACACAGAAGACTTGAGTAAAAAAACAAAAGAAAAAAAAGAAGCTTTTATCAAGTGAAATGAGTAGCTTCTTATACCATGTTTTGTCTTTCAATGTAGGCTTTTACCCTTTTATTAGCAGTTGCATAACAGCCTGGGCCTGTCACTGGTACTGGTATTTGGTACTACTGTATTTGATTTGTTTCCTCTCTTTGTGTGGACTTGGTTTATTGGGGGGCAGCTAAAGGTGTGTTAAAACTAAAGACAAAGGAGGAGGAAACGAGTTAAACTTAAAAAGTTACAGTAATGTGCAGATTCCTCTGTCCAATAAGAGATATTGAGGTGTAAAAAAATATATTTGTATACAATTCCAAATATACTTAACTATTAGACCTGGAAGCTGTTGTTACGGGTTGTATGGGTTTCCTGTGTCCTACATTGACCATATTCACACGGTGGCCATTTTGCTCTTATGCCGTGTGAATATGGTAATTGTGAATGCTTATAAACACATGCATACTCTGCTGCATCTTAAATGTTGTTGAGGACGTTAAACGTTTTATAATCTAATCTTAAAAGGTTTCTAGAATCTTCATGAAGTAGACAATAATTGTTGCCCTTTAACCCTTTCAAGTGTATTTAAAATACACTTGAAATTTAAACAATTTCTCCAAGTTCTATCTTAGAAGTCCGTAGTGTTCAATTGACAGCAGCATTGTGACGTCATCTTTAGAATGCTCAGTTCTCACATGTGAGATTTCACACTTTGAAAGGAGTCAAATGAAGTGAGTGATGGCGACGTTAACGAGAGGAGAATGACAACAGGTCAGCAGTGTTCAAGAGCCAATCAGTAGCAACGCAACATGTAGCCTAACATGCCTAGTATATAACAGGGTTCCTTAATCCTCAACTTTTTAAACTGAAATATTTCTACTCTGTCGTTAATTAAGAAGGATCCTTTTCAACAAGCTGTTTTTAAATTAGCCCAATAGTAATTCAACATTGAAGTTCAGGTGTGTTTCAAGTGCCACGGTAAACAGGCTCAAGAGTGTGATGATTTGGCAAGTCCCAGAATGGAAAACCTTCCCTATACCCAAATTCTGTCCCAGGAACATACACAATACTAAAAAGTATATAGTCACCATTTTGTAAACAGCTGCACGCAGTATGTGAAAAGTATCAACATAGTACATGTCAATTCCATCATACTACACATTCAAACCATACTCAAAGCTCAAACTCTGACAACGTGGGACTGGCCTGAAAAACTAAGTGGGCAGTTTCTTGTTTACACTGCTATACACCAAAAGTGCACTCCATCAAACCTGGCAAAACAAATAACACCCTGGCATCTCCAGTAGTTCTATGCTGATGTCGGAGGGGGAGGGCAAAGGGGGCTATTGACGACTAAACCATTTTCGCATTCATCTTACTGTAACTGGCTACAGATTGGCACACATTTCAAAAGATATTAGACTCGTCTTTCCGTTCGGACCTGCATAACAGTCGAGGACGCCGTTGTCTTTGTCTCAGCGAGTCGAGAGGGTGGGATACTGTCACATTAAAGTCCCTTAGGCGTTTAAATCCGCCACTGAGTTCAAATACACAGACATGGGTAGTCGAAATGGATCCTTTTTCCTTTTAGCTAGCTGTTAGCACATTTCGACAAGCAGGTGGCAGCAGCCAGTGAGTGTTTGCCTGCACTAGATCCCAGGTGTGAAGGAATGATTTCCCTCTTGTTTCATTAACTCCTCTCAAGTCATATTTATCGAGCTTTGGTTCGAGTTAGGAGGTTGTGACCTACTATAAACCGATGTAAATAATACATGGTTTAAAAACAGGTCTTTAGATTCTATGACAAAAGCAAACCCCAGTGAAGATTTTAAGATGAAACCTTTTGACACAAACTCCGCCGGCGACTATATCACAACGACGCACCTTACTGCTGTTGCGTAGTCGGTACCTAACGTACAGTATAAGAGACGTGGATGCTTTTTTGCTTTGTGCATTGCTTACAATCCTACCACAAACAGAGAGAACAAAGACAGTTTGACAAAAGGTCAATTGTGATGAAACTCGACATCACAAAAGTTCAAAGTGCTACAAGAAAAACAATGTACAATGCAAAAATGTTGCACACAATGGTCAATCTATTCTAACGCTAGGGGAGTTAGACATTGAAAAGGGGATACAAATTTAATAAAAAAAAAGATCACTGCAATCTCATTTCTATATTAATTCACCTATATGAAAAAAAATATCCAAAAACCCAAATGATGAATTAATGTGTAGTCTGATAAAGGCTATCACTGTCAGTGTTAAGAATTGACCATATGCACACGGTGGCCATTGTGCTCTTATGTCGTGCTCAGGTTGGCGACATAAGAGCAAAATGGCCGCTGTGGGAATATTGTCAATGTAGTGGTGGTGAAGATAAAAAAAAATAAAAATCCAACAATAAGTTTGATATTATTCTAACAAAACTCAAATCTTCAAGACATCCAATAAGTTTGATACCCATGAGAATGCCAATTGAGCCAAAACAAAAACCACGTGTGGAGGTGCGTGTGTACTACCGTCAGTGCTGATTATCACATACGTCTTGTCGCTTGGTGTCAGTGTCTGCACATGGAATCCTATTATGTACGAGACAGAAGTGCTAATATCGCATAAAAAATCAAATAAATTGTTACTGGCATCGTAAAGTGTCCAGAATAGCATAGGGGGTGTTTGTCTACTACGTCTGTACATACTAGCTTGAATGTATGCAAATATGAGTGTGTGTGTGTGTGTGTGTGTGTGTGTGTGTGTGTGTGTGTGTGTGTGTGTGTGTGTGTGTGTGTGTGTGTGTGTGCGTGAAGCGTGTCATGGGCAGCAGTACATACTGTGGTCACTGAAATGCGTGATGGAAGCGGGGCAGGGTGGTGGGTGTGCTCAGGTTGGATATGAAGGAGGAGGCGAGCCCATGGAGGGGGCTCTCCGCGGCCTCTGGGCCATCGGGGGGCTGGGGAGGCAGCTGGGCCTCCGACATGCTCTCCTCCGCAGGAGGGTACGGGACCCCCAGCCCCCCGCTGCCCCCTGCCTGGTTGTACGGCGGCCCGTTCAGAGGCAGGAAGTTAAAGAGCTGTGAGAAGTCCAGCAAAGAGGAGGAGGAGGCGAGCGAGTCCCCCGCAGCGGCGGCAGCAGTGGCCGCCGCCACGGACGCGGACATTTTGGACAGGGAGGCCTCCTCGCCGGCTTCCAGCAACACACCCACCTGCGGCTCCAGCTCCAGCTTGGAGAGTTGAGCGTCTTCGGCTGCAGAGGAGGAGGAGGGCATGGCGCTCTGCAGTTCCATCAGGTACGTCTCCAGTTCTCCCTTTAGATTCTGCTCTCGCTCCTGCATGGAGACGCCGTATGAGGTAAAGTTGGAGCCCAGCGGATACTTCAAAGAGAAAGGGTGCGTGGGGTTGGGGAGGGGCTCCGTGTCCAGGACGGGACCTGTGTACATGTTGAGCTGGAGCTGCCTGGGCGTCAGCATGGCCGGGAGCTCGCCCTTGATGCCGCCGGGCGCCAGGTCGCAGACGAAAGACTCCAGCGAGTCGGTCGGCTCAGTCTTTACCCTCAGCAGCTCCCGGGCGTGGCTCTTCTTCACATGGCGGGTCAGGTGGTCCTTCCTACCGAAGCGTTGGGCACAGTACTGACACAGGAAGTCCTTGCGTCCGGTGTGCACCACCATGTGGCGCCGGACATCTTTGCGGGTGTAAAACCGCCGCTCACAATGCTCGCATCGATGCTTCTTCTCTTTGGTCCCGCCAGAGGACTTGCCGGCGTGCGTCTTGAGGTGCTCCAGGAGAACGGCCGTGCTGGCGAATGGCTGTAGGCACACTTGGCAGGTGAGGTCTCCGCTGTTGGCGGCGTGGAGGGCCAGGTGACGTTTGAAGCCCAGCTTGGTGTTGTAGCTCTTGCCGCACTCCTGACAGGCGAACGCCTCCTTGTACGGGTCATGAGTGTGCAGGTGATTCTTCAAGTGATCCTTGCGATGGAACATTTTCTCACAGTATGAACACTTGTGGGTTTTTTCCGGCGAATGCGTTGCCATATGCCTTGAAAGACAAGAACATTCTATGAGCACTCAGAGGGTTTCAGCATTTTCATTTAAGGGCATACTATTCACACACAATCTGAAAGCTAGAAAAGCAATGACAGTAATGAGGTAAATCATCTTACTTAAAGGTGCTATAGATAAAATATTTATGTAGAGTAACCATTAAAAAAAAAGTCATTTAAAATGAAAACATCCACAGAGCTTTCTCAAAGGTGCAGAATAAACGTATTGCTTTCCCCCCCCAAAATATGATTGATTAATAAATTGATAATTTAAAAAAAGAATTGGCGGGTCCAAAATGAATGTTGTTATTTACATGCATGTATCCCCCTCCCTACTTCCCATTTCCTCACATGGAATGCACCTGATTGGATAAATGGCATGATGGTGCTCTAGTGTGACATATAGTGGCTGAATGTTATCTATAGCACCTTTAAGAGCGCTACATGACAATAAAGCGGTGTTGTGCGGAGCAACATGCTGCCTACAGCCTGCTATAGCTGCAGATATGTGTCATACCCTACCGTAGCAGCTTGTATTTGGAGACGAAGGCCTTGGTGCAGTCGGGGTGGGAGCAGCGGTAGGGTCTCTCTCCCGTGTGCGAGTACGAGTGCACCTTGAGCTTCTCCACGCTGTTGAAGGCCTTCTGGCACACCTGGCAGGGGAAGTTCTTCTTGGGCTTCCCCTCTGCCCTCCGGCGCCTCCCTGTGGCCGGCGCGAGCCTGCCGGCTTTCTCCGGGACGTGGTCACGGTGGCCCTGGGTTCCCGTGGCCATGGCACCCCTAGGGCAGACCAGCTACATGGACAGGGGCGCGGCGCCCAGCTAGTACTGATGCGAGTGCTCTATCCAGTTTTATGTGCTCAACACGGCCAGGACGCTGGGGCCTTAGAGAGAGAGAGAGAGAGATAAAGAATTAAAAGGTTACACTATATAGGTACACATTTATACATTTTCCTATTACACAATCTGCATGAATTAAGCATATCTAATTTTTTGTTTTGGTTTAAGAATCAGTGTCGAACGATTGAATGTAAAAGGAAAGCGTCACATTCAATCAATCACACACACACACACACACACACACACACACACACACACACACACACACACACCGCTCTACCTCCTGAGTCACTGCTGCCTCAAACATCTCAGATCATCCAGGATGTTATGATGAACATAAGAGTTTCACTTGACCCACTGTATGTGTTTTCCCAGTAAGCACAGATGATTTACTCAAGCTAGTGAAATAGAGCTACTGTACTTAATTTCTATTGACGTATAATTGTGTTTTACTATGTGTATTTTCTTACTTGTGGGTTTTGAGTGATAAAATAATTTCCCATTATGGGATTAATAAAGTAGCTAGCTACTACTAATAGGCCTATACTACTATGACCACTACGACCCAATTCAGCATCTGCACAAAGGTTCATTTCAATTTCACTGAAGTAAGAACACATTAATCAAAGTAAGAGGCTAATTCATCAATGACCCCTTAAATTTGACAACACAAATTGTCTGCTCAGTAGAGCAAATCTCCACCAGGCGGCAGCCACACACTTTTTTCTCTCTCTCACAGAGCAAACAAACACACCTATAATATTTAACAAACGCAGAGACCATCTATTACCATTACCTCTTAAGCCCGGAGCCCTATTTTCTGAAAATCCGCCTAAAATACATACCTAAGTAAATGGAATATTGCTCCACTTCTACAAGGTCCATTTGCATGTTCTTGGTATCTAGGGACATCTATGGACCTCAGTGAATGTATTTCCAGTGTCAGAAATATTGTGTCTATTACTAGGCTTGCTTAAATTGTGATGAAACAAAGGAGAATATGAATTATGATTTTTCTTTGCATCTTTGACAGTGAATAACACCATGCTAAAAATGACCAGACATGAAAAACGGCCACTGATCTCGTTCAGTACCTTCTTGAGATCACGTGTACAAAAAATCTAAGGAAATGAATAAAGGGAAGATGATTAAACAGAAGGTTTTGTAGATACAGTACTGAATTCTCCCATCCGGATCAATGCAATTTGAAATATTATTATAGAATATAGAATATAGGCTTATAGGCGGCTGGGTGGCGCAGCGGACATTGCGCTCGTCACCAACGCAAGAGACACCGGTATCTAATCCGGCTGTCAGCGTTGCCTCCGGCTTGGGTCGGCCGTCATACTAACTCAATTGGCAGAGTCAGCGGGAGGGGAGTCGATGGGTGGTAATCTGGTCGTTGTAAACAGCGACTCCTACAGGTCGGTCAGGGCGCCTGCACAGCAGAGACAGGAAAATGGCTAAAAGATTGGCTGCCTCCACATGTATCAGAGGGGACATGTGATGGGCTTCTATCCTCCCTACGACCGACCAGTGGGGGGCACATGCGAGCAACGATCAAGACAGGGGAGGGGAGAATTGGCACAGCTAAATTGTGATGGGAGAAAAATTGAAAAATTGAGGAGAAAAAGTGGATAAAAAAAAAAGAATAGCAGACCTTATTATAGCAGACCTTATTATAGCCAATTTGCACATTTATGGATTGTACCAAATCTTATCATTCAAATGTCCGAGTTCAATTTGGATTTAGTATCACCAGGCGTGCATAAGAACAGATAATGAAATCTACTGTATTTACAGTAGGTTTCTTATTCTGGCCAGAGTGACACCATTTTTAAACTGATTTCAAATCTGATTGTTGTTCAATGCTAAAGATAGGGGAGACAAACTAACTGCGCTCCAATATATGCCAATAACGTTATGTTTTGTGGTATATTATCCCAGAGTAATAAGAGATATAAAAAAACAGAATCCATTTGCTTTTTTTGACCTAGAGGCCTCTGGGTAGGGTGTTTCTGAAAAATTACAAAAAACTACAATTACATTCAAAATGGCCGACTTTCGGGATAAAAACAACAGAAAAACGAAAACTAAAATGTATCTAATAACACTTTAACCTATTGGTAAACTAACGTATTGATGATAATATACATTATAACTGCTGTTGTGACATGGTTATGATGTTTATACTTGAATACGTTTGAAAAATAAAACGATAATTTTGTCAGACAGTCTGCAGAGGTTGATTTATGACATATCATTTGCGGTCCGCCCCCGGACCGCATGGGCAGAAGAGGTTAACCCCTTAAGCCCGACAGGCTTATAGATCAATACTAATTAATTAATATTAATTAATGTTGCGTTTTTATTTTTTTATGTAGCCAAGAGTAAAGACCCTAACCCTATCAAAACAGCAGTCAAGGTCTATATTTTCAGCACTACGTTTGTTTACCAATGATTTTCAGTGTTATTAGCGAAATATGAGTTCATAAATATCTTGGTGCATCCCGGTGGAAACCGGATGAATTAGACGCAAGGAAATAACGCAACGCATCATGAAAGCGTCGTAGTCCTAAAACAGAAGAGACCCAGGGCTTTCAATGGACATAGACATTTCATAAAACGACACTAGCTCCCACCAACCAGTGAAAGCTGCTGAAAATATTCTTTGCTAAAAACTGTGACGTTATTTTTGTGATTATATCTCACGGGTCGAACAAACCTGAACATTATTGCCATAAAATACAATGTATAAAATATAAATTATTGTTTATTTACCCTTCTGTGAACGTCTAGAAAAAACATGTAAACATGTGTATTCCTATTACACTATACCAGGGGTCAGCAACCTTTACTATCAAAAGAGCCACTTTCCCCCCGTCCCTCAAAATAAAATGCTCAGGGAGCCGCACAACCTATTTACCCTTAAAATGAAGTTAACACAGTGTATAACATTTTATATATCCCCAAGCATACCCCACATTTAGCATAAAACAATTGCATACCCAAAGTAATTTGCGATTTATTATACTTTATACTTATAGCACACAGTTTGTTGCATTAATGGGATTATAAAGCAACAAAAAGAAAGAAAATTACCTTTTATTGCTGTTTTTACCTGTTATAACAAAGGAAAACCTCAAACTCTTATGGAGAGGAGAAAAAATACTGCCTGTGTAGACCTATTTTTAAATAAAACACAGAAGAGGAGACAAAACACTGGTGTCTGTAGACCGACTTTGAAATAAAACCCTGAACTATTCAGGTGTACCTTATAAAATTAAAAGTAGTCCACTTTGAAAAAAAGACTACCATGAACTATGCAGCTCTATTAGAGTCCTTCCCTTATTTGTGGAAAATCTATAAAATAAAAAGTAAATTTTTCGTTGTTCGCAAATTTCGCACCACATATCAGGCATACAGGTAAGCCTGCATCATTAGTCGTGAAAGCAAATTAATCTGTCCACGCTGAATTAAACCCTCTATTTTCCTCAGATTTTCCTTTTTTTGGATTTATCCATGGTTAGCTTACTGGGGGGTCGGAAACTCAAGATTAGCCACTTGCAGACGGCAGGGAGAGGCGCGTGACGTACTGTATATTTTAGTTGATGAAATATTTTTGTTGACTAAATATCTTAGTTGATGAAATATTTTTTCATTTCAGTGTCACAGTATGACATCGATCTCCAAAAAAAAAAAAAAAAAAAAAAAACAATGTTAATTAAAAAAAATTAAAATTTGGGTCAGGGAGCCGCAGCTGATTGGCTAAAGAGCCGCATGCGGCCTCGGAGCCGCAGGTTGCCGACCCCTGCACTATATCATTATTACACACCAAGCATGGGGACATAGTTAACCTAGACCAGTGGTCACCAACTTTTTTAAGCCCAAGATCACTTTTTTCTTTTTGGTGAAGGCAAGATCTACCTATTGAAGCATTGAGAGAAAAAGACAGCCAACATTGTACTTTAAACTAAATTACCTTTATTTTCCTCTATTCTAATTACATGCAATGCTTTGGTCCAACATTAAAACGTCAAAGTAGAACTGTAATATGTACTTTCTCAGTCAGTGCTAAGTGCAGTCATCTTATGCAGCATCACTTTTCACATCAAAACAAAAGTAGAACTGTAATGTGGACTTTCTCATATTATTAACATTGACAAACATATTTACAATTAGCATTTTATAAAGTAGAACTGTAATGTGTACTTTCTCAGTCAGTGCTAAGTGCAGTCAGTGCTAAGGGCAGCATCACTTTTCACATCAAAACAAAGAACTGTAATGTGGACTCTCAGGGAAAGATCTAAAATAAAAATAAAAATAAAAAATTACAGGGAAAGTCTCAAAGATCGACCAGTCGATCACGACCGACGGGTTGGTGACCACTGACCTAGACCAATGAAAGTAGAAAAGTCTGTAGTGAGTTCATTGACACCTCCCATAAGTCTCTACGACAAACAGTTCATGAGATATGAAAGAGGGCAGGGCTTCAATGGACAATGATGGAAATTAATTCATAAATGTTTTTAATGCATAGGTATATCAACGACAATAGGTTCACTATAGCATTTCCATGAACAGGAGCCAGAGAGCTGGTTCCTGGAGGCTCTGAGCAGCGAACCTGTGTAGTGTCACTCTCTTATCTTCAAAATGTGTAACTTTATCCTGAATATGTATTTCAATGGACAATGATGGAAATTAATTCAAATAAAATACTTGTCATTGACTGACTTGAAAAATATTCCAGAATTTGCATCGCTGGTTTGCTGTCAGCCTATGTGCTAAGTTTCATTAGTTAAGTCTCACCACAGCCTTGTAGTTGGTAATACATGTGTTGTGTGTTGGATAGACACACAGACACACACACACACACACACACACACAGACCGACAGACACACAACCGATGATCTCCCCCCAGGCGTTCTGCCTGGTGGTGATAATAATGCGCAAATGCAGTAGCTTTACCCGTTCATTCATCCAAAACTGTGCACTTTTCCCCTTAATACGCAACATTTTTAAGGTCAAAAGTAAGGGATTTTAAGGGATTTGGTTTCCTACTGAAGATGCTATACAAGATAAGTGATAGGGGGTAAACAATGCATACGCCTATATATTTATGAAGCAGTTAATCAACTTGTAAGTCATTTAGAACATCTGTATTAATAAATAAAGCACAGCAGGCCTTTCCTATCATGGGAATTGGGACTCGTGTCAGTTGCCAGGTTTGAATAAATTAAAGGCATTAGCCATAACAAGACCATTTTATTTTGGCGAAATTCAATATGAAAAAGCGGATATGTTTTCACTTCTGTTACATGGTGAGATGAGTATAGCTAATGAAAACCTCCCATGGGGATCATGGTGCATGTAACAGCCTATTCTAGGCTCCACTGTCATGTCAGTAGATGCAACACTATTCTATTTCTATCGGAGCCCTGCAAATAGCGCTGTTTATTATGACAGACTTTAGTTTCTGTAGCACTGATATATGTATCTCTCGTTATGAGTTAGTGTTGTAGTTATGAAGAAAGGACTCTCCACATTGATATATTTCTTTAAATGATGATTGGGTTTATTCTGACATAATAAATGAAAGACAAAGAAAGACAAAAATGAGGCTTGCCCTCATTTGGTGTATGGAATAACTGCCAACTCATTTATAAAACACTGACAACATTAACAAATAAATTACTGATTACTAGATACAATGAATAATAACAAAACAAATGATCTTTTACAGTATTAAAACAAAATCAAAACAAAGCATTCTGAGTGCTATACAATGTATCTTTTTCCTATTTACAAAGTATCTACATTGCCAAGGTTCATATTCATTCATTTGGCCTGCTACTGACTGTTTATGGTTACTATGGCAACAGGTGCCAGCTGACATTAGCTCTGTTAGCTTAGCTTATGTTATGAAAGTTATGAACAATAAAGCATACAATTGTAAATCAGCAATACTAAATAAAAACAACTACTTCTACCAAAAGCGACACTAGTACTACTACAAAATATGATAAATAAAAGCTTAAATTCAGGGGAATACATTAGCATACAGACTCGTTAACTACTGTCTAATGAGCCTTTAATGACATCTACTAGTAAGAAAGTGAACGTTTATATATTAAACAGCAATTAGTTAAAGAGGCAATTCACACAAAATTAAAATAATATATATATTTCCCCCTTGCCCGGAGTGCTATTGTAATGGAGCTGAATGGCACTTGGTTTGTGTTGCCCAAAAAAATTATTAGAAAAACTCAAAAGCAGTGTCTCTTTCCAGAAATGACCCGATTACTCAAGATATCCACAGACCGTGTTGTGACCTCATTTCATGTAGGAACTATTTTCTACCAAATTGACACCCCCCATAATGAATGGCCAGCCAGTCAATCGTATATGATGAGTGGTGCAAAAGAGTTTACATAATCCACACCCCCAAGGGTATCAGGCCACGTATAGTCTGGATCGGCGCCATGAGACTGTGGGTATAAGCATTTCTATTTCAGTCAAAATTCTCCTCCCCTTCCGCTATCTCAGACACTATTTTGCAAGGGCACCGTCGCTGCTTAGCGCCACCCAGGATGATTGTGATTAGTTTAAAGAAAAGTGCAACCTGAAAGAGAATCCCGCTGAACCTATTGATGGAACAACGCAAGCATCAGTCCAACAGATCAGCAGGGCAAGTCTCCTTGCTCTGTTCCATAATAAATATGACTCAACAGGCCAACTTAAAGAGCCTGAACCCCGATTTCACCAAGGCATGAAGGAGGAATAGGCTCTTAGTATCCATAAGGGGGAAAAACCATAAAGTTTCACTTACTCAAAGACATCCCTATCAACACATCACTTCCTCGCCAAGTCTAATACAGACTGAGCAAAATAAGAGGTCGAGCAGCTTCTACTTCTCAGATCAAATCTGACAGAAGGGAGGCGGCTAGGTGGCGCAGTGGGCAAGGCGCTCGCCACCAACGCAGGAGATGCTGGGTTCGAGCCCAGCTCTCGGCGTTGCTACCAGTTTGGCTGGTCGTTCATATACTAATACAATTGGCAGTATTAGGGGGTGGGAAGCTGGTGGGTGGGGATTGGACGTTGTGGACAGCGACTCCTACAGGTCGGTTGGTGCGCCTGCGCAGTAGAATCAGGAAGCGACGAGTCTCTCCCACGCAGACCCTCGCCGCTGAGAGATCGCGCTGTGCAGGTGAAAAGATGCGACAGCTGCCTCCTCGAGTACCGGAGGGGACACGTGATGCAAGGCTTCGTCCACATTGCAGCCGGCTTGTGGGAGGCATGGCCTAACAGCGTTCGAGACAGGGGAGGATAGAATTGGACAATACGAAATTGGGGACGGGAGAAAAAGTAGATAAAAAAACTAAATCTGACAGGACAGGGAGACACTCATGATGTAGCAATGCATATGCCTTCCACACTGACTCCAGAGCAGCTGACATGGAGACAGCCCGAGTCGAATGAGGTCTGACTGACTGGGGTGGTGTCAGACTCACGCTGGAATAAGATAAGACTAATCGCATCCGATATCCTGGGTGCCAGTCTTTGCTTGGAAAGAGCCTTCCCAGGGTTAACTGCATGTGCTCTTCCTGATGGCTTGTCGTACAGAACATGTAAGTCGCTTTGGATAAAAGCGTCAGCTAAATGACTAAATGTAAATGTAACTCCACCATAGCAGACTGACAGCTGTTGCCTCTTACGTATAGAGTGTGCTGTGCATAACACGACAGGACATGGACTGGGAGGGCACATAAAATGCATTCTCTTGTCCCCCTTATCCTTAGATGAACTCTACATCTACTGTAGATTAATATGCCTTGACCTTCCATGGTAAAACATTTCAAATTTGGCAGTGGACTTCTTAAATTCTGCCATTTCATTTTCATTTTTAATTCATCATAGACATCCATCTTACTTCATGTTAATGTTTTAATAATAAATAAATAATAATAATTTAGGACCTGCTCAGAGGTCATCAATCGGCACGCATGCGATTCGTCTCTGCGATTAACCCATTACCAGTACTTTGTGGTGGACCCCATGGTTGAGTACAACATGCCCGAGTACATCCTGCTAGAGTTCAAAGTCACAGATGCCAGGGACGGCCAGTTCCCGCAGGTTCCAGTTCACCGACTGGCTGGAACAAGGGGTGCCAAACATCGATTTCATTGGCCAAGTGCACAAAGCCAAGGAACAGTTCTGCCAGGACACCAATCATTGTACACTGCAGTGCTGGGGTGGGCAGGACCGGCGTCTTCATCACCCTCACCATGGTGCTGGAGAGGATGCGGTATGAGGGCATGGTGGACCTCTTCTAGATGGTCAAGACGCTTTGCACCCAGCAGCCCGCCATGGTGCAGACAGAGGACCAGTACCAGCTGTGCTTCAAAGCAGCATTGGACTAACTGGGGAGCTTTGACCACTATGCAACGTAACCACTCCTACCCAACCTCGCAGCCACCCTGGTCAAACCTCTGTGTGTGCGCCAAGTGTCCCATCTCAGTCACCATCCAACGACCTGACCCTGCCCGACCCCTACCCCACGTCCCCACTCACAGCTATCAGAGGGGGAGGGAAAGAGGGAGGTGCTAGTGGACCTGGCGACAGGTTCAAACAATCACAGAGACCCACTTCAGCAGGGCTGTACAGTGCGACATATATATCGCACGTGCTACAGCAACAGCGGTCTGTGCGATGAATGGATTTACTTCAGTAGCACTGGTGCGATAGGGATTCGGTTCATATAGATACTCTTATTTTGAAAATCCTGTAGCGGGTCTCATTTCTGCCCAAGCGCAGCTCCAGCTATAATAACTAGGCTTCGACAGCTAGCAACATTCAGGTGCATATGATACTCTTATTTTGAAAAAACTCCGTGACAACTCGACGAGTCATATCCGCCCTATCCGTGCTTCTGCAAGCAGAGCAGCGCGTTGGTCGGTTGGTGCGCACTGCTGCGTTAACACAGCAGTGCGCCTACACGTCCCGAAATAAGTCAGTGGTGTTTTTTTTTCTCGCAACGGGTCAAATGCATCTACATGCTTTGCACTGTCGCCATTCCTTTATGCGCACATCGCCCGAAATTAACGTTTATGTACCATTACAATCACTACAACGTTAGCGTAAGCTAGGGTGACCAAACATCCTCTTTTGCCCCGACATGTCCTCTTTTTACGCCCAGTCCGGGGCGTCCGGGGGGGGGGGTTTATTAATTCATCGAAATGTCCGGGGTTTCATTGTTTTTCAGTTTCAGGTTCAGTTTCACGGCCCTTTGCGAGCATCTGAAGGCTCGGGGCTGCATTTTTCGCCGAACATATAAATGACCGAATTAAAGCGCTATTCGTTGCCGTTCGAATGCCATCTGGATCGCCAAAATCCGTACCTCGTTTGGCTGTCATTTAGTATATCGCCATGTGTTATTATTACTATATAATACTCTCATATGCTATTTTCAATTAATATCATAAACAACATAAGGAATATTAGCATAATTTTGAGTGGACTGAAGGAATGAGTCAGCGTTAATAGTTTTAAATGCAAATAATTTATTGAAACATAGAAGTGGGGTCGGGGACACACACACTGTTTCAACTCACCACCCCCGCATCATATTGTAGTCTAGTCTGTCTTCAAACTTCCACTCCTCTCGAAACCTTTTTATATTTGAATATCAACCTTATCTGTGCATCCTCAGTAATCCTCAGTTTACTACAATATACTCCTCTCCTGAGTCCTGACTAGTGACTTCATCGTCTTTCCAAACGCACGCACACACACAGAGAAAGGGAGAGTGCCCCCCCATTTCCCTTTCCCCAGTCCACACTGTCTGCTGTTCTCTATGGCTCTGCCGCTGATCAGGATTAGCTTGTTAGCTTACGCTAACATAACGTTCATTTCGGGCGATGTGGGCATAAAGGAATGGCGACGATGCAATGCATGTTAGATGCATTTGACCCGTTGTGAGAAGAAGAAAAAACCACAGACTTATTTCGGCTCGAAAAATAGGCGCACTGCTGTGTAGCTCTGCTCTCAGGGAACAAACTTAACTTTTTGACTTACCAGCCATTTGGCTGGTAGATTTTAAAAACTACCAGCCAGGCAGATTTTTTACCAGCCATTGGCGGTTGGCTGGTACTGGTTGTTCCGATACCGATACCAGTATCGGAAATGCCTCCGATACTGCCTAAAATGCTGGTATCGGTATCGGCGAGTACGCCGAAAGTGTAGCCTCTGATCCCATGACGTAATTTATCTCCTGCGGAGAGTGAGGATTATAAAATGAACATGTTTTAAAGTGTGATGCTGTTTGTCATTTTAACAGCAGATACACTTTTTTAAATTCCATTGTCCTCGACAGAGCGGTGTGACGGGGAGCTCGGACGGGATGTGTTTTGCTTGCTGGTGTTATTATAGCATTAGCTGAAAAGCTATCTAGTTGGAACAACATCCGTTTTAACATTACATCAAATCAGATGATCGCCTGTCCTTTCTCCAGGACCTGACACTGGCCGTCTATCAACAATAATGCACCCACGGTGAATCGTATTTAAGTCAAGTAGCTACTGACTAGCGTTAGCTGACTAACGTTATCAAATGTCAATGCGGGGAAGACGAGCTAGGTCAGCTAGCTTAGCTTGATAACGGTACCTTGGCTAAAGTTGGTGCTATTCATAATCCAGCAATAATGGCTGCAGACCTGCAAGCAAAGTACAGCAAGTTCCAAGTGCCAAAGGATAAGAGTCTGAGGCGGAGTCTCAAAAGAGAATGTTGAATATTTATTTTGCATTGAAAATCATATCAACATAAATGTTAATACTAGCCAGAGCATCTGCTACTAGCTAACAGACTGGGTAGCAAGTGCAACAACGTCTAACGTCTGTGCGGATCATTGGAGTAGGGTATATCTGCAGTGCCTCAGCCCCATACTCATTGATTAATGATACTAATACTAATCTATACAATCACCTGTTGTTGAATAAATACCATTACTTTCTAGTTATTACTAAAAAACTGTATATATAAAACAGTATCTGTAGCTGTAAAAAAAATTATAATAATTATAATTTATATAATATACTTTTTCTTTTTTTCTTTTTATGTATGCACTGGTATCGGATCAGTATCGGTATCGGCCAATACCCAAATCGTAGGTATCGGATCGGGAAGGAAATAATGGTATCGGAACATCTCTATCCGGGTCGGCTGTGTTGCACCGTAGTGCTGTATGCCAGGGCTATTCAACTGGCGGCCCGCGGGCCAGATCCGGCCCGCGGGATGATTCTGACCGGCCCGCCAAAGATTACATGATAATAAAAAAATATATATATATATATTTTCTTTTAATATTCTTTTTTTTTTACTTTTTTCTTTTCATGTCAACGTTAACACGCACAATTGAGCCAAAAGTCACTCAATTAATGACAGATTTCATTGATAAATTGAGGGAAAACTTTGCAAGTCGATTTGATGAATTTGACATGTCCAGAGAATTGATGCATTTTGTGAGCAACCCATTTGCCAATGTAGCTGCTATTTCCACAAAAGGACAAGAGTTCCTTGCATAACTTCACATTGATGAAGGTCTCCTGCAACTTGACATAATTGACATGCAAGCATCATCTGCTCTGAAGCAGGCACTTGAGAATGAATCCACCACAACATTTTGGATAAAGTGTATTCATGTCAAGACATTCCCCAAAATAAAAACGCTGGCAATATCTGTGCTAACAATGTTTGGCTCAACATACACCTGTGAATCCAGTTTCTCTCACATGAATGCCATTAAAACAAGCAACGTGCCTCCTTGACAAATGAGCATTTGCATCACTGTTTGCGGGTAGCCCTCACTTCCTATGAACCCTCTTTCTCTGCCATTGCCCAGTCAAAGAAGTGCAATCGCTCTCATTAGATGTGTGTATAGGCTAGGCCTGTCTGCCCCCCACCCCCCTGATGTTTGAGAGTTAAGAGTGGACAATAAGTGCTAATAAGATGCTGTGATTTGCTGTTGTTGCACAGACATGAAGCACTTTTTCATAAGCTCAGCTGCACTATAAATGTGTTTTTTTGTTCAAGTGTTGATGTTAGAATGTTCAGATGCACATCATGCACTTGTTTGTTTTTTATTTTTATATTGAAATGTTGAAGAGGAGATGTTGCAGTTGTTGCACAGTCATAAATGAAGCACTTTCTGCAGGAGATGTTGCAGATGTGGCACATAAATGAAGCACTTATTTTGAAAAGTATACTACTTTTGCAATGTAGTTAAATAAAAGTTGTGAAAATGTGGTTGCGTGTTGTGTCAAGTGTACATATATTCATAGCACGGGAAGGCGCCGTGGCAGTCCGGCCCCTGGCCCCTTGGGTTTCTGACAATGTGGCCCCCTGAACAATTTAGTTGAACAGCCCTGCTGTATGCGGTGCGCCACTCGGGCGCCCACCAGAGAACATATCTGAAGAAAAAACTTTTATACTCAAAGGGGAGTTGAATAGAAAAACTCCTTTAATCTCTGAATATATAGTTGTCCTTCAAGACCCCACACTCCTCCCTGCCCAATGGCCTGGACAGACAGTCTGCTAGGGCTAAACCATTGAGACCGAAGCACTAGGGGTGGTTCACACAGGCCGAGGAGTAGCAGCCACTAACACTGGCACCTGTACAGAATCAAACATTCCTACCAGAGGGAGAGACTCATCCCTTTGGACTGAAATTTTATGTATACATTTTTTAATACAGAAATAGAACTATATATATATATATATATCATGTACAATTATATATATAAGCTTCAAAGGAATATTGTTAGAGGAGCCACTCTGTTGATCAGTGTTGGGCAGTAACGCATTACTGTAATTTTATTACTTTCCCAGTAACAAGTAAAGTAAGGCTTTACAATTTCCAAAATAGTAATTATATTACAGATACTAATCCAAGTAATGCTGCAAACATACATTGTTGCCAGAATGCAATGTGTTTATTTTGTCCTCCTATAACGTTAGATTACATTTATACGCAGTACTCAGTAGAGGTCTGGATGTAAACAAAACAACAGAAACTGGATCTAAGATCAGGGCAAACACCACCCTGCTGTGAGTGGAGAAGGTCTGAAGAAGCTCAACGCTGCGTATATCGTCAAGGAGATGTTACCCATTTCCATGGTTGACTCACCCTCATTTCAATGCATCATAGAGAAAATACCCACACAAAACAATGTCAAGCTGCCAACAGAGAAAGATGTTTGCTGGCTACCTCGAGAGAGAGAGAATGTGCAGTGATGGAAGCTAATTTGAAGGTCACACTCAGAGAGGTAGACTTTGTTTCCACCACAGCTGACATCTGGACGGCTAACAACAGAAGCTAAACAGGTTGTACATTACATTTTATGAGGGGGGGGGGGTAAGAAAAGTGACTAGTAACGTAACTAATTACTTATATTATACATTATATACATTACATTACATACATTATATATTATGTAAAGGAATGTGAATCCCTACCCACATTCAAAACCGCTCTTAAAGAGCACCTACGGGAGGCTGCAATTCGAAACTGGCCACCGTAAATGTCCAAACCCCCCCCACCCCCTCCTAATAGACAGTCTCCTCCCCACCGCATGTATATATTCCCTCCCCACCGTATGTATATTTCTCTCCCACCCACCCACCCCCTCCTAATGTACAGTCCCCTCCCCATCATATGTATATACTCTGTCAGGATCTATGAGTAACAGTACTGTATATTTGAATACCGTATGTGTCACAAATGTATCAGTACTAAATACCTATATGTCCCTATGCCATACATGTCATGTATGTTAAGTATGTCATAAATGTCAATATGAAATGAAAATGGGGGACCCTGATGTAAACAAGACAAACATCTTTCTCTGGTCTGCATCCCCTTAACAATTGTGTGTATTGAGCCGTACTGTATTGTACCCATTCTGCAATCTGTTAAATAAAGTTTTCATTCATTCATTCATTAATTCATTCATTCATTCATTCATTCATTCATTCATTCATTCACAAAGTGTAGTCAGTAAAGTAATTGATAACTTCTTAAAGGAGTAATCAGTAATAAGTAACTAATTACATGTCCTGAGTAACTTTCCCACTGTTGACACACCCACACAGAGAAGCTGCAGAGAGCCTGCTGTCTTTTAGAGTGTGCATTAATGGAATACCGTGGTAGTATCTGCTGTCCTACATAGTAACTTTGACAGCTGGTTGTCCGTCCCGATGAGGGAAACAACCCATCCGCCCACCCACAACAAAGTGGACGACCCCCCCCCCCCCCACCAGCCATCGCACCGCAAAAGCACATCTTTATCCACGAGGCAAAGGAGAACGTCCAAAAAAGACCTTGTGGATGCTTAGTGCTGTAGGGGTTCAACCAGTCTGTTTTTTATTTGTTGTGCATGAGAATGATCCTCACCCTCTTCTTGTTTACGAGCATATAACAGCTGAGGAGCAGTATGCTTCTCTCTAGGTATGAGAACAGGTCAGCTCCCCACCCATACACAACCTCACCTCCTCTAGGGCAGACCCCTTTGACAAAGACAGTATGAAATCCACCCATTACACGTTCTACTTCATGAATTTGTCAACTGTGCGACCATCTCATATTGGGTTATCACCAGAAGGTACAATCTGGCGTTCTCTGGGAACATACATATAAGCGCTGGTAGACCCATAGTGGCCATGGCTTCATCGTGTTTCTTTCTCAGATCTAGAAGCTGTGACTGCAGATCTACAATCAAGTTACCACAACAGCAGGAGTGTCCGCTTCGCCGCAGACTGCCTCAGGATATTATTCCGATGTGATGAAATGCCCTCCCTTTAGCTCAGCCTATGAATCTCCTACGGGAACAAAGCCACTTGAGTCACAGCCACATTGGACACTCTGACGAGTCTGTACACAAGGATGGCGGATGCTGGCAGGTGAGTCATCTTTGGTGGTCCTCTGCAATGTTCTACGACGCCTCCTGAACCTTGATACCGGCACCAGGGTGTGTGATCCTCAGCAGCAATCCCAGGTAAGACCTTTCTGTTCGCTCTGGACCCCTCTGGCACCGACGCCGTGCCACTCACCACCACTACTGTTGTTCATGCACTTAGCCACTCTAAGAACAACCTGACCGGAACCTAAAAATGGGGGTCGTTTTAACTCAAAACTGCGATCGTTACCAAAAGCATGTTTTAGGTCCGGTAAAATACGACACTGTGATCGGTACAAAAACATGTTTCAGGTTCGGTAAAATAGACATAGAATAGACCTTACCTTAGCCAGAAGGTACTCCAAAGAGAATAATCCCAGTGATCCCATCGCCATCGCGATTACTCGTGTATATGTGTATGTAACAGATCGGTTCGGACATGCCCCGAGTGGGAGTTGAACCCCGGTCTCCCGCGTGACGGGCGGCATCACAGACCACTATACCAAGAGGTGAATTCACTTCTAAGTAATAGGTCTGGATGCCTCTGGGGAGTGAGTTTACTTGCAGTACCGCTGCCGTCCACAGTCACTTCACAACACTGTCCATCGTGACTGTAGGATAGACACACAGCACCTGTTACACTCACCCCCCTAAACTAACACCACCCAAGGCATCCGGGTCACGGCACCAGTGTAACAGATCGGTTCGGACATGCCCCGAGTGGGAGTTGAACCCCGGTCCCGCGTGACGGGCGGCATCACAGGCCACTATACCTAGAGGTGAATTCACTTCTAAGTAATGGGTCTGGACGCCTCTGGGGAGTGAGTTTACTTGCAGTACCGCTTAACGTCCACAGTCACAACACTGTCCATCGTGACTGTAGGATAGACACATGGTACCGCCGTTACATGTATACTCATGTATATGGGAAATAGGTTTGAGGCGATACAATCTCAGAGTGATCGCTCTGTCGCTCTGTCCTCTGAGGGGGAGGAGTTCTTGCAGACATACAAAAATATTCGATCGTCATTGTACTTGTAACTTAGGCAGATGTGCCAGGGAGACCCAGGGAGCTCCGGCAGAGTGTCTAGAACGGGGATCAAAGGAAAAATATCAAAGGATCAAAAAACCTGAGAAAGGTCGGGTTTGGTGCTCAACCGTTGACGACAATACCCGACTTTTCTTGGGTTTGGCGGGCAAAGAGTTAAAAGTACTGGATTCGGTACCCATCCCTAATCTTGGGTGAGGTTTTCTGCATCGCTTAACCACTCACACCGGTTTCGATGCTCGCTACTGATGCCGGCTGAGTCGTGAGACAGAACATCTTGTCGCTGAACTAAAGGCCAACACCTTTTCAGCAGGCGGCATCTGGTGTGGCTTCTGTCCTGTCGTGGATAAGGACTGTGGGGCCAGGATAGGAATTGGCCCCTATTTGAGGTGAGGAAGCTCCCATTGCTCTTGTTCAGAGAAGTCCTCAACTTTGGACACCTTAATGTAGGAGAGGACAGGGTCAGAGGCTTTTACTCTGTACTGCTGTATCATCTCCATACTATCAAGATATTCAAACACCGGGCGGCTAGGTGGTGCAGTGGGCAAGGCGCTCACCACCAATGCTGGATACGCTGGGTTCGAGCCCAGCTCTCCGCATTGCTATCAGCTTGGCTGGTCGTTCATACTAATACAATTGGCAGTATTAGGGGGTGGGAAGCTGATGGGTGGGGATCGGACGTTGTGGACAGCGACTCCTACAGGTCGGTTGGTGCGCCTGCGCAGCAGAATCAGGAAGCGACGGGGGCGGCGCAGACCCCCGACGCTGAGAGATCGCGCTGTGCAGGTGAAAAGATGCGACTGCTGCTTCCTCGAGTACCGGAGGGGACACGTGATGTAAGGCTTAGTCCACATTGCAGCCGGCTTGTGGGAGGCATGGCCTAACAGCGTTCGAGACAGGGGAGGGTAGAATTGGAGGATACGAAATTGGGATGGGAGAAAAATAGAAAAATGGGAGAAAAAGTAGATAAAAAAATATATATATATTCAAACACATCTTTAAAAGTTGGGGTGGTGAAGACGTCTGAAATGGTGGCTGCTTGGTCATGATAGTCATTACTGGAGGGTGGATGAGCCCAGATGTCAAGTGTTGCTGCCGTTCACTATACGACAGCTTAGAAATGTAAAGCTTAGATGGCCAGGGCTGGGTGGGGAGCTGAGGAGGCTGGCGGTGAAGGCTGGTGGGGAGCTGCGGAGGCTGGCGGTGAAGCCTGGTGGGGAGCTGCGGAGACTGGCAGTGAAGCCTGGTCGTTCTCTGCCTCGTCAAATCGCTTGAGCCCTGGCGGACTGCTGAGGGCTGCATCGTCCTGCTCTCCCCAACTGGATTCCCCGTGTCAGGTGCTAGGTGGTTGGTGGTTGCACTGGCAAGTGTCTAGCTATGGTTTCTTGTCCAACATGGAATTCGGGGACAATGAAGCACATTCTTTGACGGGTGTTGACATCTTCTGCTGAGCCAGAGGATCAGTAATCAGGACCATCGGTCGGATCCAGCACGCCGCCTCGGCAGACAGGGCAGGCATGCATTGGTACTTCATCCAAAGCAGACATTAGTTCAGTTTGCTGACCGAGAAGGCATATACAGTAGGGCCTGATATACCCTTGACAAATGTAGGACAGTACACGTAGCCTCATATACCCTTGGCATATGTAGTACAACATACGTAGCCTGATATACCCTTGGCATATGTAGGACAACATACGTAGCCTGATATACCCTTGGCATATGTAGAACATACGTAGCCTGATATACTCTTGGGAGTGTGGATTGGCCTGTGTAAAATGTTCTGCACACATCGTATATGTTTTTGAGCCACCTGTGGAATTTTGGTTCACTGCATATCGTCTCTGTTGTGTTGCTGTATCCCTGCAGCAGCTCTGTTTCTGTGGGTTGTTCCCTGAAATACGGCTCCTTTCATTTTGACTATTTTAATTTAAGTTGTAACTTGTAATGCATAATATTAATTTTATTATGTGGTTTGATGTTATTTATGTTAATTTGACAATTGGTACTAGTATTACCAGAAATCAAATGAACACAAATATCATCAATAGTGTTGTTGCAATAGCGACTCCTACTGGTCGGTGGGAACACCTGTTCAGCAGAGAGGGGATCTTGGGGAGATAGCGTGAATGTGTGTTATGCTCTCCTGGTGAAACTCCTAGCTATCAAGTGAAAAGAATAGTCTGGCGAATCCACAAGTATCGGACGAGGCATGAAGTAATCTACATCCTCCCCAGACCAACAGTAGGGCAGCGCAACGACCAGGAGGGAATTGGTATAATGACTAAATTGGGGAATGGGAGAAATATAAAAAGGGTGTGTGGCTCCATACAAATTGTAAACATGTTGTTTTCAATGTTGAGTATTTTAGCTGGTAATTTTCTATGCATGGTCACACTTCATGCTATGTCCAGCAGGTTGTGCTAGTTTACCACTTTCTTTTTAGTGACGTGTAGAGTTTAATTGAGAAAAAGCTTTACTGAAAACTGTAAAGCTCTCAGCCATACAAATATATCAATTGTATATACACTATACTATATTATAATACAAAAGCTACACAATCATTGGGTTAACAAGTACAAGTGTTTTATGGTAATGTCAAACATATGTGTGTGTGTGTGTGTGTGTGTGTGTGTGTGTGTGTGTGTGTGTGTGTGTGTGTGTGTGTGTGTGTGTGTGTGTTATTGAGACATTACAAAAGGAGCAGCTCTGTTTCTTGCCAGATGTCATTAGCTGTTGGGGATTCACTGATAGTGCTAGCTTTTAACACTTTGTTTGCCGTTCACATAGATCTACGTTTCTGTGGCCCGACCGTTGAGTGCCGGAAACATAGATCTACGTTTTTCTCACGGTATTTCTTTTAATCGCTATTGCCATTCATAATTCAGCGGGGCACCTTGTGCATACTGTTCTGAGTGTGTCTGAGCTGGCAGACGGTCTTATACCTCCCTCTAACACCTTCTGCCATTATTGCACCCCATTAGAAATGGGTTAGTTTATTTTCTCTACCGAGCTGCAGCGTTGCATGCTTGCACGAGGAAGGATAATAATGATGATCTAGCGTTGATTTCAGGAAGATCCGATAATCAGGGGAAAATTACAACGTGTTTATTGAATTACACAAAAACACTGTTTTCACTTCTTTTCCCTGGAATTACTCAGAAGCACCCAAACTATATTCATATTCAAAACGGTATAAAACGGAAATGTACGGATGAAAAAATAATCAGTTTTTTGCACGTTGACTGGAAGCAACTCACTGACACTCAACAGCGTTATTAGACCCATAGCTATACTATAAAATATATAGGTTTAGCTCTACAAACTACAACTACGTTTACATGGGGTTAATGGACGGCAAGGCCAGGTCACTTCCCGGAAGGGGCGTGGCACTCAATGTGTTCAAGAGTTCTGCTCTATTGCTATATAACTAGGTGTTGCCTGCGCTCAAGGCATTGTGGCCTTGATGAGTTCTATGACTTTTACTAAAACAAACTAAAACAAACTTTAAAAGACAAACTGAAACAACATCTGACAGCCTGTAAACACGTTATGTACATTTAGCCATAGTTACTTTTATATATTAATAGCCTATCAAATGGTAAGAGTTTCTTTTCTATGTATATCCAGTGCCTATGACTCAGGGTAAAATACTGTAGTATATGTATACAGTTATGGTTTCTCACTGCTTGTGAATTTAGTGCATTCATTTATACTGTATTATGTAATATATATTATACTATGTATGATTATATATGATTAGGAACATGGTATGTATAGTAATATGTTTGAGAGAAAGGATATTGTAACTTTCTGATTTTAATACCACTTGTTTTGTCTGTAAATGTCTTATCTATTGTCATGTAAATATGTTGTGTGTTTGAGCCCAGGAAGAGTAGCTGATGGGGATCCTAATAAAATCATAAATCATAAATCCCCCTGGTCTTCAAGATCAGCACCTCTCCGTGTTCTGGGTTCTCCTGATTTACGAACTAGAATGGCACTCAAGAGAGATGCCTACACCTGGATAACGTCAGTAGCCCAGTTCAGAACGCAAACAAACTAACCACAGCCAGTGGTGTTTTAGTCCCACTAGCGACAGCTAGTAAAGTTCAAACTAGGGTTGCAAAGGGTCAGAAACCTTCCAGAAAATGTCCATGGGAAGTTAGGGAAATACATATAATATGGCAATTCTAGATCTTGCGGCACATTTTGGTTAAAATATCCCCATGTAACGGTAATTCAGTGCATTCCTCCATCATACTGTACAGATAATTTCCATCATTCAGGGACAGTCAAGATAATAAGACAGGTCATAATGTCACGAATCACATGGCGGCAGCCGGCAACAACAACAAAATGACTTACTGCAAAATAAACATATTGAGAGAAAATAATGAAATGTGATTTTATGTTTAGTAAAAGTATAATGTACTGCATCACAAGGTGAAATGTGAGTTTAAAATGAATAACAATCTCTGCCAAAAAGTCTGGGAATTGCACAGTGAGTGGTTGCCATGGTAACTAAGGACTCTGTGGCATATCCACTGGATGGCGCATGTGTAGAAGCTGGTCTAAGTGGACTGTCTAAATTGATTGTCTTTTTTGATCAACTTAGCCATTCTGTGTTGTCAGTAATTTACCAGTGACTTAAAAAAAAATACCTGATGATTAGACATGGATGACTCCCCATTCAAAGAGATAGGGGTCTGGTCTTGTTAGTCCCCGTTATCAAGATGGCACCAGAGTGAACCGACTTCTCTTTAGACAGACTTGGCAGCATCCCAGCAATTCAGTAGAATTACAATCCTCTGCATACACAGTGAATTATGTTTAGATCACTAAATATAATTAATAAAATATACCAATAAAATATAATACACTGTAAGAAGTCAAGTAATTTCATTAAAGTTCAACTCATAACAAAATAGTTGATTTTTAAATGTTGTATTAGAAAGGTGTGCAATTATGTCTGCTTATGATATGGTAAATGGTTTGTTTCTATCTGTATATGACATGGTAAATATAGCCTGTGCAGATAACCCCTATATTTCCATTTTATTCCTGTTAATTCCCATGGAAGGTTCCCAACATATTTTCAACATTTTGCAAACCCTAGTTCGAACGTGTTACGTTCAGTATATGTCATGCCACACCTCCGACAACAGCGTCAGATTGCACAGGCAGATCTCATGCTTAACTTGTTAGGGGGTGGCCAACTTAAATCGATAAGCCTGTGGTTGTCAAATCTGGTGTAAGCAGCCGCTAGTGAGGCTTCTAGACTTGTCACTAAGAGCTCCTTGCTAGCTCTTGGTAGCATGGCTAATAATTACCATCCCAAGTAGCGAACTAGCGATGTGAACAATGTGACATTTTCATGGTCGTTAGTTGGTGGGTGGTCTGAACGAAAAGCCAGATAGTGTGTGTGTGCCCACATTCACAAAAACTAGAACAGGTGACATCTGGTACTCTTTCATGGAATGCTCATCATGCTAGGCTAATTACACTAGCTAGGTCTGTCATCTTCACTTATTGTATAAACAGATGCATTTTTTGACGAGTCAGCCTTGTGGACATGGTACCATGGTAGAACAACTATGGTCCACATATCTCACACTAGACATGTTTCATAAAGTTTTCTTGAAGTATACCATGGGTGCTAATGCTATGTTGCAGCCAGTACTGTTACTGAGCCAAGGACGAATAATAACAATAGCGCATGCAGGTCAAAGGTCAGGCAGGAACAGCGCTCTAAGCTCAAGTGGAGGTGTTGTTTGACACAACACTACTCCCTCCTAGGGGCTGAAATTGAAAATGTTTCAGTCAACATGGTTCGAGACTTTAACACAATGGCGCCCGACCACGGATAAATCCGTGTTTCGAATCCAACGGTTGAGGACCAACCACGGACTTGTCCGTGGCAAGGTTGTTTTGGCTTTTATTCCATTGTAATAACCTATTCGATGTCACCGAGCAGCACTGCAGAAGTACCCTACTCTTTGAATTCGAAAAAGTGCATTACCGGCCAGATCCTCTTAGGGGCGCTATCTCGATAATGCAGTGTTCCCTGTGGCAGAAGTTGTCTTGTTTTTTCTGGACCTCCAATGTAGTTTTCTGCTAACATGAATCAATGCCTATAGCCTGTAGCTTGGAATACGTTTTGGGATGCGGATTTCAGTGTGCAGTAAAGGAATATATCAGCCAATGGACATATCGATCTACCAGATGGCGATCGATAACTGGGAAATCCTTTGGGGGATCCAACCGGCCCACTGTAAGATCTTTTTCACGTAAATTACATGCTGATCAGGGCTTGTTATGATAGCCATCCACCCGGTCAGCAAATGTGGCTACTGAGGCTAACGCGGTTATTGGTAATCAATAATCAGAAACGACGCCCCCCCCCCCCCCTTTCATGCATTCATGGTGGACCATCATACCGATCATATGCAGTTTGAGTTTTAACTGTAGCTTCTGTATATCCGAAATGCCATTGGATTTAACGTTAGTAGCTTAGCGGCCTGTATCTCGCCTTCCAGGAAATATCCCAGCCGAAATCCCTTATAACGCTTATATTCAAGACACTATCAAATGAGAACGTATTGATGAAAAAATTATTTCTTTAAGCCATTTTGAAGGGACGGTTTATGGTGTCAATTGACAATGAGAATGGACAGATAGCAATACTATAAAGTATAGATTTAGCTCTACAAACAGCCCCACGGACTATGCAAGTCTGTTTAGAAATGCTGGCCGTCTAGAGTGATTTTAGACGGATCCAAGTGGCCGTGAAAGTGTTAATGGAGGCAGTAACCTGCATATACAATAAATTAACAATAAAAAATTACAAAAGTCAACTTTGATCCCTTTGTTGTTGTTTTTACCCATCCCTAGAGGCCTTAGCGGGGCTATAAACAAGTAATGATGGTAGTAACACAACTAGTAACACAGCACAACTCACAACCTAAAGTAACACAACTCACAACCTAAAGTAACACAACACAACTCACAACCTAAAGTAACACAACTCACAACCTAAAGTAACACAACACAACTCACAACCTAAAGACAAAACAACTCACAACCTAAAGTAACACAACACAACTCACAATCTAAAGTAACACAACTCACAATCTAAAGTAACAACTCACAATCTAAAGTAACACAGCACAACTCACAGCCTAAAGTAACACAACTCACAACCTAAAGTAACACAAAACAACTCACAACCTAAAGTAACACAACTCACAACCTAAAGTAACACAACACAACTCACAACCCAAAGTAACACAAAAGACAAAACAACTCACAACCTAAAGTAACACAAAACAACTCACAACCTAAAGTAACACAACTCACAACCTAAAGTAACACAACACAACTCACAACCCAAAGTAACACAAAAGACAAAACAACTCACAACCTAAAGTAACACAAAACAACTCACAACCTAAAGTAACACAAAACAAATCACAACCTTTATCACGTTATCACATTATCACGTTTCATGGCTTCTCGTATCATTGTTATGCCGACGATACTCAACTCTTCCTCTCCTTCCCTCCCTCAGATATCCACGTCTCTGGGGCGGCTAGGTGGTGCAGTGGGCAAGGAGTCTCAGCGAACTCTTGGAAGCTTTGTTGACAATGACATGAACTAGAACTATTGTACACCTGCTTTCTTCCTTCCCTTCTTAAAGGGGCATGCTACATCAACTCAAGGGACACCAACAAGCTCAACAAGCTGGTGAGGAAGGCTAGCTCTGTGGTGGGAGTCGAGCTACCTAGACTTGAGGTGATGGTAGAGAGGGGGATGATAAGGAAGCTGGATGCCATCATGGAGAACCCCTACCACCCCCTCTACGACGAGCTAGTCAAGATGAGAAGCTCGTTCAGCCACAGACTCATCCCCCCCCGACACTCAACTAACCGCCTCGGACAGTCCTTCATACCAGCGGCCATCAGGCTCCACAACAGTGGGCAGCGACTAGCAGCCTCCAGGCCCCACAACAGGGGGCAGCGACAGCGACTGCTACCAGACATTGACCTGGGACTTATAGGAACCCAAGGGGGACAAAGTAGACTACCCTGGTACTTTGATTAATGTATACTCAGTAGATAGTAAATTATTATAACACTACCTCTTGCATACTGCACCTCATGTGACACTGTGAATAATGTGAATATTCCTCAGCTAGTCAGATAGTAAATTATATTGACCATATTGATCAAATTGTTTACACTGCCTGTGTTGTCTTTTACTACCTGTATACTGTGTTGTTTTACTACCTGTACCCCTCCCCCCTCCCCCCCATGCTGCTATGATGCCTGAATTTCCCCAAGGGGATCAATAAAGGAATATCTTATCTTATCTTATCTTATGCTAGTGTTAAGCTAGGCTAGTGGTCTATTAATTTGTGCTAAGCTAGACTTGCAGCCAGATAATTGTATCTTATCTTCTTGTCTGACTCTGGAGAAGACAGTAAGCACAGTTCCCATAATGTTGGCATGTTCCTTTAAGCTACACCGATACACACACACACAAAGCGAGGCAGATACTCCGCCAAGTGAGGAAGAAAGTGTATTTGTCTAGTATCGCCCTTGTGCGCTCAAAAGGTGTAAAATTTTACTTTTTTAGTAAAAGTACTTAATTACTTTCCACCCCTGAGTTTATCCAACTGTTCTACCAAGAAAAGAAAATCCTAAAAGGGAGAAAAGAAAAAAGTTGACATCAAGTGTATATTTGAGCCATACCCTAACCCACAGTATACACACTATACAAGGACATTCTGCCAAACGGTGGATTCATTGCCGTCTGCTGGTTTTCATACACCGTGTGGAGTAAGAGATCTGACTGGGAAGGGAGTAATGCATTCCGTCTCAGGTGTTACAGAATAACGTTCGCATGAAAGGCAAATACATCATTGCCGGTTTAGCAGCATAATACATGCATTTTGGAGAGCTAGCCTTGTACCCCTGTAACTCAGGTGAGCGGCTGATGAGAGGACGAGTTTCTCTGTTAGCCTTCAGGGTGGACTATTTGAAAAAAGGAGTTCTCCAAGCAAGTTTATATATCTTCTAGAAGACCCTTCCCCCTCACTGTCCAGTTACTGGATATGTGGGGAGTGTCATCCCCTATAGCTCACTCTAAATTCTTCCATCCATAGAGCTACACCTACAGTACCCCATTCCTCAACACGATTGGATTATTTCCAATATTGATTTTGAGTACTGATATCTGCTTATATTCGATTCCCCTTTAATAACTTAACAAACCATTTGTGTTCTGCTTCTGCTCTTTCTTCTCACTCGGCTTACAAACAGTATCACAGTAACACACCATGCTAAAGCTGGGAAAACGAGGACCCCCCCCCCCTGCAATAGAGGATAACATGACTAATTAATGTCATATTATTTCCTTTATAAACTCGAATTCAAATCAAATCAAATCAAATTTATTTATAGGGCCCGACAACACACGTTAATGTCCCCATGGGCCGTACAGGTCTTCTTTAAACAAGTCAAGAAGACAACATAACAATAAGTCAAGAACAGAACAAGAACACAATAGGGTCCAAACATTTTTTAGATGAATGCAAATAAATGAAAGAATGCAAGCACTCCCAGACATACCCCACGCGAAGGTAAGGAAAAACTCACTAAAACCTAACAATAGGGAAAAAAGCTCCACAGGCGGTGTGGAGGAGAGAAACCTTAGAAGGGCCATTCAAGGGGGGATCTCCCTTCTTAGATGTTGGTGATAGTAGTGTTGCAGACGGACAGTTGGTAAGCATGCACTCATTGACCTTGATCACGAAATAAGCTCCAGCTAAAATGTTCACTCTTTGAATTTGCATTATCTTATGTAAAAATGTAGGTCCCACGATGGGATTGTAATATTCTCTTTATATGATAATATTGTTCCAACATTTTAGGCTAATTAATGTCATATTATTTCCTTTATAAACTCGAATTGACCTTGATCACGAAATGAGCTCCAGCTAAAATGTTCACTCTTTGAATTTGTGTTATCTTATGTAACAATTTAGGTCCCACGATGGGATTGTAATATCCTCTTTATATGATAATATTGTTCCAACATTTTAGGCTAAGGATTGGCGCAGAGGTAAAGCATCATTACAAACCAAAATGCACATAGTTACATGAATTTCACGCATACTGTTTACACATTCATATTTGGAGGTGAGTACAGTGTCTCTTGAAGGCTATACCTCAACAGACATAAATATGAGATGTTTGTGTACTCCACACAGAAGAATATACTATAAATCAGACTTTAATACAATACTAACGAATGCATTTCCCCTAAACAAGTCTCATAGTGGCTGGATACGTATTACTTTAAAATAAATCTCCATGAATGAGTTAGTTCAGGCGTTCCATCTCTGACATTTATGCAAAAGAAATGTTATTAGATGATGATAACTTTTAAATACATGCTATCAGCCAAAGTCCTCATGGAATAGTTCTGTCGCACACAGGATTATTCAACACAAGATAAACCAGGTGCGAGCAAAGCTCAACAATGTTTGATTTCATGTTTTAAAATGCTACTATGAGCAGAATGGAAAAAATAACTCAAATACAACTGAATCATTCTTTACTCAACATGTGAGCATTTATTAATATTGAATTATTTATCCCTAGTGTATAGGCCTATATTAGCCTTTGTTACTGTAGATACATAGCATAGATTGGAGAATGAGAATGAAAGGAAAGGATGGACAGTCATTTAACATCACAAAAACATCACAAGCAAAACTTAAAGCTTTCAAAACAAAACTTTCAATGTCACAACCCATGGCATGCATGGGATGAGCCACCAAGATACTACATGAAAACTGATTTAATATATTGTTTGAAAATACCAAACCTTTTCAATGTTGAGGGGCTAAAGATATACCAAACAAACAACTTAAACCCTAATATTCATAGAGAAAATATTAAAACAATAGGCTACTGTATTTAGCATAATCGGAAACAAACAACCGTATTAATATGACTTGGAAGTTCAATTACCAATGCTGGAGTACACATTTTAATATGTCCAACACACAGGCCACACACAGCATTCTCAATTTTTCTATGGCACCAACACATTTATTAACACAAGGAAAACAAGCGGGAAGTCCCATTGTCAATGGGCATGAACTCAAATGTGGTGAACAAAATATGCTGATGTCATGTAGCCTAATGTAAATATGGCAATGTAAGCTCTATGGAAACACAAAAGATGATCGAAGGGTGGGAAATATACAGGTTGCACCTTTCTCATGCCATCACAATTCTAAATATACTTGTTTTCCTCTAATGTTTACAAACAACAGAGACCTAAATAAACAAATTTTCTGCTTCAAAAACATACATTAAGCCATTGTCCACACACCCAGAGCTCTGTCAGTCAATCCAGAATGAAAGAACGTTAGCAAAGCTACGTTTTGGTTCTCTATGGCCGGGAAATAGATCCTTTGTTTCTATGTGGAGTGTGTGGTTGGACCTTTAATTGATCTAATATACTGCGAGATAAATATTGAATAGATAAATAATCCGACTGGTGCTTCAGTCCAGTTTAATTCAGCCCCTGCATGGACTAATGACATCATTCTAAAATGAACAGGAAGGAAAACGCAAATGTACAGGTCAAGTCAACGTTATAGCACAGGTGTAAACACAGCAAGGAAAACACACTTGAGCCATTGAACTTATTCAGTATTCAGTGGACATTTTGTAGACATTCTGTTCAGAAAGCGACCCAATCGGAGAATCAACAATAATAATAATAATAATAATAATAATAATAATAATAATAATAATAATAATAATAATAATAATAATAATAATAATCTTAATTGATATAGCACCTTTCATACACAGAGTGCAACTCAAAGTGCTTAACAGAGACACGTCTTCTTTAAACAAGCCAAGAAGAAAAAACACAGTAAGTCAAGAAAAAACAAGAATACCATAAGGTCCATAAACTCAAAATAAATAATGAATGCATGCATACATGCAACACTCCCAGACGTATACCCCACGCGAAGGTAAGGGAAAACTCACTAAAACCTAACAATAGGAAAAAATGCACCATGCATGTGGAGGAGAGAAACCTTAGAAGGGCCAATTCAAGGGGGGGATCTCCCTTCTTAGACAATATACCCCACCACCTCACCAGGACATTTACCCTACAAAATAGGGTAATTTCCTGCAATGATATAGCAATCCTAGTGTGGAGCATTGTAGCATGCTTCAAAACAAGTGCTACAGTATACTCATCTCAGCAATAACAAAACAGGGTTTCTTAGATTAAAAGGGGGCTGAACTAACCTGCTGCTCTGGGCTTTCTGTATCCCTCAAGAGCCACTTGTAGAATATCACAATAGTATAGCCTATAATACAAAAGGCTTATGGGCCAGCTAATGCCAATTATGTACATGCATACTACAACCTGCTACAGCAATCAAACTGTACAGAACTTGATGACCCCCAGCCCGCCCCCCCCCCCCCCCCTGTTTTTCTTTTTCTTTTTTCTTATTATAGTGTAATACACAACAGAGCAGCTGTTTGCAATAGCCTGGAACATAGGCAGCACAATCAAATCTTAAGCATAACCTAATTAGTTTGCCTTAAGTTTCTCCCTCCATTTTGGTAGTTTATTGACAAGCAACTTCTCCCCCGTGTCTTGTTTATTAGCCTGAAAACGGCTGACAGTTAAAGAATTGCCTTCTCTTTGAAGACCCGTGCAACAACCATACTATCCTATGGATGAATATGATAGCGTTATAGCCCGAAACTGAAATAGCCTTATAAAATGTCATTGTATCCTACACATCCTATATACACAGACTGCGTTTTGCGTTACCATTTCGGAAATGAGATGCCTCAAACGATAACGTTATGGTTTACACTGATTATGGTGAACATAATAACACATAGGGTCCGAATTAATAAAAGCGAATGCGGGCACCATGAATATTGACATTATTATTGAATCCAAGTGCGCGTGTGTTCCTGTCGGCGGTCATCGCGGCACCGTTGTTATCATATTCAGAAATAACTAAAACGAACTGTATATGTGAAAGTTTTCTGAACTTTTCTTCATTCTACTGGGTCCCTATGGTTGTTGACATTCGCGGACACACAACGTGACATTACTATCACTAATGACATAATTTATTTAAATTTTCTTTAATACTTCTCTCTCCCCTTGGTTTCCTCCGAGGTCCCAAAACTGGGTAACTGATTAACACAAACTTTTCCCCCCAGCTCACCCCCTCTCTCATAATTTAAATAACCCCGATATTTTAATTCAAGAACTGGGTAACAATTTACTTAATTCACATGAAACTCACCCCAGGCGCCTTAACATCCTTTCTGTTGAGTTTTTCCCGACTTTCAACTATTTTCCGAATTTTTAATAATTTTTTTCTCATATTTTTTGCTAGACGCGGCGGGCCTGAAAATTGTTTGCTTTCGCCTCTTTCCAGCAGCCATTGTGTATGCGCTGCGATGCAACCAAACACACGCGTTAGCCACGCCCATCCCAAGTTCCCACCCACCTCTTATTTTTTGATTTGTGTAAAGGCCCTGTCACTTTCATTTCAATGTCATTTATAGTCCCTTTTAATAAAACTCATTTTTTTTGACTCGCCAGAGATACTGTCAATCGCCTTTAAACTCCAGTTTAGTTCCATTTACAACAATAGGTGGGCTTAAGATATCAACGATGTAATCCCATTGGCTCGTTGAAGTGCCATTTTATTGAACACTCTGCAGTTATTCTCCGTGGAGCGTGTCCTATTGGCCCAATCGGCTGTCATTTTTCGTGACCGTCTGGGTGATTTTCCTGGTGCGCTGTTGTAGCATCAGAGCGGACGCGTGTATATTTCCCCCAACGGAGTTTCACTTCCGCGTTCGGTTTGCGCGATCTGATTGGCCAGCTTTCGCACTTGACATGAGCCGCAGCCACCGTACTTGTAGGCGAAACTGCACTTAGCCATAGATCTATGATAGCAGCAACGTTAGCCTCGTCATGCACGTTTTCTAAAACAACAACAACTCCTTTGCCAGACTATAGCCAAAAAACAAGTGGACTTGAAGCACGAGCACATGTTTTGTTTGCATGCCGTGCGAATATAGCCTCTTGATAATAATAATAATTCTGCGTGTCGTGTTGTAGTACTGCTCGCCCCGCTGGGTTGGATAATAATAATAATAATAATAAAAACCCTCCTCTACAGCATTTCCTTACTAGCGTCGATACCGAGGCGCACCAATCAATCGCCGGTGCGTAGAGGTTAATAATATTGAAGGTAAGCACGTTTACATTATTATGTATGGTTTGCATTTTAGACTTAACTCAGTCAAGCCAGCTCTAACTAAAACATACAAAAACAAAACAGGCTTTGGTGTTTATGCCGAAGGTCAACTTAACTCTGCTGTCATTGAAACTTACCTAACTTTACAATCAATGGCCATGGTTGGTTGATTTATAGGGTTATATACATGATACATTTAGACGGTGGCCTTTCGTTTTACTTGCCTCTTTGGCAGGCCTTTGATCAGTCTTCCCTACTCTAATAATACTTTGGCAGGTGATATAAGTTTAAAGATTTGATGGGCCAAGGCGGCCCCTTGACGAAAACAAGTAATTTCATACCTTGCATTGACAATATGCTACCTACACAGGGCCGGCTATAGTCTCTGTTGGCCCTAAGCAATATATTGGCTAACTTAAGTTGGGGGGGCCCTGTCACTGAAATCACAGTCATTTATTTGTGCCAACAATTACTATGACATCACAAGAGGCCTATTGACAGTGTAGCATATCTATTTTATATATTTTGTTACTATCGGGCACAGATTCTAAACATCTCAAACAAAGACATAATTTCTTAATAAATTATTATATATTCTGATAATGTTTACAAAAAAGCTAGCTCTGTAGTTTAGGTATTTGGGCAAAATGGCTGATGACCCCTGGATTGTTTACTAGTTGGATGGAAACAAAAGTGATTAAAGGAAAACTCCAACATTTTGGGAAATTTGCTTATTTGTCATCTACCCTGGAGTTAGACAAGAAGATACATACCTTTTTTCTTCTCTGTTCATGCAGTAGGAGACAAGACACGCACCGTTAGCCTAGCTTAGCGTCAGTCACTGAAAGTAGGTTCCTACATTAGCCTAGTTCCCAACGTCTTCCTACTCCTACTGCATGCACAGAGAAGAAAAAGGTATGCATCTTCTTGTCTAACTCCAGGGTAGATAAGCTAATTTCCCAAAATGTTGGAGTTTTCCTTTAAAGCTAGAGCGGGCACTCCCTATCTACACAGTACGGCCTAAAGCCTTCCCACTGCTACTGCACAAATTCTGAATGTTTTCTACCCAGAAGACAACACTGCTTCTTCCTTATTTGAGATTCATTGTCTATCGGCGGCACGGTGGTGTAGTGGTTAACACTGTCTGTCGCCTCACAGCTAGAAGGTCCAGGGTTTGATTCCCGCTTGGGGACCAGGTTTCCGCGTTGCCAGGTACCCAGGTGGGGTATCTCCCGGGCCTTTCTGTGTGGAGTTTGCATGTTCTCCACATGCTCGCAAGGGATTCCCCTCCCGATATAAACCCAATGGAAAAACATGCACAACAGATTGCTAACGCTGTCGTGTTCCCTGACGAAGACGGACAGGAGCACTTGAATTGGTCCCCGCCGTCCCCGGGGCGCGGCTCCACGCCGCAGCCCCTATCTGCTCCCGGCTGCCCTTGGGGGGAAGGACAACGGGATGGGTCAAGTGCAGAGAGACATTTCATCGGCGACCCAATGCATGTGTGTGTGGGTTCCTGTGTGTCGCCCATCTCGCATGTGTGTGTTAAACTGCATGACAAATAAAGACTTCTTCTTCGGAACACAGAATTTTCCGCATTGCTGCCACTTAGCAGAAAGAGTGATGCGGAACTGTAACCTATTCTGTAACCAGAATAAATCAAAGCTTCTAGGTGGCGTTGTACGTAGCGGCACGATGTACGTAGCGGCATGGTGGTTTAGTGGTTAACAAACACTGTCGCTAGGGCGGCCGGGTGGCGCAGTGGGCAAGGCGCTCGCCACCAACGCAGGAGATACTGGTATCGAGCCCAGCTCTCGGCGTTGCTTCCGGCTTGGCCGGTCGTCGTACTAACACAATTGGCAGTGTTAGAGGGTGGGAAAGCCGGGGGGTGGGTCCTGGTCGTTGTAAACAGCGACTCCTATAGTTCGGTCGGGGCACCTCCTCAGCGAGGAAAGGATCTAAGGGGGGTAGTGTGATCCTTCCACACGTTACACCCTCTCAGTGAGAGTCTGCACTGCCAGGTGAAAAGAAGCGGTTGATTGGCTACACATGTGTCGGAGGAAGCATGTGATAGCCTCCACTCTCCCAGACCGACTGTAGGGGGTAGGTGCGCAGCGACCAGTAAGGGGATTGGGAATTGGCATAACGACTAACATTGGGATGTGAGAAAAACGGAGGAAAAAGGATGGGGAAAAAAGATAAAAAATAAAAAAACCACTGTCGCCTCACAGCTAGAAGGTCCAGGGTTTGATTCCCGCTTGGGGACCAGATTTCTGCGTTGCAATGCCAGGTACCCAGGTGGGGTATCTCCCAGGCCTTTCTGTTTGGAGTTTGCATGTTCTCCCCCATGCTCGCAAGGGTTTCCCCCCCGATAATAGAAACCCAATGGAAAAACATGCACAATAACTAGACTTCACTCGGGTGTATTATTGATACTATCATACTATGTTTGTTTCTGACTCAAAGTGTGTGTGTGTGAGAGAGAGAGAGAGAGAGAGAGAGAGAGAGAGAGAGCAAGAAAGGTTGCATTTGTTGACTCATGTTGATAAGAGTATAACAATTTGAAAAGATCAGTTTAAGGTAGATTTAGAGCAGATAAAATATGAGATTAATTTGCGATTAATGAGATTAAATATTTGTATCGCTTGACAGCCTTAATTATTATACACATGACAACAGTCAATTTCTCCTAAACATGTTGTAGAAGAAAATCATCTCACTCAAATGGCGTTGGGCAACGTTAAGGCCATAGATGTTGATCTGGTTGATCAAAAAACCATGCTGACATTTAACAAGTCAGTTTTAACAGTCATTTAACAAATCTGAAATGCACACAGAAGACTGCACGGATCATTTGTTTAAATGTAAAGAACTATTGGATAGAGATGTTCCGAATCCTGATCCGAGTAATGTAATGTGGAGTCATTTTTAATATAGTAATTTAATATGGAGTATAGTAGGGGTGGGACGATACATCGATCCAGATCGATACATCGATGTAATTATCAACAATCGAATCGGATCGATGCAATGTAATAAGATCGATTCATATCGATACTCTTATTTTGAAAATCCTGTGGCGAGTCTCATATCCGCCCAAGAACAACAGCAGTAGCTCCGTGTGTGTAGACGTTACAGCATAGCATTCTCCCTTTCTGTGTGTGTGTGCGCGCGTCTTTGGAAAGACCAGATGAGGTCAGAGGAGTTTGATGTTTAAATGTTATTTAAACATAAACAATATAATACATAATAAATGTAGGCCTATACATGATCATGCAACATCAACAAATTGTTGTAGGAACGGTTTGGGAGAGGGAGGTAGGGAGGGGTTTTAGGTTGAGTTTTGAGTTCCAAAAAATGGAGCTTAAAGTTTAAAGCTCAATATATCAAAACGTGGCACTTTACAGTGAACAGGAGGTCTATTTGTATTAAAAACAATAGATTGATTTTCCTTTAAATGTCTGGAAGAGCTCAAAAATACAAATGTCAAATGATATTTGTTACCTTTTTTTAGTTGATCTAAATGTTACTGATTGTGTTAAATGGGCATATGATATCATCTCATATCGATTGCAGGCACTTGAATCTAATCTAATCGTATTGTATCGTGAGAGACTTTGTGATATCGGCAAATATCGTATCGTTGTCCAAAGAATCGATATCGTATCGTATCATGATGAAATTGGTGATTCCCACCCCTAGAGTATAGATACTGAGTCATTTAATATAGAGTATCTGCCAATACAGAGTCCCAATCCAATAGTTGTATTTCATAGATAATATAGCAGCACACAGTGCACACTTCAAGTATATTAAAGTTAGTAAAAACCAATCCAATGTAGGTAAGATATGCTTGTTAATTGAATAGCTCTGCTTAAAGAAAAAGAAATACCCTACTGACATTACAGCTTTCCCTTAATGATTTATTATATATTTATTATACAATTTTGTATACGTTTTTTTTTTTTTTACAACGATTTTTAATCGGAATTTGATCAGGCTTAATATAGCCGATGCCAATACCAATCAATTAAAATATGCAAAGATCTGATATCCCTACTATTGAAAACGCCTGTCATTGACTCCTCTGTTAAATTGCTTGGTATTTCGCATATCTTCATTAGGGGTGTGTGTATCATGTGTATTGTGATCCCCCCCCCCCCCCCCCCCCCCCCCCCAATATTATACAGATGCATGATGTGCAGTATGTTTTTTTCATGCCTTTTTAAAGTCCCCATCAGTGATCCAAACATAAACCAGTGGGTAGAATGGAGATATGTTTTCCTTCTTACTTGATTGAGTGAACTAACACTAGACAGTGGGTAGGCTAAATATTATACCAGTGGAGTAAAATCGATCTATATTAGGATTTGGCAACAACAGGTTAAGACAAAAAAATATGTTTTGTCAAACATACATACTACTTGATACTAGTATAATGTAAACCTTGTAGCAGATAAAAAGATAGCCCACATTTAGTCTACTGTCTGTTTACTCTCTGTTCAGACAAAATAAAGTTAACCTTTCTTGAGGTATTTTCTATTGGCTATACCATGATTTTCTTTTTCTACAAATTTGACATTCTTATGTTGCAGTGTTTGTTTATCATATTGCAATATATTAGATTAGATTAAATTGTCATTTAATCTAATTGCACGGGGTACAAGTATGGAGTACAACTAAATGTAGTTGGCATCTAACCCGAGTGCAAAGGAGCAGTCATTGTCAAGTGCATTGTAATGTAGGCCTACACATGTATAACATGTGTATAGAATGTAGAGGATATGTATATACAGTATAGATGTACATTATAAATGGAGTGAGTACTTATAAACACACTATAGACGGTAGTATATAAATATGAATACGCTATGGATAATATAATAAATGTAGTGGTTTAAATAATATGGGTAGATATTAAATAGTTATAGAATATGGAAGATAAGGGGCGGCTACGTGGCGTAGTGGGCAAGGCGATCGCCACGAATGCGGAGACGCTGGGCTCGCCTGTTCGAGCCCAGCGCTCCACATTGCTTTCAGTTTAGCTGGTCGTTCATACTAATACACATTGGCCGTATTAGGGGGTGGGAAACTGATGGGTGGGGATCGGGCGTTGTGGACAGCGACTCCTACAGGTCGGTTGGTGCGCCTGCGCAGTAGAATCAGGAAGTGTCGGGGGCAGCGTGAGCCTCCCACGCGTTACTCCTCGCCACTGAGAGATCGAGCTGCACAGGTGAAAAGATGCGACTGCTGTTACCTCAAGTACCGGAGGGGACTTGTGCTATGTATGACTTAGTCCACATTGCAGCCGGCTTGTGGGAGGCAAGAAACAGCGTTCGTGACAGGGGAGGGTTGAATTGGATGATACGAAATTGGGATGGGAGAAAATATAGAAAATGGGAGAAAAAGTGGATCAAAAAAAGAATATGGAAGATAAGAAAAGCTAGGGTATAAAAGGTACACAGTACATTTCGCAGAGTAAATTGTACTCAAACTGGGTAAATTTTACTCAAACTGATTTATCAACAGTAATGTACAGAATGAACAGTGAGTATAAACAGTGGTATTCAATATAATACACTATAGAAGATATAGCCAATGTAAACGGCGATATAAATAGTATGAGTGGGTAAGACAAACTATGAATGAACCATAGGTTGGATATAAGTAGTATAAGTGAAAGTAGATATGAATACAGTATATGAATGATGCCTTCCTCAGACACCGTTTGTGCTGGACAGCCTCAATTGCAGGGAGTGATGTACCGGTGGCGGTGATCCGTTGGGTGGTTTTCACCCCTCTCTGCAGTGCTGTTCCGGTCCAAGGCAGAGCAGTTGCCATAACAGACTGGGATGCAGTTAGTGAGGATGCTTTCTATGGCTCATGATCGGTAGAAGTTCACCAGAATCGGAGCAGACAGGTGGGCTTTCCTCAGTCTCCTCAGGAAGAAGAGACGTGGGTGAGCTTTCTTGACCAGGGTTGAGATGTTGAGGGCCCAAGAGCGGTCCTTGGAGATATGGATGTATACCGAGAAACTTTAAGCTGGAGACATGCTCAACCTCTGTCCTGTTGATATGGATGCGTGCCAGCTCTGATCTTCCTTAAGTTCACGATGAGCTCCTTGGTTTATTTGATGTTGAGGGCCAGGTTGTTGTCAACGCACCATGCCGCCAGGTGCTGAACCGCCTCCCTGTAGGCCAACTCACCATTGTGTCGTCTGCAAACTTGATAATGGTGTTGGTGCCATGTACAGGAGTGCAGTCGTGGGTGAAGAGGGAGTAAGAGGGCTCAGCACACCGCACAAGGTCACCGAGTTTGGGGGATGGTGGTGTTGTTGAATTATGAACTAAAGTCGATGCAGCACTCTCACAATGGTGTTGCTGTGGTGGGAGAGGGCAGAGTGTAGCGTTGTAGCAGATGGTGTCCTCCGTGCTCCTGTGTTTTCACGGTAGGCCAGATTTGAGATGGACCAGGACCAGCCTGTCGAAAAACCTCATGACAGAGGTGAATGCAAAAGGGGCGGAAGTCATTAAGGCTCGCTGCAGAGCATTGTTTTGACATCGGCACGATGGAGGTGGTTTTGAAGCATGTGGGGACAACTGCTTGGGTTACTGACAGGTTGGAAATGTCAGTCAGGACCTCAGTCAGCTGTTCAGCGCAGGCCCTGACTAGGGGCCCACGACTAGGGATGTCATCAGGATCAGCAGCCTTGGATGGATCAGTTTGTTTTTCATTTATGATGAATTGAAAATGGGGGACCCTGATGGCCTGATGTAAACAAGATGAAAGTCTTTCTCTGGTCTGCATCCCCTTAACAATTGTGTGTATTGAGCTGTACTGTATTGTACCCATTCTGCAATCTGTTAATAAAATGTTCAATCAGTCCTGTTCAGTGCAGCACACACGTCGGTGGGGGAGAGAGTAAGGGACTGGTCTAACCCATTGTGATATGCATCATATTGCTAGATTCTTACCAATATACAGCCTTAATCTTGCATGCGTGTTGCTTAAAAAATAAATAAGAAGCTACAATTGTCTATATTTTGATAATTTCTTTGTACTGCAAAACACTGGACCATGTTGCGTCAACCTAAAGCAGCTTTACATTGAGCTAGCTAACGTTTCCAAAAAGGGTTGTAATGTTACAATGTATCAAAGCGATACAAACAAGATGTTTAAACGACCTGTACGTTGTTGCCAAGGAATCCAGTGATGGCGGGTGTCAGAAGTCCAGAAACTATATCTGTGAAAATGTATACTTCTATGTGCAACAACCTGTTTTTTTATTGTCCTTCTTTATACAGAGCCAAATGGATAGAAACGTACGCAAACTTCGAGATCGAGAGACTAACCCATGCATTGACGTAAGCCTATCTATAAAACATATAAAATATGACTGTCCCGCATGTGCAATATATCTGCATGCTACAATCTGATGAATGAGAATGTTTCAGAATGTGTTTTCCTACCTGCTTATGTTGCTAAATATTTCTTCCAGGAAAGTGATGGGTCTCAGAAGTGTTTGGATGCCAACAACTATGATAAGAGTATGTGTTCAGCATATTTCCTGAGATACAAGGACTGTAGGAAGTATTGGGTGAGTGTGTATTTTTTAAGATCATAATTATCAAACAAAATAAAGGAATTGGTAATAAAAGCACTGTGGCATTCACCAAAAACATTGCATTTGTAATAAGCTGTTTGTTAAAGGGGACATATTTTAGTCCTTTTCAACAAGTTAATATAATAATAATAATAATTACTAATAATTCATTACATTTATATAGCGCTTTTCTAGACACTCAAAGCACTCCCCACGCTTCACCACCACTGGTAGCACCCAACCTTGGGCTACGCAGGCTCAATGGCTGCCATACACTGGCACCAGGCACTGAGGCACACATCACTCTACACTGTGACACACTATATAAAAAGCAGACATCACACTACACTGAACGGCTCAGGAGATGGGGATTGATATCAGCCAATTAAGGGGAAGGGATGATTAGGTGGCCTTGATGTCAGAGACCTGATTGGGAATTTGGCCAGGAACGTCGGGGGAACCCCCTACTCTTTGCGATAGGCGTCCTGGGTCCCCTAAACATGTCCTTTTACGTTTTCTGGTAAAAAAAAAAGACTGATTATACATTCTAGCAGCCTTTATACCCCTCTGTTCCAGTCATGTTCTCAATGGGCTTTTTCTGTCCCTGTAACAAAATATTTATTTCCTTAACCCGAGTTAATAGCCCGCTTGTCTTTGTTTCCTTGTAGCACAATATAATGATCCAGAGGAGAAGAGAGGGTGTCAAGCCAGACATGCCCACTGCCCTGGAGAGACGGGAGATCCTGGCTGCTGTCGGAGGCAAGCCGTACTGAAGAGCCTGCGCTGCCAGCAGGGAAGTGACACTGGTGAGGAAGACACGTCCAGCACGTCCAGAACAAGTGAGCTGTTCGGACTCTGGTGCCGCAGCTTGCTGACGCCATATTACCTGCTGGGCTCACGTCAACATGCCTCCGGGCAGCATCTGTTCCTGAAGCATCAGTCGAGCGGCAATATCTGTACTGTTGTCATTTTAGTAGGTAACTCTCATGTCAAACCTGGAAGCTTCAACACAGGAATCCAAACAAAATATTGGATTGAACACTTTGTTTTTAATCACAAATCTTCAAAATGCAGGCTTCATTATAAAACACTGTCACTTTGTGTGTGTGTGTGGTATGACTGAGCGGGGGGGGGGGGGGGGGGTTAACTTGAATAATTATGATAATAAAATGTGAATATTAATATTTCTAATGATTGTATTCAGACTTTAATTGTAATTATTGTATTCAGACAAAAGGCAGTCGAGAACAGATTCACATATTATTAACCTGAATCCTATCGTTCTGCCGTGAGGAGGCCATGTGCTGATCAGATGTCAAACGTAACCCAACGTATTCTATGTCTCGAGAGCTCTGCTGGATGATGTCACCAGGAGGAGAGCAGACCTCTAGTGAACTGATGTCACCAGCAGGAGGAGAGCAGACCTCTAGTGAACTGATGTCACCAGGAGGAGAGCAGACCTCTAGTGAACTGATGTCACCCAGAGGAGAGCAGACCTCTAGTGAACTGATGTCACCAGGAGGAGAGCAGACCTCTAGTGAACTGATGTCACCAGGAGGAGAGCAGACCTCTAGTGAACTGATGTCACCAGGAGGAGAGCAGACCTCTAGTGAACTGATGTCACCAGGAGGAGAGCAGACCTCTAGTGAACTGATGTCACCAGGAGGAGAGCAGACCTCTAGTGAACTGCAGACACTATTTCCTCAACTATTCTCAACTGCAGTCGGCCCAACTTGAAGAAATGCTGTCTGGAGTTCATGTACTGTATGTGAATATACCCCACCTTTTGTATATAGACAAATCATCCTGGATTAGGGCTTTAAGGCTTGCCTAATCCATCAAACTCACCCTACAGTCCACGTGACCCTGAAACTGATGTTGTTTCCACCATGCTGTCTGATATAGCAAGGTTGGGAAGTAATGCATTACATGTAATGGGATTACAAAAAGTGGTACATGTAATAAAATGAGATTGGGCTGAAAAGGGGTCAAAACGCCACCTGCTTTTTTGGGAGTAAATCATGGGTGAACAATGCACATAAAATAATGTATGTATGGCTTGATTTCTGCTATTGGATTTGTGAAAGAATGACGATGCCTGTTCAAACAATGAGTTGCTGAGTCCAATGCACTTTTAAGAGCAACTCCACAGTCATGGTTCTGCCAAATGTTCTGCTTTTCTATCTTATCTATATAGCATTATGTGCAGAAAATGTATTGTGGTTGAAATATCCTTTTGAATGCAACCACTAGATGGCGACAGTCTTTTCGTCCACTGAATGCGCACTCCTACGCAGAGAGTTGGACGACGTCCACAGCAGAGGCTGTGACGTGCATGCGTAGAGACATTTGCGCATCTGGCTCTACGCAAGCGGTGTGGATCAAATGCACTGTAGCAGCCAATCGGAGGACGACCGCGGATGGCTTGTTTCTGGCAAAACCTCATGGCCACACAGTAACAAGTTACCGCCAGTCGCCAATCCATCGTCATACAGGTGATGTTTTGACTAGACAACATAACCCAGGTAGCCAATTTATGATGAATTGAAAATGGGGGACCCTGATGTAAACAAGACAAGTCTTTCTCTGGTCTGACTCTGCATCCCCTTAATTAACAATTGTGTGTGCGTGTGTGTGTATTGAGCCGTACTGTATTGTACCCATTCATCTGCAATCTGTTTATAAAATGTTCAATCAATCAAGCCTATGTATACTCTCAAGACCGTTGTCGATTTTTAGAACAATTATTTACTACTTTTCGAGTGTTGGTTCTTTTAATTGGCAAAGTGTAAGCCTAATAAGTTGATTGATTGATTGAAAACTTTATTAACAGATTGCAGAATGGGTTCAGTACAGTACAGCTCAATACATACAATTGTTAAGGGGATGCAGACCAGAGAAAGACTTTCGTCTTGTTTACATCAGGGTCCCCCATTTTCAATTCATCATAACATATATGACACACACGACATACAGATAGACAGTACTGCTACACCTGTACTTTTATGACATACCAGATTTGCAAATACAGTACTGTTTGTGATACAAAAAGTGTACATTTGATGTAGAAACTACATTGGGGGGGGGGGGGGGCTGTACATTGGAGGTGGGGGGGACACTGTACATTGGAATACTGACAAAGCCATACTTGGTAATTTACTATACAACTGGGTTAGGACATTTGTAGGGGCCGGTTTACAATTGCAGTCTCCCGTAGGTGTTCTTTGAGAGTGTTTTTGAAAGTGGGTAGTGATTCACATTCCTTTACAGCTTTGGGTAGGGCGTTCCACATTGATGTGGCATAATTGCGAAACGTGTTTAGTCCCTTGTTTGAGCCGAATCTGGGTTTAACATGATTTGTGGAGCTCCCTCTGGTGTTGTGATCGTGGTATTCACTGACCAGGCCCATTGCAAGTTGCTGTACTCTGTCGTCTACTCTAAGCCATCCTAGGTTGTCAAAGTGGGTAGGGTGAGGTGGGTTCTAGGAGTCCGGTCAAGCAGTAGTCTGACTAGTTTGTTTTGAGATGTTTGTAATTTGGTTTTTAGTGCCTTTGAGGTGCAAGCATAGTCATAGTACCCTTGAATGAGTGCTCCTGCCAGAGTCTTCAGGGTATTCTTGTTTACCAGAGAGGAGATCCGGTACAAGAATCGAGTTCGTTGGTTGACTTTTTTTTATTACATTGGATGCCATTTTGTCACAGGAAAGATTAGCCTCTAGGATGGAACCCAGGTAGGTAATTTCATCTTTCCCTGTGACAATATTGTCACCCACTGTAACTGAGAAGCCGTCGGTCTTGCTGAGTTTGTTATTTGAACCGAAGAGAATGGACTCTGTTTTGCCCATGTGTAAATTATAGTTTGTTATCGGCGAGCCATATGCAGATTTTGCCTAGTTCCGAGCTGAGGGTTTTTTCAACCTGTAACTTGTTCTTGTCAGAGACCAGCAGGGCTGAGTCGTCCGCAAACAGGAACAAGTTGCAGTCACAAGCTGACGACATGTCATTTGCATAAATTAGGAACAGTAGCGGTCCTAGTATGCTTCCTTGTGGAACACCACAGCTCACTGGGAGGGGGGGGATAGGGTACCGTTTACCTCCACCATCTGTTCTCTCCCCTCCAGGTAGGATTGTATCCAGCTCACTGATAGACTATCAAAACCAATTGCTTTTAGCTTGTCAATCAGAATGGTGTGATTGACAGTGTCGAAGGCCTTTTGTAGGTCCAGCATGACCATGCCGCAGTATTTGCCCGCGTCCACCTCTTGTTTAATGTGGTCGTTCAAATAGAGAAGGCATGTGTCAGTGGAGTGGGATGTTCTGAAGCCAGATTGGAATTCGTAGATTAGATTTCTTTCCGCAAGGTACTTTTCGACCTGTTCGAACACATAGAGGCGTCTATTTGTATTACTCTGGTGCTTTTATTCAACAAAACTTTTAAGAGAATATATCCCAACTTTCTATTCCAGACACTACCACATTTATCTGACACCTCTAGCCTATTTGTGTGTGTTTGAAGACAGTGTAATAAATGATGCAGCCTACTTTCAGAGCAGCATCTTCGAAGGAAGTTCATTAATCGGAGCCAGCATCGCCGTCGCCCCACTAACCTCAAGAAATACTTGCATACTGAAATAGGTCAATAACAAAGTCAAAAGTAGCCCACTTTTACTTTAGATACATTCAATATTATACGTTTATAGTTTTGAATGGATGACTTTCACTTTTACCAGAGTATAGGTTACTTTTCTGTATTTGGGTTCCATCACTGCTCTTTCAATCGAACATAAACCTAACATGCACATATAACTGCAATCGATTATTTTGGTTGTTAGGAAGCAGGATAATTAACAGAACAGGCAAGTGAGAAATTATCAACTATCTCAAGACTTCTTGGTAAATAGTAGCTTTCAAATGATGCAGTCATCTTTGAAATATTGAGCACAGAATAGGGAAGTACCTAATCCCTGATATTTCCACATTCTCACTGTCTTTCTTGGTAATTGCTTTTTGCTCTCTTCAGATTCTTCCGACCTAACCTAACCTGTCCTGTTCCTTCTACCTGCTTACTTCTGAATCTAACGGTTAACTATCGGTTACATTTTTTTTTCTCTCTTTCGGGCGGTCAGGTGGCGTAGCAGAGATTGCGCTCGTCACCAATGCAAGAGGCTGCGGTCTCGACTCCCGGAGTCAGCATTGCTTGGGGCTTGGGCTGATCGCTATACTATTACTAACCCGTTTGGCGGGTTTAGGGGGAGTGCAAGTCATGGGTGGGAATCTGGCGTTGTGTACAGCGACGCCTACAGGTCAGGTCTGGGCGCTTGCTCAGCGGAGGCAGGACTTGATGAAGGCAGCGTGACCTCCCACGCGTTACACTTCACCAATGAGAGTCCTCGCTGCCAGGTGAAAAAAAGAGTCACTGGCTGTCGCCGCGTGTGTCGGAGGAAGTGTGCGGATGACTTCAGGGTTCCCTTGTACCGACTAGTAGGAGAACATGCGCACAACAACCAGGTAGGGGAGCGTCATTACTTTTACCAACCGATTTCCAGTTCCGCGTTCTGCGATCTGATTGGCCACTGACGTTTCTGGTCATGTGACATCTGCGCCAATCGTGTGACGCCTGTTTCTATCACCGGTTAACACAATGGGGACGAACAACGTATTTATCCGTGTTTCGATTCCACCCGTTGTGGACAGAGGCACGGATAAATCCGTGGCAAGTTGTTATTGCTTTTATTCCATTTTAATAACCTATTCAAGGTCGCCGAGCGGCACTGCAGATGTACCCTATTCTTTGAATTCGACAAAGTGCAATACCGGCCAGATCCTCTTAGGGGCGCTATCGCGATAATGCAGTGTTCCCTGTGGCCGAACGGTGGACTATTTTTTTTTTTTACTTTCAATGGAGATTTCAGTTAGCAGGATTCTGGATCTGCAGCCTGTAGCTTGGATTACGTTTTACATCGCAGATTTCACCATGCAATAAGGGGATTTATCATCAGCCAATGGACATATCGATCTACCAGATGGCGATCGATAACGGGGAAATGCTCGGGGGGTCCCACCGGACCACGGTAAGATCTTTTTCACGTAAAGTACATCCCGATCGGTTGTATCCGCCCACCTTGTTTTGATAGCCATCCAGGCGTTCGGCCTATGAGGCTAATGAGGCTAACGCGGTTATTGCTAATCAATAATCAGAAACGAAACGACGTCCCCCGCCCCCCCCCCCCCCCCCCTTTCATGCATACATGCATGAGGATCGTGCCGATCATATGCAGTTTGAGTTTTAACTGGAGCGTATCTATAACCGAAATGCCATTGGATTTAACGTTATTATTAGCTATTAGCCCTGTATCTCGGCTTCCAGGAAATATACTAGACCAAATCCGGTATAAAGCTTATATTCACGGCGCTATAAAATGAGAACGTATTGATGAATTTTTTTTTCTTTAAGCCATTTTGAAGGGACGGTTTATGGTCTCAATTCACAATGAGAATGGACAGATAGCAATACTATAAAGTATAAAGTATAGATTTAGCTCTACAAACAGCCCCACGTCTGTTTACATTCCCCGGTCCTCTTGAGATTAATTAAACTCATCCCAGTGGCCGCGAAAGTGTTAAGCTTAGGCACTCTTTCGAAGTTGGTTAAGGTTAGAGTTTGTCTTAGAGCAGGGCGATAGAACACCAGCCCTGATTCCAAACTCTAACCTTAACCAACTTTGAAAGAGTCGCCTAAGCTTAACCAGTGATAAACTAGGCGTTAGGTAGTTTGCAGGCTGTTCGAGGCGGAAATAGGCGCAGAAACAGGCGTCACGCGATTGGCGCACATGTCACATGACCAGAAACGTCAGTGGCCAATAAGATCGCAGAACGCGAACGCAGAACTGGAAATCGGTTGGTAAAAGTATAGACGTGGTAGGGGAGGGGGGGAATTGGCACAACGACTAAATTGGGACGGCGAGAAAACAGAGAAACATCGGAGAAAGAGAGGATTAAAAAATATATAAATATTTTTCCCCCTGCGTTTTATTAAATTCCCCATTTGGTCTTTGGTACTTAATTGATTGATTGATTGATTGATTGATTGATTGAAAACTTTATTAACAGATTGCAGAATGGGTACAATACAGTATGGCTCAATACAAACTCACCCTCCAGTCCACTGGAGGGTGCAGACCAGAAAAATACTTTCGTCTTGTTTACATCAGGGTCCCCCATTTGCAATTTATCAAGACATGTATGACATACAGATATACAGTACTTAGTGTTTCCAACAGGATTTAGTGAAACTGTGGTGGGCGAACCTCGGACCCTCTAGGGGGGTCCGGAGGCATGCTCCCCCTGAATATATATTTTTTTGGTACATTTTAAAGTTAAATGCATCAATCTGGTGCACTTTGAGAGCAAAATAAAGAGGCTAGATCTATGATGAATTTTGTGCTCAAAACACAAAATCGACTAGACTCCCAATCCTGTATTTGTTCAATTCCACCACCAGCACACCTGATTCAACTTAACAAGCCCTTTATTAGTTGAATCAGGTGTGCTGGTGCCTGGTGGTGGAATTTAATACATGGAACAGCTGAGGTGCCTGGAGGAGAAGTTTGGGAACCACTGAGAGCATACATTTGAGCCATCCGCCACAGACTAGGTAATTCATGGGAAACACTGCAGTACTGTTACATCCTGACATTTATGACATACAAGATATACAAATATACAGTACTGTTTATGAGAAAGAGATCATAAAAAATATAATTATCATTTGTGCTTCCTAAAGTAAAGTGTTACGCAATTTCAATACTATTACATAAAACTTTTCCACTTTAATGCCAACAGAAATGGTGGATATCTCATTTTGGAACCAAGGTTAATTCTTGACTGAAAGTTCTGTGAAAAGTAAGGAAAGAAGAATTGACAATTATTTTGTGATATAGATGAATCTGTCAATGGGTGACCGTGTGGCCGACGACAGCAGAACAGCAGGAGATCCACCAGGTTCTACCAGTTCTATCCATAAAGCCAACAGGTAATGTTGTGTTTTTGTTGCAGGTGCTGTTTTGTTGAATTCCAAAGCAGTTGGAAGATGTTCTGCATTCCCACAACTATGGATGTACCGATACCAGTGTCGGATCCGATACTGTGCTCATGTACTACTCATAGTCATAAAACTACTCAGACTACTCTGTGCCATAATTGTTCAGGAAAACACAGAATTGAATAGTAAAGGTGCTATAGATAAATTAACTCAAATTTTATGTAGAGTAATTATTTAAGTATTTTATTACATTTATATTATTTTAACTTAAACTGTCAACAACAGCGTCATGTTGTATATTTAATTTGTTAGTCTGAAAGTGAGGAACATCTGATGAAAATAAAACATGTTTTCAGTCATTGTTAGAACTGTAATGGTATTAAGTACTCATATCGGTACTCGCGATCAGCAAGTACTCAAATGTAAGTACTAGTACTTGGTGCTATCGGGACATCCCTATACTCACAACTTGAGTGGCTACTAAAATTGTACACACATTGGACCCGTCTTGTTCAGCTACTATTTGTGAATGATCTGTGTTTTATTTTTTTTATTTTTAGCTTTGTTGACCCTCCCGTTGACCTTCCACCAACCTCCTTCATGGATACTTATGTTGATCTCTGCCAGTCATTGAGGTAGGCTCAAGAACGTCTTGTCTTGGATGCATTAATCTTCTGAACTGTTGTAGGTGTGACAATCACCAGAGGCCCTGCGGTACGATATAATATCACAATATATTGCGATTTATTACCTTTTTCAACTGCAAATGATGTCCCTGGTGATATAAATATACGATATAAATTAGTATAATTATTATATCATTATTGTTTTATTGTATACATGTTCTGCTCATCAACCTACAATAGATGATTTTCCTTGACAACTTAAAGGTGCTAAAGATAACATTCAGCCACTAGATGTCACACTAGAGCACCAGCATGTCGTTCGCGTTGCTCGCCTGGACACGATATTATTTTCAAATCAAAGGTATATAATAGGTATTATGTTTCATCATGAAGGCATCAAAGGGGGGGGGGGTTGTGATGCTCTGATCATCAGCAACGGCATATGTTTTGAATACTACATACGTTGATCGTTGCGATTGATGTGAAATCATTGTTGGATCAAAGTAGGCTTGATGTCATATAGTCCTTACATTTGCTAGGAGTTATTCCAAAATTAATATTCCAATTGTCTGATCGCGATTTCCAGTATTGATGTCCATCGGGTCCCTGACATGAAATGGCACAAAATATGCATCAAGTGTGCTGGACGCGTTCCAAGTTGCTCGAATGAAGCGTTTCACTTGCCGGGGTCCAAATTCTCCACCCGGACCATATAAAATGTAACACACAGTGTGAAATAAGGTTTCAAAGGGTAGGCAATACTGCCACCTAGCAGGATACAGCCAGCATTGCACTCTCGAGGACTCCGAATGAGTTCCAATGATAACACTGAGGTCCGTGAGAGTGTATAGAATATTAAAAACGATCTAAAAACGTAATAGTATGTGTTTGGCGCTCAACGGTTGGCGAGCAAACACGTAATAATACGTGGCTGGTGCAGAATGAGTTAATCAATATTCTTTTGGGGGGGGGGGGGGGGGGGAGCAATATAAGTTATTCCTTTATTGATCCCCTTGGGGAAATTTGGACGTCATAGCAGCATGAGGGAGGGGAGGTACAGCCTGGTATGTGCAGGGTAATGGAATAAATAAATAAATAAATATTGCCAATAAGATCTGAATATAAAAATAAAATGAAATCTGAATATATATACTATAGTAAACGGTTGCAGGTGAGGGTCTCTACCATATCTGGCATAATACGTTATAGTCCATGCAGGATTTGGTGGTTAAGAGATTTCACACCTTTCTAAAAGTGCTGTGGATGTATCCTTTAAAAAACAAAAAGATTACTCCACATAAAAATGTTATCTATAGCACCTTTAACAATACTGGCATTTTTCTGAACCTTTTACGAGAGCGGTGCTCTCCGTAAACGTGAAGTCATCATATTTAATATCTACTAGTTTTTGTCATCTTTCTTAGCTTGCCTGTTTGGATAGCACCACTGCTCCACGCCGCTAAGCGCCTGAAGAGGGACCGAGCGCGTAGGAAGAAGGTCTACAGACTCATACAGAGGAAACTGGTCAGTCAGATATTGCTTGCAGGTAGTACTGAGCAATATGGAAAGAAAATCTATGACACTTGACTAACAATGAATGAATGAGAACTTTATTAACAGCTGAATGGGTACGATACAGTACGGCTCAATACACACAATTGTTAAGGGGATGCAGACCACTTGACATCAGGGTCCCCCATTTTCAATTCATAATGAAATTCAACAATGAAATCATGTCAACATTGTAAGACTTATTTTGCTCTACTGTTCCTCCACCATAGGTGGTATAGCCCACCTATTGTGCTCATTTGAAATGATTGGATCTATAAAAATGTGGGATGTCCCGATCACATTTTTTTGCTCCCGATCATGTGATTTTGAGTATCTGCCGATACCGATCTTTCCCGATCCGATCTTTCACATAAGTAACCAATTTGATGCATTTGTCAGAAACTGGCGAAGCGAGACAAGCCCCTCTGTTGCCTCAATAGTCGAGTGCGGCGTCTCACATTACATTCACCCTGAGGCTGAGCCCCTGAGAATGTGCTTCATACGAGAAATATTGCACATTCAGTGTTCGACTTGCGTAATGATTTGCTCCATTTTTGTCTGAAACGCAGACAATAATCCTCAATGTTGACGTTATCCAAGTGAACGTTAACTTCATTCAAGTGAGGCATTGCAATCAATACAGCTGTTTGGCAAAGCACCAGCCGCCGAGTACCCCATTCCTTTGCTCGCTCTAGTCAACATAACGTGGTCGTGACGTATTAGATTGGTCGTGTTGAACGCAGCTCTGTTCTTTCCTCCACGCGGAACGTCCGCCTTGCAAACATTGCTACTGGCTATTGGACTGGCTTCGGTTTCAATTTTTAAATGCTCCCAAACTTCTGACATTTTGTCTAGCTGCTCCTAGTCATCAGGTGGACCTGCCGGTGTTGTGGGAGCGACGTGTTGTGAGGTCTGCTATTTTCGGCATACGCCACTGTCGTGCGACGGTGTAAATCAAAAATGCGTTTGTTTTGGCAAATTCTTCTGCTCTGTGCGACAATAAATAAATTAATGATGATATGTAATTTAAAACCAAAACTAAGGCCTCAGTATGAGTTTAAGACGTGAACATGGTCATGTTTGTTGAATAAAAGAGAAATTTCGGATCGGGACATCCCTAATAAAAATGGTGGCTTGAACTGAGTAATGACATTTCCACAAATCTTATCGGTCTTCTACATCAGTTCTCAAACTTTTCCACGTCAAGGACCCAAAGAGACATAATAGGTCAGGGAAGACTTTGTTCCAGGCACCCCTATCTGGAACACATTTATTGTAGTTGTGGAAATGGTGTGCATTCTCTCATTGGACTGACTTATTGTGAAAACAATTTTAGTGAAATTAAACTAGACCCCCTGTAAACCCCTCAAGGACCCCCGGACCCCACTTTGAGAACCACTGATCCAACAAAGTCACAATTACAAGCTGGGAAAGTCAAGATTTCTCTATGATACCCGAGTGGTCAAGTTGGGGGGGCATGCCGATGCACACGCATGCGAAGAACGACCTATCTCAAACCCTGCCCTTTTTTTGGGTTTGTCCGAGGGAAGCAACAGCTGTGATTGGAGGATCAAAAAAAGAGGGTGGGGTTTGAGATGGGTCCACCCCCACCCCCCTATCCCTTACCTTTAACTTTCCAGATATCTCACATGGTTGGTGTGGGGGAGGAGATGCTGGACCCGCCCACCTACGTCTACCCCGGCAAGGTGAAGCTGTTGGTACGCTCCGTCTTCCCAGATGACATCTGTAACTACCCTGACCCCTGCCATGAACAGGTCAGCGTTGGGTCAAAGTTCATCACTCCCTAGATTCCTTATGCTGTATATCGAGGGTCACCGGTTTAATCTACCGAATCTAGCACAACAGCTTCAGCCAGACGTGTCTCTTTAGTGATGGCATAGTGCTATAACAAAGTGTCTTCATAGTATGCTCCTGATGTTTCTCTGCCTACCAATATGGCGCAGCTCATTGGCCACAGTCTGCAATCGAATACTATGAATAGAAAGGTCTGGGTGCATCAGCGTAACCCTCCCAATGTCAAAATAAAGGCTAAATCGGATTCCTGTGTGGGAATATTGATTTACAATCAGTTCTGGGCTTCATAATAACATGGTAAAAGGGTACCGATCACCAATTGGATCCTGGATCAGCACTCTTGAGTGCCTATACCTACGCCCCTGGCGTTCAAGTTCAAAGGTACCGACGAGACATGCCCTTACTAGCCTCAGCTCCGCGCAGGAATACGGCTACCGAAAGCAGAGCGGCACTACTTGTCCACTGTGCATATAAATATGGCGCAAGAAATGTAGAATTCCTCTTAGTCCTTTACCCTTCTACCCAACTAAATAACAAGACGTGAAGCCTCACCCCACGATACCGCGTGCGGTGTAGTACGGCCTGTTTGGCCTTAGAATAGCAGTGAGACCTCGTGCGAATTAATAGCTGAATTGCCAGAGTTTGGCACCGTATTTCTATTAAGTAATAATAGTCTATTATGTATGGTGCATCGTTCGGTTAGAGTTCTAAAGTGAGCAGCACCCCCATCGTTTCCTCGCGTTATCTAGAGTCTTAACCAGGTTGGGCAGACCACGCGTGGTGCTTTCATCCGAGGAGTTCTAGGCGAGGACGAGTGGACCTGCACATTGGATTACCTACCCCGACGACTGCTGAGCCCTATACGGCATGGAATATCTATTTGCTTTGGTGCTTTGATTTGTGGAGCGGATAATCGCCAACACCGGTGAGTGTTGGATTTACCCAGAGAGGAGCCAAGGTGAGACGGCGCTCAGACCAGACTGAGGTCGCCTCGCTTCTTCTTCGTTGTGGACCTAAAGCTACAGCTACAGCTATCGTCTACAAGAGAGCCCAAGTGTATTCATCTGCGGATCAAGGTTCTACGGGCACTGTGTTCTGTACCTGGACTCTCCCTAGAAATCGTTGACCAGACGGGATACAGCCGACGGCTCTCCTACCCCCCCTACTGGCTTACAACCGGCGGGACCCCTTCAGTATATTATCCAGCTATAATCATTAAGTGACCATCGCTATAATTCCCTAAAAGCCAGGTTGTATACTTGCTTCCTGTGTAACCAGAGATTGGACATTCAGTGTTGATTTGCCTACGAATACTCATTTGCCTTACAAGAGCATTCAATTCAAATCATAAATGTAATAAGTAACTATTATATGTACCTTTTGCTATATATTAAATATTTGACTATTACCTTTGTGTGGACCTGATTTCATATGTGGGAAAGTGTTCATCATACTTAGATATCGTGTACTGTATGGCCAGTAATTAAAGTACATAAAGCGGTAGTGGTTTAATGATACCATACTTATCAATACAGTCAGGGAATTGTACCCCTCAGTTACAATTGGTCCTTCGAGCCGGAGGGTAATCAGTGTAATATTAATATAGTGGTATTAATATTGAAATGGCCTATGATGAACACTCCACGAAACGGTCCTCCTAAAGTAGAACGCCCGCAACGTAGACGACAGCCACCTCAGTACTTAGAGGATTACGCTGTCAGTAAACTACCTAGCCTTCTACAAACAGTAAACGCAGTAAAAGTAGAAAGTAAAATTATGTCCGACCCTATCAACCAGGATACCCCGACCACAGAGGCCCTAGTGGGTTCTAATGTAACTGACCAAGCTCACGGTGGGGACCAGGAGGGAACTGACACGACTTTACCCCCCGCCCAAAGAGAAGCAGATCTCACCAAGCGCGAAGCCGAGCGCGACAGACTACAAGCGCAGCTAATGGAGCAGCTGATCACCAGGGCAACACCCCCTCCCTCCACAAGGGGTTCCAGAGCCTCGTCAAGACACACGTCAAGGGCACCCTCCCCTAACCGAGCAGGCGACCTTGAACTCGACCACCAGAGAGAGTCTACACCCCCCTCCGAACTCATTCCCCGACCGGTCCAAGTGAGACCCAGCTACAAGGAAGGAACAGCGGACACCGGAGAGGCTAAATAGACGACTACAGGATTTAGGTGACCTGGCAGAAGAAGAAGAGGGAGAAGAGGAGAGTCAAGCCCGACAGCAGCACATTACTCCACAGGACCAGGAGGGCCAGTACAGCCCAGGCTATACCCCCGCGGCTCTGCGCTACAGACCCCCGACTCGACTCACGGGTGAGCATGACGCACGACCAGTCCCGAGGAATAGCACCTGGACCAGCGGGCCATGGTACCCTGCCAGTACCAGCCCACCGAGAGGCGTAAGAAGAGACTCGCCCAGGAGGCCTCTCTTCCAATGCTCACCGATGTGCCAGCCATCCATGGCGTCATACATTGGCACACCGACGTTTCCAGACTTCACCCATGAGAATCGAGCACAGTACACGGAGCTCCGGATGTGCTTAGAGACAATGATGGTGGATGTCGCTGATGAACGCCACAAGTATGCAATATTATTGAAGCACCTGAAAGTGCCCCGAGCGCACAACATAGCGCTGGCCTATGCCACCTCTACGACCCCATACACCGCGGCTCTAGCAGCGCTGGACCAGAGATATGGACGTATATGGGATTACGTAATACAGGAGATAAGGCATATTGACCGCCTACCCCCAGCAACAGACAATCGCTCACTAGACGACCTGTCTATAAAAGTACAATCCCTGGTAGGGATGCTGGGGGCGCAACGTGAAAAGGGTATGCACGAACTATACGCAAACTCGAACGTCGAGAGGATTTTAGAGAAGCTGCCGCCCGCCCGACAGGAGCGCTTCAGGCGGCAAAGAGACCACCGTGATCCTAACGGTCCCGAGCCATCCCTCCTAGATTTAGCCGACTTCCTGGCGAGAGAAGTCAGCAGCCTACGGCTGGATACGTTCGTGCGGAGCACGCCAAGCTCCAGAGAGGGACCTAGGAGAGTAAACGATGGCCGACCATCGGTGACTGTCATGCACCAATCAGAATCATTACCGAGCAGCAAGAACCACAGTACCCCCTCGACGAAAGAGAAGTGGAAGATGGTGTGCCCGTACTGCGAGAAGGAACACTGGTTGTCACAATGTGACCAGTTCAAGAAGATGACCGCTGAAGAAGTAAGTCACTGGATAAAGTCCAACAGGCGCTGTTACCGATGTGCGCGCAGTCACATGGCAGCCGAGTGCCGCCTAAAGAAGAGGTGTAGTTGGTGTGACGGAGCCCATCTGGATGTCCTACACGACAGTAACAAAAGAAAGCCTGCACCATCCAACAGCACAAAGGCAAGTGTTATGTACATTGACCCCGCTAGCAGCAGCGGCGCCCAAGTGCTCTTAAAGGTGGTCCGTGTAACACTGAGTTACCAAGATAAGGTCATGGACACTTACGCCGTCCTTGACGACGGGTCAGAGAAGACCCTCCTCCTCGCGTCCGCTGCGGCCCAGCTGGGGCTGCGGGGGAGCGAGAACCAGATGACGATTCGGACAATAAGAAGAGATCTAAAGACGATAAAGGGCGAGAATGTCTCCTTCACTATCGCAGCAAGCGGGCAGCCAGAGAGACGGTACAGGATTACTAATGCTTTCACCAGCCAAGAAATAGGACTATCGCAGTACACCTACCCCATCGCCAAGCTGATGGAGAAATATGTGCACCTGCGTCAACTACCTATACCGCTCATAGACGGTGCCACCCCGACCCTGCTGATAGGCTCCGACCATGCAGACCTCATAGTCCCGATAGACCGGGTCCATACAGGACCCAGAGGTTGCCCTGCAGCAGTCGAGACCCGCCTAGGATGGACATTACAAGGCCCCCTCGCCAAGTCTCTTAACCGAACAGCAGCCACTAGCTGCCTCCACTCCAGAGCGACAGAAGGAGACACCACACTCCTGCAGCATGTCGAGAGGCTATGGACGCTAGAGACAATGCCCTTTAAGAACGAAAAGAAAGACATTCGTTCTAAGGAAGATATCTACGCTATAGCCCTCCTCGAGCACGGGACAAAGAGAGTCAACGTCAACGGAGTGATGAGATACGCAACTCCACTCCTGAGGCGAGAGGGAATGCCCACCTTTCGCGCTACAAAAGAGGCGACGGAGCGGTATCTATTGAACACAGAGCGGCGCCTAGCCAAAGACCCCGCTCAAGAAGCTGTGTACCGCGCTGAGATTAACAAATTAATCACAGCGGGACACATAAAGAAAATTTACTGGCGACGTCGTGCGCTGCTCCGCGCCTCCCTGATCAAAGACGGCTTTGATCTCCGGCAGCGGGCCAGCAGCGACCCCCCAGTATTGCGCAGCCTCTCCCCCGAGGACAAGGCCGCGAGCAGCGATACCTGGATGGCGACCATCCCAGGAGAAGCCCAAGAAATGACACTAGGACTAGTCTGGCGCTTCAAAACAGACTCGCTCCATTATAGACACAAACCCCTGATCAAGGAGCAGGGAAGGTCGACGGCAATACCGACCACCAGACGGAGTGTATACAGAACACTCGCCAGACAATATGACCCGTTGGGATGTATTCTACCTTACACCACCAGGGCAAAGATGATTGTAAGAGCGCTATGGGACAAAGACCAGGGCTGGGACGATCCCATACCCGAACACCTTGCATCCACATGGAGAGAGTGGGAGACGGAACTCCGCTCACTCCCAGGTGTTAATGTACGCCGCAGCTACTTCCCACCCACAGTGAGGCCAGAGACATGCAAGATCGACCTGCACGTATTCAGCGACGCCTCCGAAGTAGCCTACGGTTCGGTGGCTTACTTGCGTGCCCGAGAGGAGGGAGGAGAAATACATACTGCTTTCATCCTGGCTCGCTCAAGAATAGCCCCACGCAAGCAACAATCTATCCCGCGCCTAGAGCTCTGCGCAGCCCTAGCAGGAGCGCAGCTCGCCACGTTAATCCAACGTGAACTCACCATCCCGGTGCAAAGAACAATCTTGTGGTCAGACTCCACGACCGTACTCACATGGATCCGGTCTGATTCGTGCAGATACAAGGTCTTCGTGGGAGTCAGAGTCACCGAGATTCAAGAGTTAACAGAAGTAACCAGCTGGCGGTATGTGGACACCAAACACAACCCAGCTGACGTCATCACCCGGGGAATGTCCCTGGATGACCTCACCCGTCCCAACCTCTACAGTGACGGGCCAGAGTTCCTCAAGCTCCCCGAAGAAGAGTGGCCTACACCCACCCCACGGGAGGCGAGCAAAGAGGAGGCAGAGAACAAGAAACCTATGTTCTGTGGGTTGACACACACACTCGCCCCCACAGACCCGGTTCTAGACGATTGCCTCACCCTAGAGAGTGCGCAGCTAAAGACATTTCTGTGGCACCACCCAGAGGTTCAGCCCACAACTGACATTTCAGCAGCTGACTACGAAGAAGCAGAACTCCTTCTACTACAACGAGCCCAGAGAGACTCGTTCCCCGATGAGCTAGCCTGTCTACAGGGAGCAAAGCCCGTCCCATCAGACAGCAGACTGCTTCACCTGGCCCCCGAGAGCGACGCCCATAATCTCATCAGAGTGGGTGGTCGTCTGCGGAGAGCCCCAGACTTACCGGATGACGTTAAGTACCCGATAGTCTTGAACAGCCGACACAAGGTCACAGAGCTGATCATAAAGAAATACGACGAGGATGTGCACCACGCAGGGGCAGAGAGAGTCTTCGCGGAGATCAGACGTCGTTATTGGATACTGCAAGGGAGAGAAGCAGTGCGGCGCTTCCAGCGAACCTGTCTAGACTGCCGTAAGTGGCGCGCGCAGCCCAGTATACCCCGGATGGCTGACCTACCTCCCTGTCGCCTCCGACTCGGCGACAAGCCCTTCCACTCCACCGGTATGGACTGTTTTGGCCCGCTGTATATAAAGAGAGGAAGAGGAACCGAGAAGCGGTGGGGTATTGTATTCAAATGCATGACCACCAGAGCGATACATATCGAACTCCTTCCAACCATGAGCACAGACTCATTCCTTATGGCCTTCCGAAGATTCACATCACGGAAAGGAAAACCGTCTACATTGTTGTCTGATCACGGGACAAACTTCAAAGGCGGAGAAAGAGAGCTGAGAGAGAGCTTCCAAGCTATGGGCCCAGAACTTAAGACCCACCTCGCTCCATCCCAGATTGACTTCCAGTTTAATCCCCCGAACGCACCTCACTTCGGTGGAACCTGGGAACGAGAAGTACGTTCCATAAAGACAGCCCTGTACGCCGTGCTTGGGGCCCAGACTGTGGCGGAAGAAGTCCTAATGACAGTCCTCACGGAGATCGAGGGAGTATTGAACTCAAAGCCCCTCGGTTACGTCTCAAGTGATGTAGCAGATGTCGACCCAGTCACCCCCAACACACTCTTGATGGTGCGGCTGGACCCCGCGCTACCACAGACAATGTACAGGCCTGAAGAAGCGAACGGCCGAAGAATGTGGAGGTACAGTCAAGTACTGGCTGACAAGTTTTGGAACAGCTTCCTACTCCACTACCTACCGTCTCTACAGACCCGCCAGAAGTGGGTAAAAGAGAGAGACAATTTGACAGAAGGAACAGTCGTCATGATCATCGACCAGTCACTACCCAGAGCTATGTGGCCGGCTGGCCGCGTAAGCAAAGTGATCACCGGTGCCGATGGAAAGGTCCGAGCAGCTGAAGTGCTCGTCCAAGGACGGATTTACACCCGACCCGTGGCGAGGCTAATAGAACTGCCAAGGCTCCCTGATACTATTGATGACGACCATGACCCTATGACTTTGTGAGTTGACTGACCCTTACAGCGGACATTGAGTAGTGGACAGTGCGGTTAATCTGTCTCTGCTCAGATAATTAGGTGGGACTAATTAGGGGGCGGCTGTTGTGAAGGATCAGATTGAACCGAATATATATATTTATTTATGGATATATATTTAATAGTATTTGTATATCGTTTGATATCCCTTGTATATTCCTTGTACATATACACGGAATATCCCTTTATTCTACTACAGCCCATAATAGTTCATTCTCTTATTGGACAAAAGGACCAGGCGCCAGGGACAAGCCCCTGGCGTTCAAGTTCAAAGGTACCGACGAGACATGCCCTTACTAGCCTCAGCTCCGCGCAGGAATACGGCTACCGAAAGCAGAGCGGCACTACTTGTCCACTGTGCATATAAATATGGCGCAAGAAATGTAGAATTCCTCTTAGTCCTTTACCCTTCTACCCAACTAAGTAACAAGACGTGAAGCCTCACCCCACGATACCGCGTGCGGTGTAGTACGGCCTGTTTGGCCTTAGAATAGCAGTGAGACCTCGTGCGAATTAATAGCTGAATTGCCAGAGTTTGGCACCGTATTTCTATTAAGTAATAATAGTCTTATGTATGGTGCATCGTTCGGTTAGAGTTCTAAAGTGAGCAGCACCCCCATCGTTTCCTCGCGTTATCTAGAGTCTTAACCAGGTTGGGCAGACCACGCGTGGTGCTTTCATCCGAGGAGTTCTAGGCGAGGACGAGTGGACCTGCACATTGGATTACCTACCCCGACGACTGCTGAGCCCTATACGGCATGGAATATCTATTTGCTTTGGTGCTTTGATTTGTGGAGCGGATAATCGCCAACACCGGTGAGTGTTGGATTTACCCAGAGAGGAGCCAAGGTGAGACGGCGCTCAGACCAGACTGAGGTCGCCTCGCTTCTTCTTCGTTGTGGACCTAAAGCTACAGCTACAGCTATCGTCTACAAGAGAGCCCAAGTGTATTCATCTGCGGATCAAGGTTCTACGGGCACTGTGTTCTGTACCTGGACTCTCCCTAGAAATCGTTGACCAGACGGGATACAGCCGACGGCTCTCCTACCCCCCCTACTGGCTTACAACCGGCGGGACCCCTTCAGTATATTATCCAGCTATAATCATTAAGTGACCATCGCTATAATTCCCTAAAAGCCAGGTTGTATACTTGCTTCCTGTGTAACCAGAGATTGGACATTCAGTGTTGATTTGCCTACGAATACTCATTTGCCTTACAAGAGCATTCAATTCAAATCATAAATGTAATAAGTAACTATTATATGTACCTTTTGCTATATATTAAATATTTGACTATTACCTTTGTGTGGACCTGATTTCATATGTGGGAAAGTGTTCATCATACTTAGATATCGTGTACTGTATGGCCAGTAATTAAAGTACATAAAGCGGTAGTGGTTTAATGATACCATACTTATCAATACAGTCAGGGAATTGTACCCCTCAGTTACAGTTACATGTGTTTTATCTACCCGAGTTAACGTTCATATTGTTCTTCTTTGCTTATGAAGACATACAGTTGTAATGTAGTTATTATTTCATGCCTGTTAAATTTTTTACTCCTTTCTGGCTTTCTCTAGGTGGTGTATGTTACTATGGAAGACCTGCATGGGGTTGAGTCCACTTCACCGTGTACCTTAGCTACTTCAGTGTAGGCACCTCTCCAATATATTTATTTGGTCATTAATAGATGCAATTTTTTTTGAGGCTGCAGTATACTTTTGTTGTTAATTATAGTTGTTATTTTCAAGCAATCTTAGGCTTGTTGCCTATACGCATTTGAATTTGTTTAACTTTTAAGCTGCAATAGCTTAATGACAAGAATCTCCGTTAGTGACCTGTTCATACACTACAGTACGTAGCTGCTTGTCTCTTCTGCCTCACTGTTTACAGTTTGTATATATAATGTATATATTGTTTTCTTTTACATTTAATGTAAATAAACATTTAAATGGTAAAAGTGTCGAATGTATTTTATTTGGACAGGCAAGTGAACATGTTTTTACCAGTCAAACAATAACAGAACTTTACAGTATTGCATTTTCTTTTGCAGTTAGAACTGTCTATACATAGAAAGTGGCTGGATCTCCTTGGACCAGCCTGTTCTTGACTAGTGCAGGAAAGTGTAGCACTAGGTTGAGATAGGTAAGATATCCACACATTTAGTAAATCGTGCTTTCTTGTTATTTGAGAAACGGATGTCTAACTCATTAAATATCCCCTCCGCTCAAAAACATTTTTTTTTTTTTTTTTTTTTTATGGTTAACTCCTCTTGGAGACATACCTTTGACTATACAGACTGTTATTTGTGCAGAACTTGTCACCAGAGCACCTTTTCATATTTTTTATATTCTTCCCCTGGAAAGCGAGCGCTTCTCTGTACTTCCCTGAAATCATAGTTGCATACATGTGTAATGTCACAAATGGGTCTAACCTATGAATGAATGAGCTATCCAGCTGCAAACTAGCCTAGCCTAGCACAAATTAATGGGAGTGGAGGATATGGACCACTAGCCTAGCTGTTGGCCAAAAACACCTCACCCGGAGTTTTAAGCTAGGTTAGTGGTTCGTATTCGCTTCCATTAATTTGTGCTAAATTAGGCTAGCTTGCAGCCGGATAACTTACTACTGAACACACAGAAAGGAATCTGGTATAATATCTTCTTGACTCTGGAGAAGACGGTAAGCACATTTCCCATAATATTTGTGTGTTCCTTCAAACATTGTCACTCTGGTCAGTATGCTGTTGTCCTTTTGGTCGGTTTCGCCCAAGAGAAGGTACGACATTCAGTTGTGAACCAAGGAGGGGCATGTAGTAATAACGTTATTTTATATGTAGAGGTTCCTTACAGGATCTGTCCAAATCAAGAGGTTCTCCAAGAGACCTTGCAGGTTAAATAGGTTATTTTGAGTTGAACCGCTTGAGGTTCTTTGATAATGTTGGGCCTATTTAGGTGTTCGACTTGCTCTTTGCACTGCAAAACGTTTGTCCAGCAGGTGTCACTATTTTCCAGTTTATTGTCTTCCATTACAAGGACGCCTGTCTCTTGCATCACATGTCTACAAAATGCACAGTCCTTCAGACCATTTTTAGACCAGAGCTTTGTATTAACATGTAAGCCTGATGTTTTATTTTTTTTAAACTACCGAGTCATTCGTCTTTATGTTATCCTCCGATGATACACTAACACCATGCTGCCTGGGATCCCTCTGCCTTCACAGCAGGAGAAAGTGAAGATACGCTGATTGGCTAAACTCCCCTTAGGACCAGATGTGTCTCAGACAGTTACATTATGGAGAGAATTCTAGGATTTTGATCTTGTATTCTAGACTTCTGAATCATATAAACAAACTATTAAATAAATAAACAAACACTATAATAATACCACACCTCAAACACTATGCAAGAAGATCCATATGAACTCATTCAGCGCCAAACACGTAATATTACGTGTTTCCTCGCCAACTCTTGAGCGCCAAACACGTAATAATATGTTTTTAGATCCTTTGATCTTTTCCCTCTGATCCCCCGTTCTAAATCATCATCCGGATCATTCTAGCTCTCCCTGGCTAGTTTGCCCACGTTGGAATTGCAATGCCGATCGAATATCACCAGGTGGCGGTATCGCCTACCTTTGAACTGGAATAGCTTGGTTTGGATTCACGTTTTTTTTTTTTTAAGGGCTCCCCCTGCTTTACAGCAATCGCCTCGAAATTCCGTTGCCGGAGCGTATTTCCCATCGAAACGTGTATAGACATATACACTGGTGATGGCGATGTGATCACTTGGAATTATTCTTTTTGGAATACCTTCTGGCTAAGGTAAGGTATATTCTGTCTATTTTACCGAACCTGAAACATGTTTTTCTAACGATCACAGTTTTGTGTTTTACCGGACGTAAAACATGCTCGTCAAACACGATCACAGTTTTAAGTGATTGAGTTAACAACACATTAAACAGAATAGAAAAAAAAAATATATATATAAAAAATTAAATATACTCTTGTGGGTTTCCAGAGTCATGAATATTTTATTATATTATAATATATTTTGCATAGTTTTACATCAGGGACTGGTGAATTTAGTGTTGTACAGTTATCGAAGTTATTTTACAATTATGGCGCAGTTATGGTATTGTTATATAAATAAATAAATGTATGGATTCAGAGTGTCCCAAACTATTTTCTCATGGGAGAACCCAATGAAGTAGACGATTGTGCTCTTATAATGTTCCCAATGTTCTAGGTACTCAAACTTGTAGGGATTTTGACCTTTCACCTCGAATCAAAACCCTGCTGTTATAAACAAGAATGTGCCAGAGATTCGCTTTAAATTATTTTATTTTCCCATCATTCTTTGAGTGCATAATGTAAACAACCATACACTTACAAATATAATATACAAACACTGTCTTTTTCCATTTTTGTCAAAATTAGTAAAATCTTTCCACAAGTGCGCAACTCAACCCAAACATATGGATGTTGGATCGATGGCAGAATGCACAGGTTTAATGTTTCTCTCTGAAAATACCAAAAGAAACCAATACTTTACGTTTTTCCCCACAAACGATGGTATTTTAACTGATTGGCCAATTGACCATTTTCACACTGTGGCCATTTTTCTCTTATGTCATGCTCAGGTTGGGATTTCTTGTTGCAAACAGGGTGGAAAGAAATCCCAACCCGAGTATGACATAAGAGCAAAATGGCCGCCATGTGAAAATGGTCAATAAAGGAGGTGAAATTAGTAAAAATGAAGATTTTCGCTTTTGATCATTAATGAGCTTTATGCGATTAGATAAACATCAATTATAAAAATGCATTGAAATATAACTTCCTTTTTCATGTAGGTGATGTTGTACTCTCACCACTATGTGGATGGTGGGGTCTAGGTGTTTATTCATTTGGACCTGCAGGGAAAACAACATTGACTTTTAAGGATGGGATTGGGTTTTATAAGAACCCAGGGAGTGTATTAGTGATGTACTGTACTTCTTTTCTGGTGTGTGGAGTGAGTCAAACCAATAGCCAATCAGCTTTGTTGTTGTTGTTGTTGTTGTCGGTGGTGTTTATAACAGTTTCTGTCATCAACTCTGCTTATTCAAGGTGTAATAAAACGACAACCTACATCCTGGAACCGCCTTCTCTCACTAGTAGGGTCCCAATAGTGATACCTGGTATTCAATATGGTTACCAAAACGATAGCCCCCCCCCCCCCCCCCCCCCCTTACTTTGCTGAGTCATGTACATCATGTGTGCTGGCTGAGCCAATCGGGGGCTTTGTCACATTTTGGATGATTTTGGAATTTGGTTGAACAGAATAAATGTTATCTTGGAACAAACATGCTCATTGGCTCACTCACACTGATTAGATTATCTACTCGTTAAGATAAAAATGTGGTATCGTACGACAGTGTCATTCGATACCGACTTTTGATACCGCAGCGTTTTTCTGATACTCCATAGTATTGAAGCAATTCGATACCATAAAAGTATTGCATTTCAGTACCCAGCCCTATTCACTAGTTTAACATGCACATTTAACATACATTATGAATTGAAAATGGGGAACCCTGATGTAAACAAGACGAAGGTCTTTCTCTGGTCTGCATCCCCTTAACAATTGTGTGTATTGAGCTGTACTGTAGGCTACTGTACCCATTCTGCAATCTGTTAATTAAAGTTTTCAATCAATCAAACACACACACACACACACAAAGCTGCCAGTGGATTGGAGGGTCTCATCAACTGACAGCAGAGCATAAGATGGAGTGTGTTTTTATTTAGGTGGAAATATTCAAGGTGTGTGCTGCTGCAGTACAGCTTAAACCGTTTCAGGGAAATATACAGACCACTGTCAGGGGACGTGGTAAACAAACCAGTGCTCAGGTGTGATGACATGTACAATCCTCTCGCCCGACGAGCGCGGAACTGCAGATGTAAGTAAATCTAACCAAGAATCAAACGAATCGGGACATCAGACATGGCGTCAATCAGCCAGCGTAGCCTAGTTTTCCTCTAGTCTAGAAGAGTATTAGTCCGCGCAAAGACGTGCTTGTTGTCACAACAAACGAACCTTGTCCTCATGAATATTCAGTGCCAGTTGATGGGATAGTGAAAGGTGCGTCTGGAGACGACCAGACTCACTCAGGGAGGGGGTGGAAAAGGGACCCCAGGGGAAATTCTGTGTCGTTCCGTCGCGGGCGTTCGTGGGCTGGTCCCCGGTATTTGGTGCATGTGAAATGATAACACAGAGAAAGAAAGAGACCTATACCCTCTATAGCGTGCTTCCTGTCTGCTGTTTGTAGAGAATTTACATATATTAACATATAGTATATGCCAAAAACAAATACTAAACCCAACCAATGGCCATACTTACTTACGTGTTATGGTCCATAACCATATACTGTATATAGGTCAATATAGCATGAAGGTGATGAGAAGAGTAGGCCTACATTTTGTCGCCGTTGGCTGAAAACCACTTATCGCTATTTTCACATTGAAAACCTCAACGTATAACTTTATAAATACACAAATGTCAGTCTGAAAATGAGGCTGCTGCTTTTCTGAATTCCTGAAAAGTTAACCTTTTGGAGATACGTGGTTTTCATCCAACAGCGACAATTACTTATGTAGTTAGATCACATCTGGACCCTATTGGTAAGATCTAAAATGAGATTATTGGAGACCAAATACATTTTGAGTACAGGAGTGTGTGTGTGTGTGTGGTTGTACAATTACAGGCAGATAAAAGCATGTGTGTTCAAGGCTTTCTGCCCCTGGTAGGGGAATTAAATCCAGTTTGTTGAGTATAGTAGGGATTTCTTTAGAGATAAAACAAAATATATTCTTCACAGTTTTCTTCAAAACATCCATGCATGTCATTGTAAGAGATCGAGGAGACACTTTAAATGGCACTTCAAAAAAAAAAGTCCATTGCTTTCATGGACCGAGTGAGGGTATGATTGACAGGGTTAAGGTGTGATTGACAGGGTTGAGATGTGATTGACAGGTTTAAGGTGTGATTTGACAGGGTGAGGCTATGATTGACAGGGTTGTGTGCTTGACAGGGTTAGGGTATGATTGACAGGGTTAAGGTGTGCTTGACAGGGTTAGGGTATGATTGACAGGGTTAAGGTGTGATTGACAGGGTGAGGCTATGATTGACAGAGTGATTCTATGATTGACAGGGTTAGGGTATGATTGACAGAGTGAGGCTATGATTGACAGGGTTAAGTTGTGATTGACAGGGTTAAGGTGTGATTGACAGGGTTAAGGTGTGATTGACAGGGTTAGGGTATGAATGACAATGGTTTAGGTATAAGGAGGAGTCGGGTCATGTATGGAATGTATAGTATGTTGCAGGAGTGTGTAGGTATAGCTGATTGGTGTTATGTAGTGTTTGCACGTGGCCACACAAACATACCAAAAATATATAATCAAATTATTTCGGACCAAAGAAATAAAAATACCACAACAACAACAACAACAACAACCATGAAATGCAAAAAAATTACCCATCTGAAATTAAGAGATATACTGTATTTTGCACAGAGAGAAGTAGCACATGAAAACTTAACCCCGCCCCTCTGTTTTTTCCCTTTTTTTCTCACAAGTGTGGACACAGAACAAACAAATAAAAATAAAAAATAAATCAAATCATCTGGCACTGTGAACAGTTGGCATCTGTCAAAAACATAAAACAAAGGAACAGTGAGAAGAAAGAAAAAAACATAATTTTTCTGTCGACAGGCAACATCTTTTCTTTTTCTTTTCGTTGTGAGGCGTCTGCGTGTCGCCGGTCGGTCCTCGCGGTCCAGATCGCAGCGAGTACAGTAGTAGTGTTAGTACCAGTCGGTGCTTTGATTGAGAGTGTAGTAGTAACGGTAGGTAATACAATATTCTCCTTCTCCGCAAGTTCTTTTTTGTTGTAATCTTTTTTTTATCATTTTTCTTTTTTTACACGTCTCCATAAGAGACCATTCTCAAGTCTTTGATTGTTAACCAACCTATAAAGTGCTTTCTCAAAAGAAAAAAAAATAATAAGAATCTCCTCCTCTTCATTGTCATCCTCATCACCATCATCATCATCATCATCATCATCATAAACATCTTCATCTTTACAATAAATCAGTTATATATCAACCGTGGGCAACGTGACGAGTAGGAAAGAAAAGGGAGAGAGAGGGATGAATTAAAAAAAGGGGGGTGTGGGTTCAGGCACGAGCAGGGAGCTCCTCTTTCTCTCCCTCTCCTCTGTTCTGTTTTTTTTTTCACTTCTTGAAAGGTGTCAGTCTGCCGATGTTGTGCCAAAAGGTGGAGGTTTTGCGCTTGGGCTCGGCCAGCATGAAGACCTGCTGCTGGGGCAGAGCGCTGGGCAGCGACGGGTGCTTCTGACGCAGGAGGAAGTCATAGTAGGGCCTGGTCACCGCTGGGGGGGAGACAATAACATCTTATTGACCACATTCACACAGCGGCCATTTTGCTCTTATGACATGCTCAGATTTGCGATTCCTTTCCAACCTATTCCCACCTTGGTGAAAATGATAGATTAAGCCACATTTTAAAGTACTGAATATGAAAAATACACTTGAATGAAGCCCCCCCCCCTCCCCTTAAAGTCCCCTTGAAACGGCTAGTAGAATGCTATTTGAAAAAACAGGAAGCTAGGGAGGGACTTGTCATGGATATTAATGGGCGCTGCGGTCGACCCATTAGCTAGCAAGCTAATGTTAGCAACGTGCGTCAGCAACATTATGCAACATTAGTAACGTTAGCTAGCAAGCTATCATTGAACATTTGTTTAACATTGGATGCTAAATTAGTATACACCCGTGTGGATGACTCATCAACAAGTCTTAAAATAGTTTTCCAGGAAACAACACTAAAATACCATTAAGAAAACCTACAAAACAGCTTTTTTGTGATTGTTGGGAGAGATACTGGCATATAAGTGACAAACAGTGCAAGACATGTCTGATAAAAGAACATAAACATCTATCATGGGTCCTTTAAAAAGCACACATAAAGCCTACAGCCTTAACGCATGCTGGTGTGCGGACATGCATTTTCAATGAAAAGTGGTGGCTTATGAATTATAGAACAATGTCTTTGCATTATGCATCTAACAGTGGGCCATATACAAGAGACAGGGTGTGGGGGGTGGGGGCAATGTGCTCAGAGCTGTTATTACATAGTTGGGTTTGATGATCAGAGGGGGAATATGCTTAGATCAAATTCGTGGTCCTTCAAGGGGAGAGCACATGAACATCAGGAAACAATATAGGGCCTCATGAGAGGCTCCAATCACAACAACCACGATAACAACGGCCGACTAGAACACAGGTGTGTAGTTAAGCGTGTTGGTCTTATCTGTAAATACCCTTGCGTACCTCGATGACCATGCAATACCGCTATTTAATTCTCCACCGATACATTTGAGCTTATTAGAAATTGACGGGGGCTGTGCGGTTATGTACAATAAGTAGATGAAGAAAAAAAAAGATGGTCCAAATTATAAGTTCACGTACAACAATAGTAGCTATGTGACTGAGATGGAAGAATTCAGTTGTTTTATGAGGAGTACCATAAAACTGCTGTTATTAGAATAAAGGCCTTGCACAGAATGTTTGTGTAGTTCTGGGGCGGCTGATTGGCGCAGTGGGCAAGGCGCTCGCCTCTAACGCAGGAGACGCTGGGTTCGAGCCCAGCTCTCGGCGTTGCTGCTACCGGCTGGCTGGTCGTTCATACTAACACAATTGGCAAGTGTTAGAGGGTGGGAAAGCCGGTGGGTGGGGATCGGACGTTGTGGACAGCGACTCCTACAGGTCGCTTTGGTGACACCGGTGCGACGGAAGCAGGAAGTAGCGGGGGCAGCGTGAGCCTCCCACGCGTTACTCCTCGTCACTGAGAGTTCGAGCTGCTGCGGTCGAAAAGATGCGACAGGCTGCCTCCTCGTGTACCGGAGGGGACACGTGATGCAAGGCTTCTGTCCTCACTACAACCGACCAGTGGGAGGCATAGTCTAGCAACGTTCAGGACAGGGGAGGGAAGAATTGGATGGGAGAAAAATAGAAAAATGGGGAGAAAAAGTGGATACAAAAAAATAGTAGTTCTCTTTCTTCCAGCATGGCTGCCTGTAACTGCTCAAACACTGGAAACGCATGATATTACTGTTCTACTGTGACTTGTTTACAAGATCCATTAATAAGACACCAAATGATTAACGTTATGTGTTGGTTTAAATATTTCTCATATATCAACACATAGCAACCGTTGTCTCATCCATTGCTATGTGGCATGTGGGGACAAAGATTGTTGTTGCCCTTGGTTACCCATTGGCAAGTTATTAGGTCTGCCTAACACTTTTAACTTTAGGCTACTTATTGCATTTAACTATTTATTCTGTCGGTTATTGGTTTGACCAATAAACATGCTTTTTAGTCTGACAAGTTTATAACCTAAGCACTCATCTGTTACTGATATCTCACTGTTTAATAAGCCATCTTTAAAGGGCTCTAGCAGGCTAATTAATTTTTTTATTAAATTCTAAAGCTAGCACGCATATACTGGAATCATATGAAACTAGAGATCTTGAGGAATCCAAAGGTACTAGCATGTCATCCTAGCTTACTGACATAAAGTTGCTATTTTAAGATTAAATTTGATGGGAGGAAAATGCCATGGGCATGGCCATTTTCAAAGGGGTCCCTTGACTTCTTACCTCAAGATATCTGAATGAAAACTGTCTCAGTGGAACCACACAAGACTCCTCTACAGTGTCAAATATTCTTTTGTCACACACCATAGACGAAAATATGTTTTCCTGAAGCATCCTAACATCTAATGGCTTGGAACCACAGTAGGCCTACTCCTAAATGAGGCTCTGTTTTAGGATTAGTAAAGGGAAGAAACTGACACCTGGGCCCTCATTCATCAACGTGGCGTAGAATATGTTCTATTTCCACACGTAAGCACAGAATCTAGAATCAGTGCACGCACGAAAAAAACGGGATTCATCACACGTGCGTACACAGGTTCTACGCACACCTGTCTTGATAAATATGACTTTGATCCTACGTTTGAGCTCGTGCACTGTTTTAAGTATTTGCATACCAGAACCGCCCCGATTAACCATATACGGTAATGGAATACCCCCATGAAATGTGGAAAAATGGACTAAGCCGAGGGAAGCGTGTTATGAGAACGGTGATGTCGGATATGATATCTATTAACCATTGCTGCCTGGGCAGCGCAAACACTAATAAAGACCGTGCTGGAATATGACTGCCTTTTCCCGTGTTGTTTGATTAATACCCAGGGATTAAAGTTCTCCTCAATTTGATTCCAAATCGCGATGGATTTTCCGTCAATTTTCTACCTGCTGCATATGATTTCTAGAGGCATACTACAATCTATTTTGATGTCAGTATTGGGTAGCCTATATAAACAATAATACGAGAGCATATACAAGAACAATGAATCTCACTGCATGTATGATGTAGCCTGCCTTTCAATACATGAACTTGAATTCCATCATGTTTGTGTGCGGGACTCACAAGGCTGTTGTCACAATGGGTGGTACCGGTACAGTAATAACAGTCCACACAATATCACGATGGACCATGCCATAGCCTATGTTCTATTAGGACATGATCTGTGACGACAAATGTTCTAGAATGTTTGATTAAGATATCATACTCTGACAGCATGCCTATGATCAACAAAAACGCGAACTTGAATCCCATCATATACATAGTCTGTCCACTATCTGGTGTCATTGCAATGCGTTTTTTATTCTTTCTTATACAGTAAAAAGGGGGAAGAACACTATATCGTGGGTGTTCATATGACTTGTATTCTGCTTACAGCTTCGAAATTCCACTTGTTTCGTTTAATGTAAAGCCTTTTAAATATAATCAAAACGTTCCCGTGTTTCTGCGGTCTGTGCGCAAAATAATAACGAGTTGAGCTACGCGGAGCGCAGTCAGTCAGTACACCCCGTATATTCCGATAACGCTATATAAACCATGCTGCATTCATTCTGAGAGAAAGATCTATTATTCCAAATGCTATTTATAGAGTTTTGACCATAATTACACTACTGTTGCTATTTTACAATGAACTATAATGAATTACGGTTAATACAGAACATGCCAGTGTTGAAACTAATGCACAGAAGCTCATTTCCTTGTTGTAATAATATATTCTACCACTGGGCGTCAGCTAAGTGTGCTCCGAGCTGTGCGTACACATCAGCGTTTCCGTTAGCCGGTAATTACCGGTATTTGACCGGCAAAATCTGGTGAAGTCCGACATATCTAATCTCTCCGGTCATAATGTCCGGTGAAAATAATTCCCTCTAAACACAATTAGATTATTTGAATTGTATTAAAATAGGCTAAAATTAAATAGCCTATGCGATGAACGAAACAATCATTACATTTGTCGTTGCTTCACCAAGCAGCCGGTCAATGACATCCTGTGTCAGCGAGCTGGCAGCTGATATATTTACGTGAAGCATGGCTTGGCAGGGTGCAGTACTCCAATTCAGCCATTGGCAATTCAGCTGTTGGGTGGGGGCGCTGCTGACACCGCTGCTCTGCTCTGTCTGCTCCTGCTCCATGCTTCACGTAAATATATCAGCTGCCAGCTCGCTGACACAGGATGTCATTGACCGGCTGCTTGGTGAAGCAACGACAAATGTAATGATTGTTTCGTTCATCGCATAGGCTATTTAATTTTAGCCTATTTTAATACAATTCAAATAATCAAATTGTGCTTAGAGGGAATTATTTTCACCGGACATTATGAGCAGCAGCACCAAGTCGTTGGGAGGTGGAGATATACATCACGGCGCAAACCCACGATAATGTTGCCGTCTCTCTGCCAAATTTCTCAGTTCTTCGCTTGATATAATTAATACAAATGTCCAATATAACGGAATTCGTTAGCTCATAAAAATGTGATTATAACAGACTGCTGTTTATTAAGGTCGGGCAGACTGCCCACCGACACCTCAAGTCGGCAGCAGCACGCAGTCTCGAGGGACTTATTTTATTTGGAATATATTAATGACTGTATATACGCAAAAGTAGTCTAGTTTTAAGTTAAAATATTATAAATGCCTTGATGATGTCATTCTTTATATAGGCCTATCAATTGTTTTTAAGCTCAATAAACTCTGACCGGAATTTATCCCATTTGTCCGGTAGATTGAAATCTACCGGACACTCAGACCTGCAAAAAAAAATTCTAACGGAAACCCTGGTACACATAAGCACGAAGTGAAGTTCAAGTTGAAATTGATGAATCCCACTCTTTGCTTAGAAATGGTCGTACGCACAGGTTAAGCACATATCTGTGCGTAAGACACGTTGATGAATGAGGGCCCAGGAGTTTTCCTCTAATTAGAAGTGCATTGAACAATGTAGCAATTTTTTGACTTATGGACAGCTAAGAAATGGAAGAAAATGCATTTAACTCTATGGGAACAATATACCTATACCTGTCCCCCCCAAAAGGGGTGTGGCTTTGAGTATAGTAAAATGTGACATAACGCCGGTCATGCACAGCAGAACAGCCTACCTTTGGGCTTCCCAGCTGGATGGCTTTTGCAGGCGTTCAACATGGCCTGCTTCTTCTGCTCCTCAGTGAGAGAGAAGCCTGGAATGACAAGAAGGAACCATCAGTGCATACAGTCTGCCTATTCTTGATTCTTGATTCTAATAAACACATAATAAACACATTCAGAGTCCATTTCCATCCATGACAACGTACAGTGCATGCTCAGTCTGCCTAATAAACACATAATAAAACACATTCAGAATCCATTTCCATCCATGACATTGTTTAAGGTACATTTTGAACAGATAAAAACATTTCTTATCTGTTCAAAATGTACCTTAAAGGGATATTTTCTTAGACAGATATGCTTGTTTTATGCAAATGTATGTTTATTAAATAAAATAAATAACAGAATGTCCAGAAAAGCAAAGGTACTGCATTTAGCATAAAATAAATATGCATTAAACCAAACAATGCATCGCAACAACAGACACATTGTAGACATGTATACTGTAGATCACTCCCTGGATCCCTTGGACTTTCAAAGCAAATCATGTAATTGTGTCTAACCTCACAAAATAATAAAACATCACAAAAACGTCACCATCTACTATTTTGACAGGACAGTTCACAGGTCTAACTTTACTCAATTTGCACTTGTGAACCTGGATTTGTATTTATTCCAGAATACTATTTGTTCCAGACTGGGAGGAGAGGAGGAGGAGGTTCTGGTCAAAAAGGGCTCGTCTTTCAGCAGGACCGCTAGCTGGTCCTAAATGGATCACAGCAAGGATGGCAGACTGCTGAAGTTCACACACTCAGAGCCAGATTGCGACGAAGAAAACACACAGACACACTGTTTCTATTTCCTTAAAGAAATATTGTATAATAAAACACAAGATACTTGTGTAACTGTACCCAAGTTACACAACCCAAACAACTGCCTCTTTGAACTGCTGCGGTCAGGCAAGCGCTACCGGAGTCTCATGGCCAGTACAGAGAGACTCAGAAGGAGCTTTCTTACTTACTTTTTACTGTATGAAGCACACTCTCAGGGGCTCATACAGAACCAAGCATTTCACTGTAAAGTATGTGTATTCTATTGTGATAATTAATAAACAAACTTGAACTTGTGCCCTAATGATAGGAATAAACGCTCAATGAAGAAACCCACTCCCATTGCCAAAGGAAACATGCCTATGAATACTTAATATGGAATTACACGCTACAACTATATTACGGGCCCATCATGGCCCCTAAACAGCATTACCAACTTATTTACCTTTGTACATTCTCTTCTAACCATGCTATGCAGTGCTGCTGTCGACAGCAACATAACCCCCCCCCCCCCCCCCACAGGGATGATACCACCCTGCCCCCCCACAGGGATGATACCACCCTGCCCCCCCACAGGGATGATTCCACCCTGCCCCCCCCCGCAGGGATGATACCACCCTGCCCCCCCCCACAGGGATGATACCACCCTGCCCCCCCCACAGGGATGATTCCACCCTGCCCCCCCCCGCAGGGATGATACCACCCTGCCCCCCCCGCAGGGATGATACCACCCTGCCCCCCCCCGCAGGGATGATACCACCCTGCCCCCCCACAGGGATGATATTACCCTGCCCCCCCCCCCCGCAGGGATGATACCACCCTGCCCCCCCACAGGGATACCACCCTGCCCCCCCCACAGGGATGATACCACCCTGCCCCCCCCCCCCACAGGGATGATACCACCCCCCCCCCACAGGGATGATACCACCCTGCCCCCCCCCCCGCAGGGATGATACCACCCTGCCCCCCCCTCCCCACAGGGATGATACCACCCTGCCCCCCCCCCCCACAGGGATGATACCACCCTGCCCCCCCCCCCCCCACAGGGATGATACCACCCTGCCCCCCCACAGGGATGATACCACCCTGCCCCCCCACAGGGATGATACCACCCCCCCCCCCCCACAGGGATGATACCACCCTGCCCCCCCCGCAGGGATGATACCACCCTGCCCCCCCCGCAGGGATGATCAACTTCTTTCTTTATATCTTATCTTACATACGTCTTTTTTCCCCTCCCAGCTCATCCCTTGGATTGGTGTCACATCAACCCATTTACTTAGTTCTGTCAGTTACAGTACCGTGCCAGTTACAGTACCCTGCCAGTTACAGTACCCTGCCAGTTACAGTACCCTGCCAGTTACAGTACCCTGCCAGTTACAGTACCCTGCCAGTTACAGTACCCTGCCAGTTACAGTACCATGCCAGTTACAGTACCGTGCCAGTTACAGTACCCTGCCAGTTACAGTACCGTGCCAGTTACAGTACCCTGCCAGTTACAGTACCCTGCCAGTTACAGTACCGTGCCAGTTACAGTACCCTGCCAGTTACAGTACCGTGCCAGTTACAGTACCGTGCCAGTTACAGTACCCTGCCAGTTACAGTACCCTGCCAGTTACAGTACCGTGCCAGTTACAGTACCCTGCCAGTTACAGTACCCTGCCAGTTACAGTACCGTGCCAGTTACAGTACCCTGCCAGTTACAGTACACATTCCATAAACCCTCTGCCAGTTGAAGTGGCAGTATACCTCCTCTAATCTGAGCACAAAGTGATCATAGTCTTCAATGGAATAGTCATATTTAATCTCACAATAGCTTTGGTTTACTTTAAATCTCATCTGCCCAATTATGCTTAACCTTATGTTAAAATATACATTTTCTCTAGTTTAAAGAATAATTCTTCGAATCCATATTTACAAAACACATCACACATGTCCGCCATCCAAGGCCCATTCCGTCGTTTATCCCATCTAAATATTTCTATTGTCATCCATAATCGAGTAACTTATTCCATAACCTGGCAGCGCAAGCCAAGTTCCACCTAACCTCACAAGACACCCACCCCATGTCTTCTGAAATCATATTTACAGTATCCCAGATATGTTTTTACTACCTGTACCACCCCCCCCCTTCCCCCATGCTGCTATGATGCCTGAATTTCCCCAAGGGGATCAATAAAGGAATATCTTGGAATATCTTATATGAGAGATACTAGGATAATTCCCATGACCCCAGACCCCAGCCCCATATACAGCATAGCAAAGCTAGATGTGGTAAAAAAACGAGGCCTCTACAAGGAAATGCCGGGTTTTGATTGATTGATTGAAAACATTAACAGATTGCAGAATGGGTACAATAAAGTACAGCTCAATACAAACAATTGCTAAGAGGATGCAGACCAGAAAAAGACTTTCGTCTTGTTTACATCAGGGTCCCCCATTTTCAATTCATCAAGACATTTATGACATATACAAGACATACAAATATACAGTACTGTGTGAGAAATATACAGTCTCCTCTTACCCGTCTCCTGGTCGTGCTGGACCTGCGTCCTCTCGTCGGTGAAGGCCCGGAGCCAGCGCTGCTTCTGCTCTGGCTTCTTGGCGCACAGGAGGTGGACCTCGCCCCCGTCCAGCGAGCGCAGCTTCAGGGCGTTCTTCACGCTGACGTTGAAGTCCCTCTCCTTCCCGTCCTCCAGGTCCACCACCTCCATGTGGTCCATGTCCAGGCGACCCTTGTAGTACAACATGTCCCGTCGCAAAAGGTCCTGCGCGAGAGGTTCAAGGGGACACCGTGTGAGGTCACGTGAAAATGGGAGGACGCCACCAGGGTCACGTTACGACATTTTAATACGTCTCTGAGCTGGTTCTGAGGTCACAATCGCTCCTGAATGTAGGTATCTAGCAGGCTTGGGATCCGTTCACATTTTATATACTTTATGTAAGGCGCTATATAAAATAAATCTATTATTATTATTATTATTATTATTATTATTATTATTATTATTATTATTATTATTATTATTATTATTATTATTATTAATTCAATTAATTCAGGAGGTAGATTTTCTTTAAAATTAAAACATTAAATTGCTGCTTGTGAGCAGCAATTTCTGTTTACATTTTTGATCCATTCGATTGAAAGTGAGTTGATCCCAATCCTGGTAATGAGAAATACTATTTTTAAAAGTCATTTTAAACTGACTCAACTTTAGAGAATTTTGAGAGAACCGACAATAATCTTCTAATTCAGGTTCAGGATATTCCAAAATAACATTTTGTTTTGTCCCTTCCATATCTGGCAAACTAGGACGTGTGCCCTATTTCCAAGGCAGACTATGCTCTTGGGGCCACAGAGACTGTTTTGAAAATGTGTTTTATTTTTTTTTATCCACTTTTTCTCCTTATTTCTTATTTTTCTCCCATCCAAATTTCGTATTGCCAATTCTCCCCTCCCCTGTCTTGAACGTTGCTAGACCATGCCTCCCACTGGTCGGCTGTAGTGAGGATAGAAGCCTTGCATCACGTGTCCGCTCCGGTACACGAGGAGGCAGCCTGTCGCATCTTTTCACCAGACAGCGCGGACTCTCAGTGGCGAGGAGTAACGCGTGGGAGGCTCACGCTGCCCCCGATACTTCCTGTCTCTGCTGTGCAGGCGTCACCCAACCAACCTGTAGGAGTCGCTGTCCACAACGTCCAATCCCCACCCATCGACTTCCACCCGCTACCTCTGCCAATTGAGATAGTATGACGACTCGGGGAGTCGAGACCGGAGTCTCTTGCATTGGTGACGAGCGCAATCTCCGCTACGCCACCCAGCCGCTACGCCACCCAGTTTCTTTATTATTTGTCACAATAAAATACATATATTTTACGATGAAATGCTTGTTTCTGTATGAGCCCCTGAGAGTGTGCGTCATACAGTAAAACAAGTAAGTAAGAGTAAGTAAAAAGTAAGTAAAGAGGAATATTCAATATACATATATACAATATACAATACAGAGTCAAATGAGTAACAGTGAGGTACAATGCAGAAATGAGGTACAAAAGTTTAGGGTAAGGTGCAAATGCAAATGAGGTATGAATGTAGTGCAAATCTGTTGTTGTTGTGACGCTAGTGTGTGCTGATGAGTGTGTTCTACGCACCTTCTTGCAATACACCATCTGATGGTCGAACAGGAAGAACATTCGCTGCTGGCTCTTGGCCTGAGGCTGGGAGAGCTTGGTCAGCTCCCCCGAGAAGATGAGGTCAGAGCTTTTGCTGAGGACATCTTCCCCCTGTGGAGAGAGAGAGAGACACACACACACACACACACACGCACACACACACACATGTTACAGTGAGTTGGACCTCACTGGACTACACAACCCAAGACGCACTATCCTGACATTAGAAGGTACATGATCTACAAAGAGTGGTCTCTTGCATTTATTGACCTCTATTGATCTCTATTTAATACCTAGGCATATGGCTTGATGAAAAGTTGGCTTTTAATGTGCATATTGATACTCTATTGACATTTATTTCTGTTCTGTTTGAAGCCAGAAAGAAAATTGTGCAAAGCTCATTTCTATCTCTATTAGATTATGGTGATGTGATTTACATGCATATAACTTCATCCCAATTGGACTCTGCTTATCACGCTGTGTTACGTTTCGTAAAAAAGTGCAGGCTCACACACTCATAATTGCACTTTATATTCATTTTTATCTCTATACCAAAGTAAAAAAAAATACACATGTTGCTATTTATTGTCAAATAAATGCTGTTATATCTCCAGCTTGCAAAATACCATTACCTTAGGAGCACTCCCTTCTTTGAATACCTTTAAAAGTATTTTACAAACTGCACTAAAGGAACCATGTTGCTGTTTGACACAGCCTTGCCTTGAGGGGGACTGTGTTATGGACATCACTGGTGCAGCCTGTACGCCTCTCTACTCTGTCCCCTGTGTACCTAGTCAACTCTGTCCCCTGTGTAGCTGGAAGAAGATATATTGTATCTCAGTGGGACCTTCCTGGCTAAATAAAGGATACATACAAAATTGTATTAATGCATTGCTCCCTCCATACCTCCCAGTCTTCTATGGAGCTCTGCCATTGGGCGATCTTGTCGATGTTCTCCAGGCGTCGTTTCCTCTCGTTGATGAGACGGGCCACGTTCTTCATGGCGTTTAAGGCGGCCTCCACGTCCGTGTAGTCCCTGTGGATCAGATCAAAACCTTGTTGGTGTCTAGGACAGACCACGGCTAAATAATAGCTGAATGCAGTAGAGCCTCAACCTCATTTATCCAGGCCTTAAAAATTCCTATTAAATATGCAGTGATACTACTATGTGTTCTATCAATTGACCTATTTCACACCCGCCCTCTTTTCTAGATCATCCAATCACAACTGTTGCGGTTGTTGAAGTAGAAGCTGTTAAAATAATATTGTAATTTTGGTAATGAGTTGCATGAATGTTTAATATAATTTTTTTTAATGATCTCCATTTTTATTGATTTTGATTAACAATGTTCTACTGTAGTTGACAATACATGTGAAACTGGTGGTTCATGTCACCTCACCCCTGACTCTTTTCTTTTAAGCCACAGATCCTGTTGTTTTGTTTTGTTGTTTGTTTGTTTTTTGTTTGTTAATTTCAACCACTTCATCCAATTGGACAGCACCTTGCTTCCTTTTTTTTAATCTTATTTGTTTGTTCCTGTTGTTACTATACACATATATTCATAATTTTCAATTTTTTTATCTTTTATTTTTATTTTTTTTCTACCCTTTCCTTGTACAGTGTCCTTGAGTCTGAGAAAGGCGCTTCTCTCTTAAAATCCAATTTATTATTATTATTATTATTATTATTATTATTATTATTATTATTATTATTATTATTATTATTATTATTATTATTATTATTATTATTATTATTATTATTATATTCACATGGTGCCCATATTGTACTTATGTCATGCTCTGGTTGGGATCCCTTTCCCTGAGGGTGGAAAGGAATACCAACCTGAGCATGACGTAAGGACAACATGGGCACCATGTGAATAATGGTCAAATCTGCTGGTATCTGGACCTACAAGTACCTCAAGTAGTGTTTTCAATCAATATTGCCGTGGTCAATAAATGATTCATAATCAGTGATAATTAAAATGAAATTGAAATAGAATTAAAGTGAATTGAACCCAACCCTGCAAGCCGATAACTTGAGCAAGCGTTCACATCTTGAAACCCCCCCTACGCATTACAACAGTATAATATACCCATACTTCAGAATCAGAATCGTCTTTATTTTCCAAGTATGTTTACACTTGCAAGGAATTTGACTCTGGTTTAGTGACAAAGAAAAAGAGAATAACAACACAGAGATGTACACAAGGGATCATATATATATATACAGGTGAAACCATTCCTGTGAGCTGTAAACAGGATCCAAATAGTGCAAAGAACTGAAGAGAGCAAGGAGTGAAGAGTTGAATATGAAATGGTTATGAGATGGTGAATAGGTCACCTGTGCTGGGGGTTGGTGTATTTAATAGGTCACCTGTGCTGGGGGTCGGTGTATTTAATAGGTCACCTGTGCTGTAGGTTGGTGTATTTAATAGGTCACCTGTGCTGGGGGTTGGTGTATTTAATAGGTCACCTGTGCTGGGGGTTGGTGTATTTAATAGGTCACCTGTGCTGGGGGTCGGTGTATTTAATAGGTCACCTGTGCTGGGGGTCGGTGTATTTAATAGGTCACCTGTGCTGTAGGTTGGTGTATTTAATAGGTCACCTGTGCTGGGGGTTGGTGTATTTAATAGGTCACCTGTGCTGGGGGTTGGTGTATTTAATAGGTCACCTGTGCTGTAGGTTGGTGTATTTAATAGGTCACCTGTGCTGGGGGTTGGTGTATTTAATAGGTCACCTGTGCTGGGGGTTGGTGTATTTAATAGGTCACCTGTGCTGGGGGTTGGTGTATTTAATAGGTCACCTGTTCTGTAGGTTGGTGTATTTTATTTATTTTTTTATTATCTTTTCCCCCCTCCTTCTTTTTCCGATTTTTCTCCCATCCCACCGTTAGTCGTTATGCCAATTCCCAACCCTTCCTGGTTGTTGCGCACTTTCCCCTACTGTTGGTCCGAGAGGCCGGAGACTGTCACATGCTTTCCGCCGACGCATGTGCAGCCAGCCGGCAGCCAGCCTGGCCGCGCAGATTCTCACCGGGAGAGTGTAACGTGTGGAAGGTCGCACTACCTCTCTCCAGATCCTACCCTTGCTGAGCAGGCGCCCCGACCGAACTGTAGGGGTCTCTGTCCACAACGCCCAGGACCCACCCACGGCTCCCCTCCCCCTAACTCAGCCAAACGAGTTAGTATAGCGATCAGCCCAAGCCAAGGCAATGCTGACTCTCCGGGAGTCGAGACCGCAGCCTCTTGCATTGGTGACGAGCACAATCTCCGCTATGCCACCTGACCGCCCCTAGGTTGGTGTATTTAATAGGTCACCTGTGCTGGGGGTTGGTGTATTTAATAGGTCACCTGTGCTGGGGGTTGGTGTACTTGAGAAGCTCAGCCAGCTGCAGAGGGTACTTGCAGATCTTCTGGACGGGTGTGAGCAGGAAGCCATCCAGGGAGATGTCAATCATCTTCTGGAGGAGACGGCAGGCCTCGAAGAAGAACACATACTTGTTGACCTTCATGAGCTTGGACAGCTGGACGCAGGCGTTGGGGTGGTTGTTGCAATACTCAGAGTAGATCTGGAAATCCGTCTGCTGCAAGGGAAACAGCAGAAATCGGTTTGCCACAAGGAAACAGCTGAAATGTGTTTGCTACAAGGAAACAGCAGAAATCGGTTTGCTACAAGGAAACAGCAGAAATATGTTTGCTACAAGGAAACAGCAGAAATATGTTTGCTACAAGGAAACAGCAGAAATCTGTTTGCTACAAGGAAACAGCAGAAATCTGTTTGCTACAGGGGAAATATTTCTCCTGTCGGCACAGCAGCGGGGTGTGGTGGAAGGCCTCCTGGCTCTTCCCTCAAATACACGTTCCCCATTGTCTACCATTGCCCCTCACATCTACCCCCTCCTCCCCCTCCTAGCCCACCATCCCGTCACCCCCCCCCCCCCCCTTCTCTTTCCCACCTGGGCAGACCACACACCCTTTCTCTGTCATTGTATAAAAGTCTTTATACAATGGCATGCACATTTCTTGATTCTGATTGGCTGAAACAGTCAAGTAAGACGTTGTTATTTCGTATAACACACTCCACGTGACCCCAGATCCCTCCCACAACCAAATAACTTTTTTTTCCTGTCTGAATGAATCCGCCATAGATAGACAAATGGAAGTATGAATAGCCTTTGAACGAATCCTCCAAAAAAGATAGTCAACTGGAATGTTAGTTCGTTACACATATGTTGGATTATGTAATTTTTTATTTTTTTTGTCAGACCATTGGATTTGATTGATTGATTGATTGATTGATTGATTGATTGATTGATTGATTGATTGAAAATGTTATTAACAGATTGCCGAATGGGTACAATACAGTACGGCTCAATAGTATACACACAATTGTTAAGGGGATGCAGACCAGAGAAAGACTTTCGTCTTGTTTACATCAGGGTCCCCCATTTTCAATTCATCATAACATATATGACATACATGACATACAGATAGACAGTACTGCTACATCTATACATTTATGACATATCAGATTTACAAATACAGTACTGTTTGTGATACAAAAAGAGTCTAAAAAAGAGAGTATATACATTTGACGAAGAAATTGTACATTGGAGGAGGTTGGGTAGGTGGGGTGGAAGGGGGGGTTGGGTAGGTGGGGTGGGGGTGGGGAAACTGTACATTGGAGGTGGTTGGGTGAGGGGGGGTGGGGGGGGTAACTGTACATTGGATTATCGACGAAACCTTACTTGGTCCCAAGAAGAGGGTCTCGTGTATTATTGGGTTAGGACATTTACTGTACATTGGAGGGGGTTGGGTTAGGACATTTACAGGGGCCAGTTTTGAATTGCAGTCTCCCGTAGGTGCTCTTTGAGAGTGGTTTTGAAAGTGGGTAGTGATTCACATTCCTTTACAGCTGTGGGTAGGGCGTTCCACATTGATGTGGCATAATTGCGAAACGTGTTTAGTCCCTTATTTGAGCCGAATCTGGGTTTAACATGGTTTGTGAAGCTCCCTCTGGTGTCTACTAGTGGATCTACTATTGGATCTACTTTCTATGTGGATGGTTTTGTGAATAAATCTCCATTATGCTTCAATTACTGTGTGTTTATTGTATAGAAATAAGGTTGGGTGAATTGGGCCATTGTATGTGTGTTATACTGATTAGATCACGCCTAGGGGGGTCTAACGACCCTCCGCTGCGCGTCGGGCCTAACAACCACCCCTAGGCGTGATCTAATCAGTATAACACACTCCTGCGCGTGATGTAATGCTTAAATGTACCCCATGTCTCAAGGAGCCCGTTACGAGACACCCCCATGGCCAGGGGCTCCCGGGTCTCTCAAGCCAATTCTCCTGGGTTGTAAAGCTAATAAACTTATGACAACAACTATGGTCTAAGCAAGGTTTCTCTCTTCCACAGGGGTGTGCTTACGTGTTGCAGGAAGCAGGAGCCGATCTCGCTGAGGTGCGGCTGCTCCCTGTTGAACTTCTTCTCCAGGTCTTTGAGGAACTTCCTCTGGAAGCGGTAGATCTCCTCGATGTTGCCGAAGATGGTCCGCAGCTGCTCCTCCGTGAACATGTCCGTCCTTTTGCGGCACTGTTTGATGTGACCCTGAAGTCAGAGGGAGAACACGGGGAGGACCTCGTCAGCAAACACTTCCTGGTTCACATGATAGGGCAAGGATTCCAGTTATGATCCTCTGTCATCTTTCACCAGACTCACACCGCGAAGAGGACATGTTGATAGTACAAAATTACCTTCCACAATTGAATGATAACAGGCAGATATTAACATTTCATTTTCTTACAAGAAATGAGATCTGAAATATTTGTATACATGTAAATATATTTGAATAATACATATACTTGTTTGAAAATGTCTTTAGGCCTGTCACACTTTACCATGCAGTTCAATGTGATATGTGACAGATATTGTGACAGACATATTGTGATATACATATCGATATCAGAAAATATGATTGTCGTCTTATTAATTTATTCCACGGTCATATAGCACTGTATGTTAACAACACAATACATCGGGTTTTCTTTTAAAGGAACACGCCAACATTTTGGGAATTCTGTGCGTTCAGTAGAAAGCTATCTGGATGCATGTTAGCCTAGCGTAGCACAATGAATGGAAGCGGACAGTGCCGGTTAGCCTTCGCTAGAGGTGTTAGTTGGACAATGCCTAGGCTAACCAGCACTGTCCGCTTCCATTCATTGTGCTAAGCTAGGCTAACGTGCAGCCAGATAGCTTTCTACTGAACGCACAGAGAGGAGACTGGTCTCTATCTTCTTGTCTCTCTCTGGAGAAGACGGTAAGCTAATTTCCCCAAAAATGTTGGCGTGTTCCTTTAAAGGAGAGCGATAACTCTACGCTAGCCTCGGTGTGTTGCGGTTGAGAGCGCTGAGGAGCAGAGACGGCGCCTGACCTCGCAGATGTCTTTGAGGTGCTTGATGTAGTCTCGCTCCGTGCTCATGATCTCATTGATGACGTTGGTCCTCATCTGCTCCTTGCAGGGAAGGCCAGGCCCCAGGAGCAGCCCCCGGCCCGCCCGGTCCTCCTTCCCCCCGGCCTGGGCCTCCTCCAGCTGGGCTAGGTACTCCTCCATCATGGGTTCATCCTGGTTCACACGCAACTGAGGGGCCAGGAAGACAGAGGGCGTCGTTACATTTTTACCTCCCTTTTTAACACCATCACATTTCCACCGTTTGAAGCTGCTGGTTTCCACAGAGTTCTCAAATTTGAAGTAGTTCTTCTTTGTCATCTTCTTTTGAAAATGATTCATACATGATCTCTCCCCGATTCTACAGTACCTTGTTTTTTTTACTAATTAAATTTCTTCTAACGTCAATTTTGGGTTTCGTCATGCAACCTTACAGTACAAGCATATTGACAAGTGAAACAAAGACCTAATGCCACAAATGTTTTTCGGGAAACTCCAACCCAGTATGGAATCACATAGAACGGGCCAGTATGAAATCACATAAAAAACCCAATTACAAGCCATGGCCTCATGATAAATGGTTAAAGCGGTATTTTGTGCACAAAAAAAAACAGCAATCTTGAAATGGGCTGATTGCACATTTCAGTCTGGCCAGTATTGCAAACGCTGCAGTCATTAATCAAACAGGGCAATTAAAGTGCTGTATATCTCAGCGTCTTTTCCGTATACTTCAGCTCCCCGAAGACAGGAAGGGGGGGAGAGAGAGAGAGAGAGAGATACACACTTAGCACTCACCCGCACAAAGCTGGCAGGGAACCAGCCCTCGCTGTCCAGGATGCGGCCCCACCACCACTCCTTATTGGTAGCGTCCACTACCTCGATGACATCGCCCGCCTTGAAGCCCAGCTCCTGGTCGTCCATGGTGACGTGGTCCCAGAGGGCCTCGGCGAACACCACACTGCCATCGCTGATCAGCTGGAAGGAGGGAGGGAGGGAGGGAGGGAGGAGGATGATTAGTACATGTCTATCGTCTGAGTCCCGGGAACGATCCGAATAAAATCCTTCAGACGAGGAACCGCATGAGTCAAGTTTTCAAATGTTAATATTTCAACTTTTCAAACTTCATTATCGGGAGGGAGGTGGTTAGTCGGAGCGTGTGCGTTCATAATTAAAGACGTAAGAGGTTGGGACATTTCACAATCATACTCCTGGTGGTAAGGAAATCACCCCTCCCCCCGGAACCTCCACAGGATGAGATAATTACTCTGGATAAGGTTGTGAAGTCAGCTAAACCTCTTCACTTCCCGCCAAAAAGGATGGTGGGAAGATTTAGAATTTGCAGTGTATTTAGCGCCACTGAAGCAGAACAAGTAACTCTTTCAAAAGAAACGAGAAAATCATACTGTAATCCAAAATGGCATTAAACAGTGTTAGCTAAACAAGCAGTATACAATAGCCTACAATCCGTCTTCATGCTGTCACAACTAGGTTTACAAGACAGGAATGCAATAGGTTATGTTATGTACACAGATTGATAATCCTATATTATTCCAGATAGGCCACTTGATGAGTCTATGAGTTGGCCCATGTTATCGTGGTGTCCCATTTATAATAGCCATAGGATGAGCTCAGATCCCAGGTAATTACTAAAATATGAAGATGTCATCTGGTACACTGAGGCATGTAATCACCATATGCCGTGTTGGACGTTTGCGATTTTCCCATGGCAATAGTAGCAGGATCCATATAAACATTGTATCCCGTCATTAACCAGGATGTTAGTATCTATCTGGAATATCAACGTGCGTGTGAACACACTCAACGTCACTCGGCACACAGCCGATGACTCTGCACTCTCCACAGTCCCTTTGTCACCACATAATCACAGCCTTGTCGCTTAGCTATTCTGTAGCTAAGCTAACAAGCAGCATCGGCCCCAGTGTAAAGAGGCATCGACCGCTCGGGCAGCCGTAGTCTGAGGCCCGAGCGTGACAGAGAGATCAATGTGGTGATAAGGCGGGGGGAGGGGGGATGAAACCGAGAGGGCGGGGGAGGGAGACAGAGGGGAAGAGAGAGAGAGAGAGAGAGAGAAAGGGGGAGCAATCAGAGGGAGAGGAGAGATGGCGTTATTGATGAACACACTGCAGTGGTCATATTTCACGCTGCCTCGTACACACACTGCGTCAACACGGCCTCAGGCTCCAGCCGGTCCGTCCGTTACGCACCGCTCAGCCCTCGCGGAGACAACACCGATCCTTTTGTCGGACTTGGGAACCAATTCCGTTTCACTGGAACGTGCCACATCACCGAGGGGATCAATGCTGAGAGATCTTTTCCCCCCTCCACGTCTAACTCACGGCTACATACTACTATACATTGTATTGAGCTGAAGTGACCACGCTGAGATGATACTGCACTGTGTGTGAAGAGTGAACGTGTGTTCTTTCTCAGTGATCTGTGTCTCTGTGCCACAGATCCATCAACACGCAGGCTGTTGCTAGGCAACACACCTACACCGTCTCTCTCGCCTCTCGTCTCGTCTTCCTCTCCCAGTTCCTTGCCATCTGCACTATGAGTGACACCACGATATCCCCTTCTCTAAAGACATGCCGTGATACACGGCTTTAATATCCCAGTGGTGCGAACCACACAGGATAACATTAAATAGCCATATACACAACCATATTCCCTGTCTTGAATATTCTGATAATAAACAACAAGTGACACAACCACAACTTCATAAAGATTATTATACCTAGAGGATAGTTGAGTATAGTCCTTTCATAAATATTATTATGCCTAAAGGACAGTAGAGTCCTTTGCTAAACATTACGATAAAAGACTACAAAATAGTATACCTAAACATATCCACATCCTAAACATCTCAAAGCTAACCTTCTTTTCTTGATCCTCTAACTGGAGGTCAATAATACACACCATTACGATTGCACAAGACATAAACCATGTTATAAACATATTTATTTATTTTCATAATTCTTTGAAAAAATCCAGCTTGAAGCTGCTGGTGCCTCTGAGTATTTATGGGAAACCTTTGTTGTGCTGCATAGCTCACAGCGCCAGGCTTGGGAAGTGATGCAGAGCTTACTGTACTCTATTTCTGCTGGACATGGAAGATCACTCTTGTTCATTTCTCCAAAATGAAATGGCCTACCCCAGCCTTTTAACCCTTTCAAATCACATTTAACCTTTTCAATTGTATGTAGGCTATATATATATATTTTTTTTTTGTTTTCTCAGAATTCTATCTTAATAAAGACCATAGGCAGAAATATGTCTGGAATCTGACGTGTCTTAGAACTATCATGTGACTCCATGTGACCCCCTGGTTCAATACTTTACTATGGAGACTGTATGATATTTTGCACACAAAAAAAAGAGGATCAACTTGAAACGTTTCTTAGCATTGATAAGTCTGCTTAAAACTATGAATAAAACAAACAAAAACAACATAACTTTGTGTATTTCCTAAAGGCACATGGCAGTTTATTTCATCTCGCTGAATAGCTCCCTGGGAAACAGCTGTTCCATGGCATAGCAAAAGGTTAAATGGCGCTATGTATTATCTTTGTATTATTTTCTTTAGCAAAAGTTGTTTAGCTGTTTTCTGGGGGCGGGGCTGAATATGACCCTGTGATGGGAAAATATTATCATGTCTATAGATCTGTGTTAAAATACATATTCTATGTCTTACAGCCTTGACTAGTTAATATTTAAGCATTACATCACGCGCAGGAGTGGTTTGTGACCAATAAACCATGCCTAGGGGTGGTCGTTAGACCCCCCTAGGCATGGTTTATTGGTCACAAATCACGACTACAAGTGGTGTAAAGCTTTTATACAACTGCCAGATTCATCCAACCTTATTTCTATACAATAAACACACATTAATCGAAGATTTATTGAAAAAACCATCCGCCAGAAAAAGTAGTTCCCACAACTACAAAAAAGACAAGTTGCCTCCATGTGGAAGCAGCTTGAAGTGCATCCAACCAAACTAACACATCCAACTGTGTATTATTGGAATGATTGAGAGAAGTTGCCTCATGTGGAAGCAGCTTGAAGTGCATCCAACCAACTAACACATCCAACTGTGTATTATTGGAATGATTGATTGAAAATTTTATTACCAGATGCAGAATGGGTACAATACAGTACGGCTCAATACACACAATTGTTAAGGGAATGCAGACCTACTTTCCATAGAACTTCATTCTTAGATGCTTCTATATAAAGTAGGTAAAACAAATTACGTTTTCTTTGCCCTATAGGAAAAAAACGTTTTCTTCGCCCTATTTTTTTATTTATTTCTTTTAGCCTAAACTTAACCAGTTGGAAACCAGGGGTACAGTAATAAAATTAGCAATCAACCAATCAATCAATTCAATAGACCATGCTCACTCAAAACAGCGCTGCTTCTCTCTCAGTCTGACTCCCCCGCTGTTGCAGACAGGAGTGTGTGTGTGTGTGTGTGTGTGTGTGTGTGTGTGTGTGTGTGTGTGTGTGTGTGTGTGTGTGTGTGTGTGTGTGTGTGTGTGTGTTTGTGGGTACGCCAGCGTCGGACAGTGTGAGAGTGAACGCTGCAGTCAGTGGGAAGGAAGTAGAAATTTAAATCAATCAATTAATCAATCAATCAATCCGCGATTTTTCTTTTGTTCTAGATTGACTCAAGACCCATCAATTACATCATCCAACATTGTTTAAAGGACTAACACATTCCCCTTGACAGAATCGCTTCATATTTAGTCGTTATGTGCTATCAACATATCCATTTGTTGTCCGCGATCTTGTTTTCTCCCGGAGTGAGCCGGGGAGTGATATGTGATTCGGTTGTGGGCGGGTCCTGAGCCCAGGACCGTGGATTGTTGCCAATAAAGACGTGTAAATGGCCAATCAGAATCGAGAAATTTGCATGCCGTTGTATAAGATCAACTAGTATATAGCTCAGACACTAGGACGACAGCCTTAACAGTGTCTCTCAAATTATAATGTGGGGCAATCCAATCCATCAAGTTGCAATGTGGGGCAATAAGTCTAGCGTGCAACAGTGGTTGTCAGGACGACAGAGTGTTCCTAGACACTGACCCTCTCGTCCTCTAGATCCTCACCACTGTCCTGGATAGCCCAGACAAACCAGGCCGCAGGTGATCACACACACACACGCATGCACGCACGCACGCAATCACACACACAAACACACACACACACGCTTGCGAGCAGCTGAACCCCTCTTCACCTCGCCAGCTGATCCTAACGTGAGCAGCTAAGCGGTAAATAAACACGTCTGCTCTGGGAAAAGCTGGCGGATCAGTAATGCTTTAGTCTACAGCACTCAGGATCTGTCTGCAACACCAAGCTATATATGGAGCAGCACGCAGACCCCAGTCCCACGCTCACCCCACTCAACACGTAAGGCCACCTACACACATGATTGACCTACTCAAACTGTTTGTTCGAGGGAAGCGACAATTGTGATGAGAGGATCAACAAAAGAGGGCTGGATTTGAGGTCAATTATAGAATGACGATGAAAACAATGCGATAGCGAAACAAACTATACATTTTGAATCATGGTCACTGGGATTATAAATATTTATTTATATTCAAAGCAAGTAACACATGCTGCTTAGTCTATTCACAATATACTTTATACTTGATTGGCTATAACCTTCTGAACTCCATTTGCAAATGAGCAGAGCCAGATTTCCTAGGAGCATCTAGCAATAAGGTACACACACACACAAACAATTCATGGGAGGAGCTGAATCAACAACATACCAGAGCGAAACAAAACAACAGACAACATAGTTGCTAAAGTCTGAGTTTTTCAGGCACTGACATGAACATAGCCTAAAACCGGCTAGCCTTGAGATAAATCATCACGAGGGAACGCCACACAAGAGGAATCAATATGTGTTCTTTTTATGGTCTAAGACAGTCCTAACTCTCCCAAATCCAAAAACCTGAGTGCTAAGATTCAAACTTGTGATGACATCTGGTATAAAGTCTGGAGCTGCTTCATAGAGTTACTGAAGTCCAAACCCGTTTTTTTTATTCAGACAGAATTACCATTTGTAAATAAATCAGTAATAATAAATCACGACTATCTACGCTACTGGGGCTAGAGCTATACTCAGTGAACTGTCATGTCATGAAGCTTTTCATCCAAGAACATTCCAAGTCTTGATGATCAACGATCGATGATAAATGAATAAAGGTATTATAATAATGCCCCTAATACTGTAACTACTGAACCCTGCATGGACTCTGGCACATTGTGTTATCATTATTGCCGATAGTCAGAGTATAAATATGTTCCACCTGCCCGGCTGACCAGACTTCCTATACATTTTACTCATACAGTAGTTTATCTTGTTCTATACCACCTATCTGATATTTTTATTGTCATTTCTATTACCCTGTCTGTACCTCCCCTCCCCCTCCGCCGTGCTGCTATGACAACTGAATTTCCCCAAGGGGATTAATAAAGGAACATCTTATCTTATTTCTTGTCTTAAGAAAAAGTTAATATTATTTCCCCCTGACGATACCGAGGGAATTGACATTTTAAATTGTCACCATAGCTGCCACCACGAGTGGACCGGCTGCAGGGATCCTGGATACAGTGTTGTGATTCTGTTGCTCAAGATTCCGGTTAATTATACGTTTTAAGTTTGATTGAAATGCAGTGGTGAGTATATTCTGGCTTTTCTATCACGGATATGTGAAATATTAGTACATAAAATGCTAGAAAATATCCTCATACAGGGTATCCTCATACTATGGGAAAAGTGAGTGGCGTGTTCTGGTACCAGCAGCCACGGAAAGGGGCCGAGTTGACTTCCCAACTCTATGGACAGTGAATTGACCTTCCTCAAACCCGCCCCTCTTTTCTTGATCCTCCAGTCACAACTGTTGCTTCCCTCGGACAAGGGACAGTCATGATTGGAGGATCAAGAAAAGAGGGTGGGGTTTGAGATAGGTCCATTGGAAAAGATGGCAATGGTTACACTAGTCTGACTGAAAGAATATGGAGGACCGTACATATAAGTAAACTATTTCTGAGCGTCCTTCCGTCCAATACTAGTCTCCCCTTATGTTGCCATTTTCAAAATCCCCTCGCTATGCGACTAGCAAGCTACATGCTTATGATGCATAACTTGGACAAATATTTGGATTGTCCACTAAGGCAAGTCTGATGGTTCATTCTATGGATTGTTTTAAAGATAGTCAAATGTTGCTATCTAGGGGCATTCTTGCATGTTTGCTAACCGGTTCACCCCCCCAGCCCTATTTTGAAATAGTGAGCTTGGCGCAAACCAGTGAGCTTGGCGCAGGTTAGGCTAGGTTGGTCGTAGCGTAGGTTACGATTCTGATTGGTTTAAGAAATACAAACAACCCAGAACATTTCTTCCAGCTAGTGCAGAATGATAATGTGTTCTGCCAGGCCTCTCTCCTGCGCTGGCACAGGGCTAACATAGCGTGGTGGGCCTGAGGCAACACTCACACCCAGGGGAACATTCTGTGTAGGCTGTTTCACGACTGAGAACACTTGTGTAGAATAAAGCTCATTTAGGTATAAAAACTCAAGCAAGCATTGTGGGCCATAGTAACTCCCCCATTCATCATCTATGGAGCAGATTTTTATACCTGATGACATCACACGTTTCAACTTTGAACTCTGAACTTTCCTAGACACACCGTTTACACAAAAAGGGAAATTACAGTTATTTAATTAATTCACATATTGTGTGATTCCTGTGCCCCAGGAATATTCAGTCTATGTTTGTGAGCATGCACCACTCTCCTGAAACAAACAAATCTGAGAAAGAGTCATAAAATGCAAGTTGAGTTTTCACACCCAAATAAGCCGCATAGTAATTATTAACAGTACTGACAGGCCAGAGCTAGGATTTAAACCTTGGCTTGAGTGTAAGAGCTCACACAGACATTTAATGGCTCTGCAAAGTCACTGCTCCATTCATTGTCTATGGATTAACCCTACGTTTACATCCTGGTGACATCACACACAGGGTGTGTCTCTCACAAACACACACACACACACACACACACACACACACCAATGCATTTGTATGGAGAAGGAAACACTACTATGACATCTGCTAGTAGATTCCTTACATTATAACATATAGTAGCAGACATTAATTGCCAACAAACACACACACTCACATACTATTAGCTAGCCTAGACTAGTGTGTGTACACTGTACATGTTTGTGCATGCACACACACACACACACACACACACACACACACACACACACACACACACACACACACACACACACACACACACACACACACACACACACACACACACACACACCAATGCATTTGTATGGAGAAGGAAACACTACTATGACATCTGCTAGTAGATTCCTTACATTATAACATATAGTAGCAGACATTAATTGCCAACAAACACACACACTCACATACTATTAGCTAGCCTAGACTAGTGTGTGTACACTGTACATGTTTGTGCATGCACACACACACACACACACACACACACACACACACACACACACACACACACACACACACACACACACACACACACACACACACACACACACACACACACACACACACACACACACACACACACACACACACACACACACACACACACACACACAATCGGCGCTCTTCCTGGTGTTTACCTGTGCCCTTCTCTTGTCATCCTGGACTCCCATCAACACCAGCAGCCCCCTGCACTCCCACAGGGAAATCCTCCTTCTCTCTCTCTCTCTCCTCTTCCCCCTCTTCTCTAGATGCCCCGGTACACGTGCGACGTGTGTCCCCCCCCCCCCCCCCCCCCTGTGACGTTGGTGAGTTTGTGTGAGTGTGTGTGTGTGTGTGTGTGCGTGCACCTGTGTGAGTTATGTCTTAACGTGCGTATGTGTGTGCGACCCCCCCCCCACCCCACAACCCCCCCAGCGCCGCCCCCTACTGGAAGGCCAGCAGGAACATGAGCACCACGTTGATGACGACCAGCAGCATCATGATGAGGAACACCACCACCTTCTGCGTCTCCGGGTGCAGGTTGCAGCGGAGCAGCGTGTTCAGGAAGCCCGTCCGCGGCCGACTCCACCGGCCCGAGCCGCCGCCGCGGGCCGTGGGACCCCCTCCACCCCCTCCCTCCCCCTCCGCCTCCTCACTGCCCCCTCCGCCTCTCCCCCTCCTGCGCCTCCGCTCCCTCAGCGCCTGGCCGCCGCACCACAACGCCTCGCCCCCCCCTCCGGCGCCGGCTCCGCGGCTGTCCTCGGCCGTGATGTTGTTGTTGTGGTGCTCCAGCTTCGCGGCGGCCGCCGCCAGGGCAGCCGCCGCGGCCAGCGCAGCCGCCGCCCCTCCTCCTCTCCCTCTCCCTCCACCTCCTCCTCCCTCTCCTCTCCTCCTCCCCCGTCTCCGCTCCTCGCCGGCTCCCGCCTCCTCCTCCTCCTCTCCTGCCACTTTGCCGCTCCCCAGTTTCACTCCGACGTACCTCCCCTCCTCCTCCTCCTTCTCCTCCTCCTCTCTCTCTCCACTGCTCACACGCCTCAGAGGCTGGCTGCGTGTGTGTGTGTGTGTGTGTGTGCGCGCGTGTGCGTTGTTATTCGGGGGGTGAATGTCTGTGCTGCTTAGCGTAGCGCTTCGAGAGGCACTCTCTCTTCTCTTGTTCTCCCTCGTCTCACGGCACCTCCTCCTCCCGCCCTCCTCCTCCTCCCTCTCTCTTATGCCACGTCCCGACTGTCCACCTCCCTCTTCCTCGTTCTCCTTCTTCACCGCCTCTCCTTCGTCATGTCAGGAGGCGAGGTGGAGGAGACGACGCTGCCTTGCTCCTCGTCCGTTCTTCATGCTCGTTCCTCCTCCTCTCGCCGTAGATCTGTCCTCTCTTGTCCTCTCCACGTCCACCTCTTCTGTCCTCTTCTCTTGTTCGCCGCCTCCCTTCCCCACACTTCCCTCTCTCTCTCTCTCTCCAGGTGCCTGGGATAGCCTACACAGCTGTTTCTAGCACTCTGACATCACAGCCATTGTTCTCTCATTCTCTCTCTCTTTTAGTTCTCCCTTTCTCTCTCCCTTTCTCTCTCTCTCTCTCTCTCTCTCTCTCTCTCTCTCTCTCTCTCTCTCTCTCTCTCTATCTCTCTCTCTCTTATATAGCGTGCAGCTACAGTGGTGCTCTCTGTGCTACCTAGGTCTGCACCGCCTCCTCAGCCATCCATCTCACTTCCCGGATCGTCCTCCCTCTCTCTCTCTCTCTCTCTCTCTCTCTCTCTCTCTCTCTCTCTCTCTCTCTCTCTCTCTCCCCCCACCCTCTTACGACCGGGCGGCCAATCAGTTTGGGTTGAGCGTGCCGGCGTATCCTGGATACCGGAATGGTTGAGGCACGGCCCTTAGCAACCCCCCCAGGGAGGGATGGAGAAGGGGGGGAGGGATGGAGAAGGGGGGGGGGGGGTAGGCAGAATAATGAACTACTCCCGCTAAGTGGATTGGTGTGTTTGAGTGCGTGAATGCGTGCAGTAATGAGCCTCTCAAAAGGGGGAGGGGATTCATGTACGTATCATTTTGTATTCGTTTGTGTGTCTGCACGCTCATATTTACAGTACGTGTCTTTTTGTGCCGCTTGCTAGAATCTCTTCTCCCCTGTCAGCTGATATATTATGAATAATAATAATAATAACTATTATTATTCATTTTTGTTCTCATGATCCCATGTGATACATTTGAGCAACGTGCATTTATACATTTCCTGTAAGGCCAGGTAAACTCCCAATCTGATCATCATACCTCTCTGCCTTTGACCAATGAGCTTGGAGAATGACTGACCCAGCGGAGCCAATGAGCCCGTGTCTCGCCCTTTGGTTCCACCTCTCCATGCTGCTGCTGACCTCAATAACCAGTTGGAACCAAACCAACATATCTGTCATATACACACAAGGTCAGACGCAAATACACACACATGGATGGATCTCACGCACAGACGTGCACTTCCACATACTCACAGATCCACATTAACGCATGCACAAAGGTGCCTACACACACACACACGGACACACACACACACACACACGGACACACACACACGGACACACACGGACACGCATGCACGCACCGCACACACACACACACACACACGCACACACACACACACACACACACACACACACACACACACACACACACACACACACAAGCCTCTCAACCAAACATAACACAACAGCTCCACCTATATCTTAGAAACCCATGCCAGCAGAGACACACAGAGAGAGAGAGACACACACAGAGAGAGAGAGAGAAGAGAGAGAGAGAGAGAGAGAGGAGAGAGAGAGAGAGAGAGAGAGAGAGAGAGAGAGAGAGAGAGAGAGAGAGAGAGAGAGAGAGAGAGAGAGAGAGAGAGAGAGAGAGAGAGAGAGAGAGAAAGAGAGATCTCTCTTCACTAGCCCATCTGGTTTGGTGATAGATACAGAATTCTATTCTTATTTGCTCTGAACCCATCCAGAAGGATATCACTAGAACATCATCCATTATTTACAAGCCTCGCCGTGAGAAAAGGTCACATGAAGAAATGATTTGTAGAAGAGGTGGAGGGAGCAATTTATCTGCTGGAGAATCACAGTTCACCGGACTCTACATCACCGGAGGCCCCGACAGTCGGTATCCATGACGACGTAATCACCCAGCATCCCCGGCGCTTGTGTCTAACCTATCACAATGGTGGCCATTTCTAGCCTTCAGTCCTCAGTCTGAGGGGGCATTCCAATTAATTTGCTGTCATCCTGTCTTTATATGAACCATTATTTTACATGTATTTGTACGTATAGCTTCCTGCGAGGGGCCCTGGAATGATTCCTTGGGCACAGAGGGCCTTGGTGTCTTGGTTTAGTGTATTATTAAATATATACAGTATTAACTGTCGCTGTTTTCGGCAGTTAAACTAAAAAACAATTAGTACAATGCAAAAAAACTAAAATCTCCATCTTAAACTTGCAGTAGCAGGTTAATTCCTTCTACTTAACATTATACTACTAATATATTAACAGTTAGTTACAACCAAGTCATTTGATTGGACAAGAGGCATTCCATGAGTGCTGATATTCAGTATAACATCACTGGGACTTTTAACCATGTACTGTATCACTCCGCTGCACAGGTGTTCTATTAATAACCGTTAATTAGGCAACGGTCCAAGTTCAAGAGCACCGTTGTGGACCTATTTGTTGACGGAGGGAAATAAATGATTAAATGAACAAACAAATCATAATCTGTTGTCGCTTATTACTGTTAACTAATAAATAATAATCACTGAATATCAGACCAGCAGTGATTATCTTCTATGATGACCGAATCACAGCCGTGCTGATATTCAGTACAACAGCACTCCCTCTTGTGATATTGTTTAATTTAATTTTAATTCTGACACCAAAGAAAAATCATAAAATGTTTGTCATTGATGAGTAGTGTGACGTCAATATCCACTACAGCCCCAATACTGAGTCATGCCTTCTGAAGGTTTAAGAGTGGCTCAGGCTTCCAGCCAATCAGGGAAGCTGTCAGGGAAAGGGAGGTAACTCATTAGCGTGTGATGTGAGAGGCTAGAGCAGAGGAACACAGTGATGAAAAACAATGTAGAACTGCGACGTTTCAGATCAATAAGGTATGAAAGCAGCTTATTTTGCATTGTTTTTAATGTAATATATGATCAGACATGTACCACAAGGCTGTGAACGTTTCAGTGTGCGCATTTGACTGGTCATAGGTCACCTGTCCTCTCACAAGTTAACCAGATCATACCCACAACAGCCTAAACAAGTCATTTAATCTTGCATTGAGTCTTTAAATCTTATTTCCTTGAAACAAGTGAAAAGGTCTGCCAGTAGGGGGAGATAATGTCCCTTGTTGGAATACCAACTAACCTTATGTGGCCATTTTGCTTTTTATGTCATGTTCAGGTTGGGATTCCTTTCCACCCTGTTCCCATGCCGTGTGAATATGGTCAATAGGCTTCTTTCTGCGATTGCCTCAAAGCAAGCAACATGTATCTTTCTCAATATCTTTCACAACATTGTCAATAGATTTCTTGAAACAAGTTCAGTTGCATTGGAACAAGTGGAATTCTCTTGTTTCATATTTTAACCCTCAATACAAGATTGAATTATTTGTTATGATTTTCTTTTCTTTGCAGTGCACATTAGCCTATGGCTAAAATAATAACTCCTATGTATTTGAATAACGGATTTGTTTTGAATTTGTTTTAATGGTCATTTCTAATAACAATGCCATTTATGTATAAATTGTTTGTCTTGGATCATATCGGATCATGGAATGTGCAAACTGGGAGGTGCTTTTATTATGAAATTGTGCAGTGCCATGCATGGAACAAATACAAAATTAAATTAAATGAATTAGGTATGCCACACTACCATGAAGTGAGGAATCAATACTGAATAACGTAAAAAATGTAATCATAATCCTTATTTAAATTGTTTTTCCGCTCACAAAGACCATATCGACAGCGGTCAAATGGAATGCACAACGGCACTTTGGAGACAATAGCACATTTCCTTTAGCGAAGTGCATTCGGTTTCTCTTAACTCCTCTCAATATTCCCCTCCTGTCATCCGGAGCGAGGCAGGGAGGAACTCACGCCATTTAGCCACGACAATGAATCAATCAGGTTCATTCCCAGGGGACCGACTCCCCCCCCCCCCCGACAGAGCCTCGAAATTGTATTCTAAGCTGCAGTAATTGTTTCGGTGGCAGGTGGTTTGCCTTAATCCGTCACACCGATTCTGCATGACAACCAGGAAGTGGGAGGGGCTTAGAGAGAGAGAGAGAAATAAATAATAAATAAAGTCTAACCCTAACTAACCTTACTGTCATGCACTTGTGCTAATATACTAACCTACACTGTAGCACTCAACACTTTGATGAACATTGTTACTCAGCTGATAGAGTTGTGCCCCTCCTGATGACTTGTCGTACAGAACTTGTAAGTCACTTTGGTGCATTTTTTCCTATTGCTAGGTTTTAGTGAGTTTTTCCTTACCTTCGCATTCTGGGAGTGTATGTCTGTATGTATGTGTTGCATTCATTTATTTAATTTATTTAAAAATGTTTGGACTTTATGGTGTTTTTGTTTTGTTCTTGATTTATTGTGATGTTTCTTCTTAACTTATTTAAAGATGACGTGTCCGGCCCATGGGGACATCAACGTGTGTTGTCGGGCCTTACAAATAAATTTGATTTGATTTAATTTGATAAAAGCGTCAGCTAAATGACTAAATGTAAATGAGAGCCCACCTTGACCAATCGCGATTTGACTGAGGAAATCAAACAGAGAAATGATGTGGTTGACCCACAATGCATTGCTAGTTCATTCATAAACATAGCAGGAAGTCAATGGGATGGTCAGTTGGAATAACCATGTAATCAGACAGTAAAACCCCCCTTTTACCATGTCAGTATGGAGGGTTATATAGTTTAATCTGTAGATGGAAAACCCGCTGAATAAAAATCTATTGCGTTTACAGATAACACACCTTTTACAGCATTTAACATTCACTTAATGGTTATGGTTAAGATATGAAGTTAGGGTTAAGGTTAGGGTGAAGGCCTGAATATACTTCCTGCGTCCGCAGATGCGCATTGGTGTGCGTTGTGAAGGAAATCGAGGTTTTTCGATGTATGTAATGTATATTGGGGGAGATGACAGCATCTAAAGGGGCCAGGTCAGAACGGTAGATGTGTATGGAGGCAAGCAGCAGTCAGGGTGTCTGCATTCCATCAGCACAAACAACTGATAAGAACAGCAGCAGGCAGGATGGCAGAGAGAGTTTGACATGAATGAAACAGACGTTTTTAATGTGTGTTAAAGGTTAAAAGCAGTTACCATGACAGCGCGTCACATGACAACCAGAAGAGGGGCGGGGCCTGTCATTAATGATGATGATTATTATAATGTGGGTGTTCTGCCGCGTATGGGTTAGATCTGGACACGAAGCTGACGCAAGCGGACGTTGATCAGAGACTTTGAAACGGCTCCCTCCTCCCCACGCAAGGGGGGGGGGGGGGGACTGACGTGGCACGACAACCATGAAGGCTTTTGGATAACAGCTAGGCCGCGACGATCACCGAGAGGGGTGAAAGGAGAGATCATTAGAATAATGAATTTAGTTTTCTTCCAAAGACTTTTCAAGGACAATACAATCTGATAACATCTGATCTGAGGCTTTTGTTTATGTAATAAACAACGTTTTTCAAGAAAGGTATTACGCTGTCAAGTGACGAATTCTCATGAAGGTGGTGAATTATTATGGTTACGGATTGCATTAAAGGGGAATGACAAAAGATTGTACAGCCAGTATGAGGAGACGTCGGAGAGATTAAACACAACGCAGAGTCAACGGATACAGAGGTGATAACACAAGCCAACAGATGAAGAGGTGATACTGGCTGATTGATCGAAATCTAACAGTGGTACGCATGACGTAATTTGCGTAATTTTCGTCAGCGCTCTTGTCTGCACCGACGTCGCATCCGTGTGCAAGCCAGATTTTGTAACCGCACGGTTACCTCTGTGGATATGCGTGCCGACTGCGCATGTGCCCAGCTGTCATAACATATAAACACGCAACGCCGACAGCGCCTGCTTGATTGATTGATTGAAAACTTTATTAACAGATTGCAGAATGGGTACAATACAGTACGGCTCAATACACACAATTGTTAATGGGATGCAGACCAGAGAAAGACTTTCGTCTTGTTTACATCAGGGTCCCCCATTTTCAATTCATCAAGACATTTATGACATTATACGTCTGGGGAAACACTTACAATTCTACACTACAACCACCAACTTTTCTTGAAGAATGCTATTGTCATAGAGTTACAGAGGTTTGAAATAAAAGTTTTTATTATTTTGCAAACAGATGCCTGCAGATCTATCTACTCTATAGTTATTAGCTGAACACACTAATGGGGCCATAGCCTGACATCTTACCTAGAACATGTCCAAAGTTGATAACAAATAATATCACAAAAGAATTGTGTTTTACACATCTTTATGTAATGGTATGTTTAGGCGTTTTTCCAAAGATTTGTGAGAGGAGTCAAAACTACCTCAGTCCCCCCCCCCCTCCACGAATCTCTTGTCAGATACACCACCCCCACCCCTTCTCACCCCCCCCTCACACAACAAAAGATGTCATTCTTTTCAGAATTTCATTGGCTACACAAACGGTCAATCATTTTCAGCATCAGCATTTGTCCGGTCATTGAGAGGCGAAACCGGAGGTGGTCACCTTTTCGAAACTGACACTCGTTGGCTGTTTGGTCTTATAACCCGAGATTGGAAGCATGTAATAAGTCAAGCGGTGTGTCAATCAAACAGCGGCCATTTTGGCTTTCAACCGATGTGTTGGTTGAGAGGCAATAACACAGCGTGACGCCGACAGACGGCTGTAAAGTGTGTTCCGAGGGTGGGCCGTCGGAACGTTAAGTGGTTAAAGAGGGACACGTTAAAGATGTCTTCACTCTCGTCCGTCTTGGAGGTGCCGAGTTGTAGAACAGACGTCAGAACTCTCACACACACTATATTTGCTCCCAAACCTATGACCTTTGGGGCGGTTATCATTACTAACCACCATTTTAATATATAGAGAGTACGCTACCATCTTCCTCCCTACCTCGTTGATGGCCAGCTGCTCCCCTCCCCCTCCTCCCGGGTGTCCAAAGCGGTGTCCCGAGCCGCAGAAGTCGTCGTACAGCAGGTCCTCCTCACTGCCAAGTTCATCCCCCGGCCCGGCCCGGTCTCCTATCCCATCAGGCATCACCACCGCTGGAAGACAGAGGGAGGGAGAGAGGGCGGGGTTACCAACTATATTGTATTTAAACTCATAAAACATACAAACAAGTTCCTACTTTTGTAGCATTACAACCTGTGGAGCTCTCTCTTCAGCTGTTGCACTATTTCAAAATGATAAGTCTCTCCTTTATTGGCCTGGATTGTGCTCTGAGGCTAGAATAACACTCCCCAGGTCCTCTGACACACGACATGCACTTCGCCTTCGACAGACGCTGTCATCAGAACACTCACAGCCTATTGGGGCCAATCATCTCTGACACCATGACAGAGGTACGGGGGGCCAAGAGTCCCACAGTGCCACCGAACAGACACAAAAACACTTTCAACACACACACAGTCACACTCAAACACACCCACATAGACACATAGACACACAGTCACACTCACATACACACACAAGCCGCTGAAAAAGTCCAGATCCCCCTCAAACCTGCTTAACTCATACATCATACGGTATATTAAACATATGTTTATTGCTGGCCTCCATGGACCCCCCCTAGCAGCTGAGCCACAGATAGACCATCACACAGTCACTGACCATGCCAGCTGCTGACATCACCCCAGCCCCCATACACACACACACACGCGCGCACACACACACACACACACACACACACACACACACACACACACACACACACACACACACACACACACACACACACACGCACGCACACACACACACAGCTGAAGATGAGTGTGGCAGAGCACCTGCAGCCACATCAGGGCCAGCAGCACTGTTATCACTACTGTTATCACTACTACTGTTATCACTACTACTGTTATCACTACTGTTATCACTACTACTGTTATCACTACTACTGTTATCACTACTGTCATCACTATACTGTTATCACTACTACTGTTATCACTACTGTCATCACTACTGTTATCACTACTACTGTTATCACTACTGTTATCACTACTACTGTTATCACTACTACTGTTATCACTACTGTCATCACTATACTGTTATCACTACTACTGGTATCACTACTGTCATCACTACTGTTATCACTACTACTGTTATCACTACTACTGTTATCACTACTGTCATCACTATACTGTTATCACTACTACTGTTATCACTACTGTCATCACTACTGTTATCACTACTACTGTTATCACTACTGTTATCACTACTGTTATCACTACTACTGTTATCACTACTACTGTTATCACTACTGTCATCACTATACTGTTATCACTACTACTGTTATCACTACTGTCATCACTACTGTTATCACTACTACTGTTATCACTACTACTGTTATCACTACTGTTATCACTATACTGTTATCACTACTACTGTTATCACTACTGTTATCACTACTACTGTTATCACTACTGTTATCACTACTACTGTTATCACTACTGCCATCACTATACTGTTATCACTACTACTGTTATCACTACTGTTATCACTACTACTGTTATCACTACTGTTATCACTACTACTGTTATCACTACTACTGTTATCACTACTGTCATCACTATACTGTTATCACTACTACTGTTATCACTACTGTCATCACTACTGTTATCACTACTACTGTTATCACTACTGTCATCACTATACTGTTATCACTACTACTGTTATCACTACTGTCATCACTACTGTTATCACTACTACTGTTATCACTACTGTTATCACTACTACTGTTATCACTACTGTTATCACTACTACTGTTATCACTACTACTGTTATCACTACTACTGTTATCACTACTGTCATCACTATACTGTTATCACTACTACTGTTATCACTACTGTTATCACTACTGTTATCACTATACTGTTATCACTACTGTTATCACTATACTGTTATCACTACTACTGGTCACTACTGTTATCACTACTGATATCACTACTGCTATCACTACTGATATCACTACTGTTATCACTACTACTGTTATCACTACTACTGTTATCACTATACTGTTATCACTACTGTTATCACTATACTGTTATCACTACTGTTATCACTACTGTTATCACTATACTGTTATCACTACTGTTATCACTATACTGTTATCACTACTGTTATCACTACTGTTATCACTATACTATTATCACTACTGTTATCACTACTGTTATCACTATACTGTTATCACTACTGGTATCACTACTGTTATCACTACTGGTATCACTACTGTTATCACTACTGTTATCACTACTACTGTTATCACTACTGTTATCACTATACTGTTATCACTATACTGTTATCACTACTACTGTTATCACTACTGTTATCACTACTACTGTTATCACTACTACTGTTATCACTACTACTGTTATCACTACTGTCATCACTATACTGTTATCACTACTACTGTTATCACTACTGTCATCACTACTGTTATCACTACTACTGTTATCACTACTGTCATCACTATACTGTTATCACTACTACTGTTATCACTACTGTCATCACTACTGTTATCACTACTACTGTTATCACTACTGTTATCACTACTACTGTTATCACTACTGTTATCACTACTACTGTTATCACTACTACTGTTATCACTACTACTGTTATCACTACTACTGTTATCACTACTGTCATCACTATACTGTTATCACTACTACTGTTATCACTACTGTTATCACTACTGTTATCACTATACTGTTATCACTACTGTTATCACTATACTGTTATCACTACTACTGGTCACTACTGTTATCACTACTGATATCACTACTGCTATCACTACTGATATCACTACTGTTATCACTACTACTGTTATCACTACTACTGTTATCACTATACTGTTATCACTACTGTTATCACTATACTGTTATCACTACTGTTATCACTACTGTTATCACTATACTGTTATCACTACTGTTATCACTATACTGTTATCACTACTGTTATCACTACTGTTATCACTATACTATTATCACTACTGTTATCACTACTGTTATCACTATACTGTTATCACTACTGGTATCACTACTGTTATCACTACTGGTATCACTACTGTTATCACTACTGTTATCACTACTACTGTTATCACTACTGTTATCACTATACTGTTATCACTATACTGTTATCACTATACTGTTATCACTACTGTTATCACTACTGTTATCACTATACTATTATCACTACTGTTATCACTACTGGTATCACTACTGGTATCACTACTGTTATCACTACTGGTATCACTAATGTTATCACTACTGATATCACTATACTGTTATCACTACTGTTATCACTACTGTTATCACTACTGTTATCACTACTGGTATCACTACTGTTATCACTATACTGTTATCACTACTGTCATCACTATACTGTTATCACTACTACTGTTATCACTACTGTCATCACTACTGTTATCACTACTACTGTTATCACTACTACTGTTATCACTACTGTCATCACTATACTGTTATCACTACTACTGTTATCACTACTACTGTTATCACTACTGTTATCACTACTGTTATCACTACTACTGTTATCACTACTGTTATCACTACTACTGTTATCACTATTACTGTTATCACTACTGTCATCACTATACTGTTATCACTACTACTGTTATCACTACTGTTATCACTACTACTGTTATCACTATACTGTTATCACTACTGTTATCACTATACTGTTATCACTACTACTGGTCACTACTGTTATCACTACTGTTATCACTACTGATATCACTACTGCTATCACTACTGATATCACTAATGTTATCACTACTACTGTTATCACTACTACTGTTATCACTATACTGTTATCACTACTGTTATCACTATATTGTTATCACTACTGTTATCACTACTGTTAGCACTATACTGTTATCACTATACTGTTATCACTACTGTTATCACTACTGTTGTTACAAAGGGTCAGATTAAACCGAATATATATATTTATTGCCTGAGATCCCATGTATAATATTTGTGTATCGTTTGATATCCCCTGTATATTCCTTGTACAATATGCACTGAATATCCCTTTAGACCAACAGGACAGACCATAATATTCGTTCTCCTATTGGAAGCGATCCCCCGGCGCCACTGCCTTACCCCTTCGAGCTGACTTCAAAGGTACCGACAAGATATGTCTGTACATGCCCAGCTTCTGCCCACTAATACGGCTACCGAAAGCAGAATGGCACTATTTGTCCACGGTACATATAAATAGGGCGCAAGAAATGTAGAACTCCCCTTGCAGTTCCTCTTCAGTTCGCCTTCAGTTCAGTCTGGTTCAGTTATCCAAGCAACGTCTCACCCACTACGCAACGTGGGCAGAGCAGGGCTCGCATCGCCCCAAGATAGTCTCGTGTTATCCTAATACGTCTGTTTGTCGTATCGTTCTCTATTTATTAGTAAGCCTTCATTACGAGTCAAAGACCGCGTGGAGTGAGTAACTGTGCGTCTACATAGAGCACTTATTGCCCGTGCTAATAGTATAGTAACGTCAAGGTCAACCGTGCACTACCGCACTGGAGGATATCTACACCGGAGCAGCAGCACCACGGGGGATTTACACCCCGCCCGCAGTGCCACTTTTCCGGCAAGGATTATTATTCTTCATTCTTCACTAAGCTGCTGGAAGCAGAGAACCGCCTACACCCACTGCTGTGGGATCCACGTGCCCGTGGGGACATCACTCAAGCCCGTCTTTGTCGTACCAGAGACTCCACAGCTTTCACCTACACGGCGCGCATCCTGGGACCAGGCTGCCTATCCCCGCTGCTCCAGGGGTGACATAGCCTCCGTGAACCATTGACTTGCCTAGAGCTTTGCCTCCCTCTGCTGGCTTACAACCGGTAGTACACCCTTATCCCAGAGTACCAGAGATAATTACTTAATATTTACTATTGACTCGCCTATGCACATTCTATTTGCCTTATAAGCGCAATTAAGTCATGTAATATAATCCCTTTTATGTAATAAATATTGTAAACGAGTATTTTGTGTGGAAAACCGTGTTATTGTGGGAGTGTTCTAATCTAATATACTTATGTACAGTATTGGCCAGGAGTACATAGACGGTAGTGATTTAATGATATCAGTACTTGATTAATACAGTCAGGGAATTGTACCCCTCAGTTACAACTGTTATCACTATACTATTATCACTACTATTATCACTACTGGTATCACTACTGGTATCACTACTGGTATCACTACTGTTAGCACTACTGTTATCACTACTACTGTTATCACTACTACTGTTATCACTACTGTTATCACTACTGCTATCACTATACTGTTATCACTACGGTTATCACTATACTATTATCACTACTGTTATCACTACTGTTATCACTACTGGTATCACTACTGTTATCACTACTGTTATCACTACTGATATCACTATACTGTTATCACTACTGGTATCACTACTGTTATCACTACTGTTATCACTACTGTTATCACTACTGGTATCACTACTGGTATCACTACTGTTATCACTATACTGTTATCACTACTGTTATCAATATACTGTTATCACTATACTGTTATCACTACTGTTATCACTACTGTTATCACTACTGTTATCACTATACTGTTATCACTACTGTTATCACTACTGTTATCACTACTGGTATCACTACTGTTATCACTACTGGTATCACTACTGTTATCACTACTGTTATCACTACTGGTATCACTACTGTTATCACTATACTGTTATCACTACTGGTATCACTACTGATATCACTACTGGTATCACTACTGTTATCACTACTGTTATCACTACTGTTATCACTACTGTTATCACTATACTATTATCACTACTGTTAGCACTACTGTTATCACTACTGTTATCACTACTGTTATCACTACTGTTATCACTACTGGTATCACTACTGGTATCACTACTGTTATCACTACTGTTATCACTACTGGTATCACTATAATGTTATCACTATACTGTTATCACTACTGCAGCCACAGCACTGTTATCACTACTGGTATCACTACTATTATCACTACTGTTATCACTACTATTATCACTACTGTTATCACTACTGTTATCACTACTGTTATCACTACTGTTATCACTACTGGTATCACTACTGTTATCACTACTGTTATCACTACTGGTATCACTATAATGTTATCACTACTGTTATCACTATACTGTTATCACTACTGGTATCACTACTGCAGCCACAGCACTGTTATCACTACTGGTATCACTACTATTATCACTACTGTTATCACTACTGGTATCACTACTGCAGCCACAGCACTGTTATCACTACTGCAGCCACAACAGCACTGTTATCACTACTGCCCATGGATGAGCAGTTTGAGGACCACTAACTACATACAAGATACAAGCCGCACCAACCGACCTGTAGGAGTCACTGTCCACAACGCCCGATCCCCACCCATCAGTTTCCCACCCCCTAATACGGCCAATGTGTATTAGTACGGACGACCAATCTGCTGTTCTCTGCTGCACATACACACATCCTGTTAATCCACTTTGTAAGGCTGTTTGCTCATACTGATTTTGTTATTTTCTTTGATGTAGCATTAGTGTCTTTCTAAAGCCCAACGTGGGTATTTAAATGGAGGGGGGGGGAAAGCTCTTATTTTGACATCTCCCGTGTCGGAGGGGTGTGAGTGAGAGTTCAAGGCGTTATACAGGGGTTAAAAAGGGTTATATGGTGATTATACAAGGGTTATACAGGGGGGCAAAACAATTCAACCATTCTTCCCTCTTCTCTTTCATACACAGATGAACACACGTGTGTATGCACACACACACAAACTTGCACACACACCCATGCACACGCATACGCACGCAGGCACGCACACACAGAGACACACAGACTCTCATATTATATTAGATAGTACCTGCGCTGCCAAGCTAATAATACTCTCCAGTGCTGTCACACCTCATCACCAATGCTACTCTCAGCTTCCTCCACAAACAGCTGTTGCCACGGAGGGAGTAACCGTGGTGACAAATCACCGTGGAGACAGAGAGAGAGTGAGAGGCTTAATGAGAGAGAGAGAGAGAGAGAGAGAGAGAGAGAGAGAGAGAGAGAGAGAGAGAGAGAGAGAGAGAGAGAGCCTCGCACCGGTGCCTCCAGTAACGAAAGAAGGGATAAATGGATTCGTAAATCGGCTATTAAGTTGCTGTTATGAAAGGATGTTTTAGACACACCTCCTTTTCATTTCAGGATAAGGGTGAGGGAAGGAGTTGTCTTCCTCATCCATCACGGGATATTGCTTGGACAGACAAGTGTAGACAAGTTTACCATCCCGGGGCAAACATTAACGTACGCAGACGGCGATGTCACCTCTCATAGCAATAACACATGGTGAGATCTCTACCGGGACTGTTGCAAGTTGCAAGTCTTCCCCTCTAGGGGGCAGTGTGGGGACGCGGTTGCGAGCAGGAAGACATGGCAGAGCTCCAGGTACAGACTGGCCTTTATTTCCTCTGCGCAGGGGTGCAGACTGCGCTTCCAGTCTCCTCGTTTAGAAGAAAAGGGTGGGCGGGGGAGGGGCACGTGAATTCTCCCACAAGACTCACTAAACAACATCGACAGCAATATCTGCTCCATCTTATAGCCAAATACCATGCATCATACAGCCTTGTTTTTGAGCAGTCACACGGCAGCTGTTTTCTAACCCCGAAACGAACTCAATATAATTCTCAATATCAATGTAAATGTTCAGTTATATAGAATTTTTTTTTATATAAAAATAAAAATCAGATACAACTGGGACCAAATGAAACCGTGTAATAATGAGGCTTTGACCGTGTTAAACTGTATTATCCAGACTGCTGTCCCCGTAGGAGGTGAGAAATCAATGTCATCAATTGAATTGTCTCACCGCATCAGATCGGCTTCCTCTGTCTGTCAAGCGCGGGGTTAAGGCTCTCAATACGCTCTGTTCTCCACGCTAATGAGCTGTCCTTGAGAGAGATAGAGAGAGTGTGTGTGTTGTATTATTATAATTTCCTTAGAGAAAATCCACATGAACTTCACAGAGATGAACAGATTCCGTGTGCATTCGTGTCATTCTCACATAACATCTCACATGGCATCACAAGCATAGCTGACGCGAAGGTGCAGTAAGAATGAAGGGAAATAATGGCAGCAATAATAACCAGGCGGGTCGTTATGGGCACACACAGTGATGCGTGGATACCATGTGTGCCACGCACCTCAAGTGCCCAAGTGCCTCAAGTGACCCACCACCAGTGCCCAAAAGCACAGAACAGGGTATCATGGCTTTTATACATCGATTACCAACGCACGGTAGATGTGTAGTCGATGCAGAATCCAGGGAAAGTGAGACAGACATCTCAGATAAGCTCCCTGATTACCTTGAGGAGAATCAGTATCAACGGGCATCAAGGATGGAATAACTAGAGGAGAGCCAGTAAGAGAAATACAGATATGTGACGGGATCACCATCCCAAGCCGGTAAATAATATATATCAGCTTAATGAGAAACATGTGTGTGTGTGTGTGTGTGGGCGCACCTGTGTGTGTACAGTACGTGTGCAACGTGTGTCCGTGATGGAGACAGTAGGAGAGATGAGTGAGATACTGATGGAGCACAACACCAAGAACAGTTACTGTATGTATTCGTTTAATGAGGAAAAAAGGGGTATTGAGTGTGTGGCCCAGTAGCAGCAGAGCAGAGGGAATGCGTGTCAGTGTGTGAGCGAGGTTGCACTGTGCCATTTAATCATGAGGAGACAGTGTGGATGTGGGTAGCTATATAGTGGATCAGATGTGGCCGCATAGAGAATTCAATACTAGCTGGCAGGACTGTGTGTGTGTGTGTGTGTGTGTGTGTGCGCGTGTGTGTGTGTGTGTGTGTGTGTGTGTGTGTGTGTGTGTGTGTGTGTGTGTGTGTGTGTGTGGTGTGTGTTGTGTGTGTGTGTGTAGCAGGCAGTAGGCTGGCACGTGCCTGGCTAGGACCCGGTGAGAGGATAGCTCCATACAACTATATAGCTGCCCTGAGTGACTTGACGAATGGAAGAGAGAGAGAGAGAGAGAGAGAGAGAGAGAGAGAGAGAGAGAGAGAGAGAGAGAGAGAGAGAGAGAGAGAGAGAGAGAGAGAGAGAGAGAGAGAGAGAGAGAGAGAGGGGGGCGGGAGAGAGAGAAGGAGAGAGTGGGAATGGGAGAGAGAGAGAGGAGAGAGTGGGAATGGGAGAGAGAGAGGAGGAGAGAGAGAGAGAGAGAGCACCCTCAGGACAGCAGAGCACAAAGGCACGAGGCATCACATCAAACTCCTTTAATAAAAGAAAAGAGACCGTCCCCTTCCTCTCCTCCGCAACTATGAACACATCAGTGACGAGCACTTCTGAGAGAAGAATGGCAGGACAGAGAGTGTGGAGGAGAGAGAAGGAGAGAGAGAGAGAGAGAGAGAGAGAGAGAGAGAGAGAGAGAGAGAGAGAGAGAGAGTAAAATGGGTAAATGGTAAATGGCTGCATTTATATAGCGCTTTTATCCAAAACGCTTTACAATTTGTTCCTCACATTTTACCCATTCAGTCACACATTCACACACCGACGGCTGAGGCAGGCATGCTAGGTGCCAACCTGCTCAGCGGGAACCTCCGGATTACCAGGGCCCAGGAGTTCAAAACTTGTAATCCCTATCTGATTGGATCAGATTTGTATTCATTCATTTCAACTCATTATGAATTGAAAATGAGGGACCCTGATGTAAACAAGACGAAAGTCTTTCTCTGGTCTGCATCCCCTTAACAATTGTGTGTATTGAGCTGTACTGTACTGTACCCATTCTGCAATCTGTTCATAAAATTTTTCAATCAATCAATCAATCAATCAATCAATCAATCAATCAATCAATAGGGATTCAATGTTTTGAACTCCAGGGCCCAGGCGACTGCTCTAGCTCCCGAGCCACTGTCGATATGAATTTATAAACACAATGCTGAGAACAACTATAGCACTTTGGTGTGAGATTTTTGGCGATTTTCCCATTTTTACTTGAATTAGTTCTCTATACAGTGGGAGCAAGTGTCATGACCCTAGGGGTCGGCAATAGGCGGCCCGCGGGCCGAAATTGGCCCGCCAGCAATAATTTCTGGCCCGTCAGTTTATTTTGAGAATATGATATTTATTTTATTTTCATCATATTATTTTTATTATATGCATACTTTATGTTTTATCCATGTTGAGAGTGAATAACAGGTATAGGCAGTGAGGTGCAATGTACCATGTATATAGGCTTTCTCAAAGTGAGGTGGACAGCGCGTGGTGCTGAAATGGGAAACACGCATCCATGAAATAAAAACACAGTTCAGTAAGTCAATGTCTATCTATGTCTGTCACTATAGCCAATTGAAATGCTAGAAATGCTCACGTGGACTCGGAGAACCAATGGAAAATTCTTATAGTTTCTCAATAGTCCAGTGCAGTGATCCCCCACCGGGCCGTGTTAGCTAAACTAGCGTTAGCTAAACTTAGTAAAAAAATAAAAATAAAAAAGTCTTTGGATAGCTTCTTTGCAAAGGGGAAATATCAACTGAGGAGCCAGAAGAGGAAACTATGACCTCCAAGACACATAAACAAAACCAGGAGTCATACTTAAAATACGGGTTTATCGCAACAGGTGACTCTCACGTGTTGACGTCCTCTCTGCATAATATGTGGCGACAAGCTAGCAAACGAGGCAATGAAGCATGACAACTGTGTTCAAGTTGGCAGAAGATAAAGTAGCTGCATTCAACGCGGACATTTGACATGTTTCAAACATTAGCAGGGATTTTGGAGGACCGAAACAGAAACAATAAGCCCAGGGCAGCATTATGGTGAGTTGTGTTTTTCATGCATTCTGTTCTGTTCATGTGTTATAATAATAATAATAATAATAATAATAATAATACATTCGATTTATAATGCAATAGCACCCGCCGTGGTGCTGCATGAAAATCAAATGCCCATCCTACTGATATGTTCATGTGTTATGCACCCGAGAGGCACTTTATAATAGAAAAAAGACAAAGGTATAATGTTCAGTGCAAACATGTATATGTCGTTTACAGTTTATAATGCTACCTATGCAGCTCATTTATTTTGACAGAGTTACATTTTTTTCACTATCATTATATTAAATTAGCCATTGTTTTTGGTTCTGGCCCGCCATACAATGGCTTGGGGAAAAATTTGCACGCGGCCAAACCTAAGTCATTCCCAACCCAATGCACTGGTATAACAACAAAACACACAGATGTCACGGAGATATGAGGTGTTTGCCCGATCAGAAGTGGTACAATGAAATTATTAAACATATCCTATCAAAATGTTTTTCTTAGTTTTGACGGTATAATGGTATTTGATGGTATCTTCGTTTTCCAGTACAAACGGTTTACATAGTTCATCATGGTGATATTTCTTTCAAAATGGCTTATTTTCTTTAACTTTTTTTACTGCAAGAAACACTTTTGTGATTAATTTATATATATATACGCCAGGATGGATATAAATGAATCATGGCAGATCCATGACGTCATACTGTCATACTCTGTATACTGTACCTCCCAGCCCAAAGTTTTTTTTTTTTTTGCCATTGTGATCATTCGTATAGTTAGGGTTTGTTTCCTGCAGACTATTACAAACTTTGAAACACGTCCAAAAAAAATGCGATTTTGCAAGAAAAGGAAGCCTCCCACGCATGTCGATGAGATGAGATGTTTGACGTCCGTGGAATGTTTGGAGATTACGAGGACGGCGATCGAGTCCGATGGATGGAATGGAGACCTCCTCCTCGTCGCATCTCAAACAAACGCCAGCGTACAGTATACAGTATTTAGCTCCTTAGTAATGAGTTTACACCCAGCCCAGAGGCCCCTGACGCGCCTGTGTACAGTATATTTAGCTCCGTAGTAACGCGTGAACTGCAGGCGTTTACACACCCAGCCCAGAGGCCCCTGACGCGCCTGTGTACAGGAGCAATATCACCAGCCTCACAGCTCCTGGGGGACGACTGACTAGAAGCCCAAGATTAATTGAAACACAATGTGGAGCAATGTGTAGAAAAACACTGTTGTGGTTTGAATGATTATTGTTATATGTGAATGGGTATGAATATAGGTAATGTTGCTGTGTGTGTGTGTGTGTGTGTGTGGTTGGCCCTCCAGGCAGACCCAGACTAGATGACCTCCCTTGTGTCTGTGTAGAACATGAATGAGGCAAACAGAGCAGAAGCCGGGGCCTGGCGGTCAGTGAGT
>NC_140176.1:76039229-76046729 GCF_963971535.1 Notolepis coatsorum | reverse complement strand
CTCTATACCAGTCGCCATGTGAAGAAAAAAGGCAATTACAGAAATGGCTTTTACTACCTTCTGAAAAAAAAGAAAAAAAAGGCTCTTATTGTACAGTAGAAAAGTGCCACCGGCAAAACATCAACGTGTGATACCTACAACACAGGAACATTACATTAGGTTGTGTGTGAAAATGTAATGAAATGGTGAGTTTTTTATACAATATTTTTATTGGGCTTTACAGTACACATTTCAGGTTTTCATTGTCGTCAGTTATTCTTAGTTCCTTTTCTCCACAAGTGTATACAAGTATACCCACATACCCCCTCCCCCCTCCCCTTTTCTCTCTCTTAGCATCTTTGAGTCTGTTTTTACTGTTGTCATATAGAAATAATACGTACATTCATTGGTACCTCCAGTAAGATAGCTCGTACATAAATCAAAATAATTGAAAAGATGAAAATAAAAAATAAAAAGATTAAAATAAATAAATTACATCTTTACAACACCTTCAATGGCGTGCCTCCGCTCTTCCCCGGGGTCTGGGTCACGACTGACCGTGGGAGAGGGCGGGGGGACTCATCCTATAGCAGCCCTCCCATATCTTCCCTTCTCAGATAGTCATTAAATGGTTTCCATATATCCTCGTAAACCTCTATTTTGTTCCTGAGGATATATGTTATTCTCTCCGTTGACATGCATTGTGCCATGTTCTTAATCCAAGCACCGATTGTGGGTGCGTCTAATTTCTTCCAATTGAAAGCTATTGTTCTTTTTGCCTGCAGTATAGCAAAGTCAATAAATTTAAATGTAAGGTGAGTTTACTAGGATACACGTCTCCTCTCCACACTAAGGGACGCACTGCTCCACTCCACCGTCCGCTTGATGGGTGACCCTAGCAACAGACTATCTTCCCATTTCAACCAATACAGAAAAATAACTCCTATCATGGAACGCACCGGAGTGGATAATGTGCCGCAGTCCCTGCTTTAACAGAACATGACGACTCTGCTCGTAAACGTTCTCTTTTTTGCTGTTAGGTAAGGCTGTTGAGGACTTACATTCATTCCTTCACCTCTAACGCTCACCTTGACCTAAACCTAACCTTCAACAATAACTCGGAATAATCGGATATATACCGGGGTCATGATCTTTGGTCCTCTACTGGAAAAGCTCTCCCCAATCAGCCAGTGTTTTCTGAAGGTCAAAGGTACACACATGAGCATGCACGCACACACACACACACCACACCACACCACACACACACACACACACACACACACACGCCACTGTCCTTCAGGGTGAAAGAGCAAGCGTTTCTCAGCAAACAAGTCATTTGTAACGTTCACCCATCTGGCCAGACTCTGCTTCCCAGCAGCAGGTGATAAAACACTCAGCCCAGCAGTTCAGACAAAACAAACGGGCCACCAAACCAAACCAACCAAAACCAGAACCTTTACGGTTCACCAGGGACCTGACGCCCCTAGCTCTGTGCTGATTGGCCGAGACTGACCCAGCTGCGACACCCCTATAGCTCTGTGCCTATTGGGTGGTGGGGGCCGACAGAGACATGCTTCTTTTTTTTTGATCCACTTTTTCTCCTCCTATTTTTCTTGTATTTTCCTCCCATCCCAATTTGGTCGTTATGCCAATTCCCCCCTCCCCTTCCTGGTCGTTGCGCGCATTTTCCCCCTACTTGCTGGTCTAGGGAGCCCTGAAGTCTATCACATGCTTCCTCCGATACATAGGAGACAGCCAGCAGCCTCTTTTCACCTGGCAGCGAGGACTCTCATTGGGTGAGTGTAACGCGTGGGAGGGCACACTACCTCACCCAGATCCCTTCCTCGCTGTGCAGGCGCCCTGACCGACCTGTAGGAGTCGCTGTTTACAATGACCAGATTACCACCCACCGGCTTCCCTCCCGCTGACACTGCCAATTGTGTCAGTATGACGACCGGCCAAGCCGGAGGCACCGCTGACAGCTGGATTCGATACCAGTGTCTCTGCGGTGGTAGACAGACGCTTAGTCCGCTGCGCTACCCGGCCGCCTCGGAGACATGCTTCTTGAGACGATCACCTGACCAACTAAGAGCCAATGACAATGTCAGCAGTGTTTGAGTTGTGATGGCGGTCACACGGTCCGCACGCGTTGGCTCAGCTGCAAAGTAAAACAAAAATAAATCACTACATCTTAGTTAGGGTTAAGTCAAAAGCACACGGCGGGCGAGCGACGTCGCCTGGCAATGCGATCGACTGTCGCTCAACGACAATCGCTTAGCACCCCACACACCAGACCCGACCGTTCAGGTATAATAAGCTATATGTGTCGCTCTGTTTAGCTGGGGGTGTTGTTTCCCCCCGGGAGATATGGGAGGACGGACCAGACGTTAGGTTGTGGTGAAGCGAGCGTATTAGCAGGTAGCTGCGTTGTGCATTACAAGGGAAAGTATTAACCTGTAAAACCCATATTGAGCTGGAATTAAACCACCATATACGAATACAACCTCTCCTCATTCTTCCTGACATTACTGCACGACGGAACGCTACAATACGTTCACTACCACCGATTGGACAAGTAATGTTATGGACCTGCTGAGAGAGAGAGTTTTTTCATGTAAGAATAAACCTTACAAATCAGTCGCAGCCTAGACATTCAACTCTGTCAACATCCACAACTTCTTTTGTTACCCGAGTATAAAAACCTCTAAGTAGGCGCATTGTTGCGCATTGTCCATTTATTAGTTAATGACAAGCGGCCGCTACACTTTCTCCAACTAACATTATTTATTAAAATTGTTTCTGTTAATTAATAATTAACATAAGTAGCATGGTAATAATACGTAGGTTATTGATCAATGAATGTATTGATAAATTAATTTATATTACAAATTATGTTATTTCCTCATTGTCCTTGCTGTGTCGCCTGCCGTTGCCTAAAAAAAATAGGATTGAGGCGATTTAGCCAGGCGACAGAAGTTGCTGCGCGATCGTCGCTCGAAAATCTCCTGCCGTGTGGGTTGTCTCATTCATAACAATGGAAGCGATACAATTCTGTCGGTCGCCTCGCTTAAAAAGTCGGCCACCTGGCAAAAAACGCCCGCCGTGTGCGGCTCAAGTTAGAGTTAGATGACAGGTCTCCAGTAGGGTTAAGGTTAGTGTTAAGGCCAGGATTTCGTATATAAACACCATGCTTTGCAATTGTGTTGACCCTGACGCACAGTCCACCCACATACTGTAGCCTACTTGTATTGTTTGTCTGTCTATCTTTGAGACATACACACATAATGTGCACACACACACACACACACACACACACACACACACACACACACACACACACACACACACACACACACACACACACACACACACACACACACACACACACACACACACACACACACACACACACACACACACACACACACACACACACACACACACATATTCTTTTTGAAAGACATTTTCAAGATTTTGGCATTTGAGCTTAATTAGACGTAGATGACAGTAGAGACTAGAGAGTGACTAGAAGAGATAAGATATGGTCAATTCTACTATGACTAACGCCCTCCTGCCTGCTCTTGAGATAGTCGGGACCGATGCCCCATTGCGCACATGTTTACAATTTACAAACAGACGAGGGACATAAACATCGTCAATGAAATTATTACGTTCAGAAACCCTGCAGTTACATTATGTGCTCATTGGACATTCAGGTTGGTGCATACGATAAGGCAGACAGTGTCGTCTTCCACGGTACCAAAAAAAACGTCACACACACACCACACTCATTCCCTGATCCCCCGAGGGACCGTCTGGGGGAGAGTGGGTCCTTCAGGAGGTGTCACCCAGTTGACAGGTGCACAGTGGCGGGAGACGGCGGGGGCGGAAGAGGGCATTAATTGAAATGGGCTCCATCCGTCAGAGAGGGAGAAGATGAAGGGGCAGAGCACTGCCCGCCGATATGGCGACGAGAAAGAGAGAGAGGGAGAAAGATAATTTGTATTTCCACGTCTCTCAAGACAGTGGCGAGGGCTCTCCTCTCCCCTTCCCTCATCATTCTCACTATTCTGTGGTTTCTCTCAGGTCCCTCTGCCCACACCCGGGCCGCGAACGAGCGGGAAGCGGAGGAGGGGGAGGGGGAGCATAAAAAACGACCCCCCCCCCCCCCTTTCATGCATTCATGATGAAACATAATACCTATTATATACATTTGATTTGGAAATAGTAGCGTGTCCAGGCGAGCAACGCCAACGCTTTTAGTAAGATTCACGTATTGCTCCATAGCGCCGTTTTCTGGAATTAGCCAGGATCACTCTGACACTATACTTATATTCACCACGGTATAACACGCAAACGTATACATGAAAAAATTTATTCTTTTTCACATATTGAACGATGGATAGTTGATGTCAAATGAGCCATAGTATCGTATCCATAGCTATAATACAGAATATAGATATAGCCCTGCAAACACTGCCACACATCCCTATCTCTTAGAGTGGTGGCGCAGTAGGAACTAAGATGGGCTAGACCCGTGGCGCTGACACGGTCAATCACTCCATTCTGATTGACAAGCTAAAAGCAATTGGTTTTGATAGTCTATCAGTGAGCTGGATGCAATCCTACCTTGAGGGGAGGGAACAGATGGTGGAGGTAAACGGTACCCTATCCCCCCCCCTCACAGTGAGCTGTGGTGTTCCACAAGGAAGCATACTAGGACCGCTACTGTTCCTAATTTATGCAAATGACATGTCGTCAGCTTGTGACTGCAACTTGTTCCTGTTTGCGGACGACTCAGCCCTGCTGGTCTCTGACAAGAACAAGTTACAGGTTGAAAAAACCCTCAGCTCGGAACTAGGCAGAATCTGCATATGGCTCGCTGATAACAAACTATCATTACACATGGGCAAAACAGAGTCCATTCTCTTCGGTTCAAATAACAAACTCAGCAAGACCGACGGCTTCTCAGTTACAGTGGGTGACAATATTGTCACAAGGAAAGATGAAATTACCTACCTGGGGTCCATCCTAGAGGCTAATCTCTCCTGTGACAAAATGGCATCCAATGTAATAAAAAAAGTCAACCAACGAACTTGATTCTTGTACCGGATCTCCTCTCTGGTAAACAAGAACACCCTGAAGACTCTGGCAGGAGCACTCATTCAGGGGTACTACGACTATGCTTGCACCTCATGGTACCAAAGCACCTCAAAGGCGCTAAAAACAAAATTACAAACATCTCAAAACAAACTGGTCAGACTACTGCTTGACCTTACTCCTAGAACCCACCTCACCCCTGCCCACTTCGACAACCTAGGATGGCTTAGAGTAGACGACAGAGTACAACAACTTGCAATGGGCCTGGTCTACAAGATACACTACACGACCAAGGTACCCATGTACATGTCAAAATACTTCCCAAAGGTCAGTGAATACCACGATCACAACACCAGAGGGAGCTCCACAAATCATGTCAAACCCAGATTCGGCTCAAATAAGGGACTAAACACGTTTCGCAATTATGCCACATCAATGTGGAACGCCCTACCCAAAGCTGTAAAGGAATGTGGATCACTACCCACTTTCAAAACCTCTCTCAAGGGACACCTACGGGAGACTGCAATTCAACACTGGCCCCTGTAAATATCCTAACCCAATCATTCCAACCCCCTCCAATGTACAGTCATTTACCTAGTATGGTTTTGTCAATAGTTCAATGTACAATTGTGTTTGTTTGTACAGTGTCTCCTCCCCCCCCCCCCTCAATGTACAGTGTTACTTGTTTATACAGTGTGCCCCCCGCCCCCCCCCCCCCCAACCACCTCCAATGTAAATTACCCAGTATGGTTGTCAATATCCCAATGTACCCAACCCCCCCCACCCAACCTCCAATGTACAGTTTCTACGTCAAATGTATATACTCCCTTTTCTTGACTCCTTCTGTATCACAAACAGTACTGTATTTGCAAATCTGGTATGTCATAAATGTATAGATGTAGCAGTACTGACTATCTGTATGTCATGTATGTCATATATGTCTATATGAATTGAAAATGGGGGACCCTGATGGAAACAAGACAAACGTCTTTCTCAGGTCTGCATCCCCTTAACAATTGTATGTATTGAGCCGTACTGTATTGTACCCATTCTGCAATCTGTTAAATAAAGTTTTCATTCATTCATTCATTCTGATTGAGTTAAGTGTGGTTTTCCAGCAGCAGGCTCCTCTACCAACAGCAGACGGTTTAAAATAACAACAACAACAACAACAACAACAACAACAACAACAACAACAACAACAACAACAACAACAACAACAACAACAACAACAACAACAACAACAACAACAACAACAACAACAACAAGACTCTGTGGGACTTTGAGTCCGAGGTGAAACCAGAGACAGGACGGAACCAAGACGTGGAACTCCCTGGCTACTTCTGTCACCAGCTCTGGGAAAATAAGCAGACAAGGGACTCTACGAGATGAACAGAATGAGACATAAAATAGCTTGTAGCAGTAAAACTAGAGGACACTTATTTGATTTGCCATGTGTAGGGTCTTAGAAACATAATTTATACGAAATTTGGAATGTCATTCAGTGGATATTTTTTTCTTTTTTATGGGATTTTTGTTATATTTTGGGCGCAGGCTGACGATGTTTTTCACCCTTTTTGACGATTTACAAAAAACGAGGGAAAAACTAGGATTTGACGATTGACGGAGAAACTATTTGACTAGTTCTGACATCAACTTGAGAAAATATTTGATTTAAAATATTCAATATTCATGCCACCATGAACCATGTTTCCAGTTGAGTTGTTTTGTTTAGTGATAGCCCGTAAGGAAATTAACTATAGTAAAACGATGATATTCCTGGGATGTTTTCATACACACAATAGTGAACTATAGTGAATCACAGAAATATTATGGTAAACCATATATGTAGTACTACAGTATTTCTTTAGTAAACCTCTGTAGTATGTATGAAAAAACAACAACACAGGAATACTACGAATCACTATGGTATTTCTGTGGTAAATCTCTGTGGCGTGTACAGACACATGGACCTACCTATACTCCCCATACCCCATATCCTCAAACCACCAATATAAATAATAATCAAACATCACCGATCCTACACAGACCGATGCACCGATGTGTAGATACGAGTGTCGACCGTTAAGAGCGATAGCCAGGTACTGCGGCATCGTTTTCTGAGATACCGCCTCCCTGCCCCGCTAGTCCTCAGCTCCCCCAAGAGACGTTCGCTGTATGTCACACATATTCCTGGACAACCACACACACAGGTGTAGGGACGCTGAATTAATGATGAGGGTGCGCGCATCGTTTTATGGCCCCATAGATAAAACTTCTGCCACCGATGAGAGGAGGATTTCCATACCGCCAACGGCAGACACACACACACACACGCACACGCACACACACACACACACACACACACACACACACACACACACACACACACACACACACACACACACACACACACACACA
>NC_140176.1:76016729-76034229 GCF_963971535.1 Notolepis coatsorum | reverse complement strand
TCTGGGTTAGGGTTATCTTGCTGGGTTAGGGCTAGTTTGCTGGGTTAGTGCTAGATTGCTGGGTTATGGTTAGCTTGCTGGGTTAGAGTTAGCATTAGCTTGCTGGGTTGGAGTTAGCGTTAGCTTGCTGGGTTAGAGTTAGCGTTAGCTTGCTGGGTTAGAGTTAGCTTTACAGTTTTTTTTTGCACAAACCCCAACAAACTGCATCCCACTGCCCCGCCCCACCAATCCTTTCAATCTGACCTCCAGGGAGAATGGAGCTCCAATTTCATTAGCTGCATGTGTGTGTGTGTGTGTGTGTGTGTGTGTGTGTGTGTGTGTGTGTGTGTGTGTGTGTGTGTGTGTGTGTGTGTGTGTGTGTGTGTGTGTATGTGTGTGTGTGTGCGTGTGTGTGTGTATGTGTGTGTGTGTGTCTGTGTGTGTGTGTGTGTGTGTGTGTGTGTGTGTGTGTGTGTGTGTGTGTGTGTGTGTGTGTGTGCGTGCGTGCGTCCGTGCGTGCGTGTGTGTGTGTGTGTGTGTTTGCTAGCCATCACGGTGGTGTCGGGGGACCAATATTAAGGTACTTATGGACTCCTTCCATTCTGTTCTTTAACCTCAGCGTGGCCTTGTGTTGAGGCACAGAGGGCTCTGGGACCAGACAGACGTTACAGGCTTCATGGAGACTTTACAGTACACTGTATAGTGTCCTTGTAGTGTAGTGTCCACTTCAGGTGCCTCTATTCGGAAGCTGGAATGAAACCAAGAGGTAAGGGAACCTTTAAGGGACAAATTAACAGTACAGACAATCAGTGCAGGGTTTTACTGAATGGTGAATGTGAGATCAATGAATTCCAGTCTACTAGATTAATAAACATCAGGATACAGCTGATCCAGAAGTAATACATTTCTAAATCACGATTCTTTTGAAGCTCAATGTCCCAAAGCCATAATATAGCTTATCTCCAAATTAACAGCAAGGATGTCAGTAAAAAAAATTATTATCGCCTGGCATTTTCATCGACTCAGGAGAACGGGGGTGGGGGTGCGGGGGGGGGGGGGTGGGGGGTGCGGGCTGTAGGAACACAAGCCCATCGTTCCCGACGGCTGCTTTAGTATACCCAAGATGCATTGCAGAGACAAATACACATGCAAAAGGTCAGGTTATGATGGAGGGATGGAAAAAGAGAGATAATCGCTCAGTGCCTCCCACGGGGAGGGTGGTGGTGGGGGATGTTGTGTGTGTGTGTGTGTGTATGTGTGTGTGTGTGTGTGTTGGATTAAAGGAGAGGATGAAAACACAGTAAGTATGAAGCCCATGAAAACCTGCTGATGCAAACCTGGGGGGTGTAACAGTGCAGCGGAAGGGATGGCCCCGTTTCCTCCGCTACAGTGACAGACAGGATGACAAATGCAACGGGTACGTGTGGCGTCAGCGTTTTCTCTCGCTCTCTCGTTGAGCACTGCAATAATGCCACGCTGGCGCTCGTTTCCAGGCGCAGATAGGACTTGGAGCCTGCTCGCTCTGAGAGAAATCCCTTACAGTATTACCAGGCCGTGTCCAAAAGCCTTAACTCTAGATTTGAAAGGATACCACAGACGTTAGCGAACCAGGATACCATGAGCTGTTTGAGACTGGCTGACTCCAGAACATAAAGTCTCATAAAGCCACTGTAGAAATGCCAAGATATAAATATAACCACCTATCGTTGTAAGTGAAACACAACAGAAAAGGGAGCACAGCATCGTAGGTCCTCACTGTAGAATGCATAGTCAAGTCAAGTTTATTTATATAGCCCAATATCACAAAACATGTCTCAAGTCTCAACAGGCTTCACAAGCACACATCACAATGGAACAACACCCCCTGAACTTACCCCTAGATGAAGATAAGGAAAGACTCCTTTATTTAGGAGCCCAGAGTGCTTCACAGCAGTAAAATGGACATAAAATGGACATAAAATAGACTTTAGACATCCTCTCTATTTGAGGACGTATGCTAAAAGGATGGCTCCAGTGTTTTGACCCTTCTCTCTCACCCTACTGGAATGAGGCCTTTTAATCTTCTTAACAAGATAAGTGCCTTGGATCCAATCTCCCCCTCCCCCTTTATTTGGACTGCTTACGTGTTTACACTCTTTTTGGCATTTGATCAAATACCTATATTTCTCGATCCGGAAAGGGCCTAATTTGAGACCTGGAGGTTGGCTTCTCCTCCATCTGTCGTTTTCCTCTCATGTGATGTTATTCCTCTGACCATCCCTGTTACTATGATGCCTGGGGCTGATGATATCGTTAGACAGCTCATGCCCATACAAGGTCTCCCAGTGAGACGGACACCTGTTCTCAATCTACCAGCACAACAAACCGTACTGATGCTATTGCTAGCCATTGAAGCCGGTGGCTCTCTCTCTCTCTCTCTCTCTCTCTCTCTCTCTCTCTCTCTCTCTCTCTCTCTCTCACTCTCTCTCTCTCTCTCTCTCTCTCTCTCTCTCTCTCTCTCTCTCTCTCTCTCTCTCTCTCTCTCTCTCTCTCTCTCTCTCTCTCTCTCTCTCTCTCTCTCTCTCTCTCTCTCTCTCTCTCTCTCTCTCTCTCTCCTCCACACCTCCATCCATCTTTATGATTCTTCCTTCCTATATTTATGTCATTCTCTCTTTCTCTGTTCCTCATTTAAACTTCCATTATGTGCATTTGTCTTTAACATGTCATATGTATGTGTGTGTGGGGGGGGGGGGGGGGGGCTCAGCAGTCGTCTGGTAATCACTAATTTCCCTGGCTGCGTGTCAAATTGTCCTTAAGCAAGACGCTTAAACCCCTAACTGCTCCGGATGAGCAGGTAGGCACCTTGCATGGTTGCCTCCGCCATCGGTGTGTGAATGTGTGAGTGAATGGGTGAATGTGAGACATATGTTGTAAAGCACTTTGGATGCAAAGTACGACATGTACTTTAAAGGAAATCACTGCCTCTGCCTGGTAGACATTGTTTTGCATTAAGTATATATCTGGTATCTGGTATATATACAGTATATATATAAAGTATATGCTCCCCTCTCCCATGATGCTATGGGATCCCAAGGGGATCAATAAAGGAATATCATATGTTATCTTATGGATACGATCAATTGCTTTTACTATGTAACAATGATACATGCATGACATTCTGTTTGCGAGCTTACAGATATAAATATCAAATATACTTAATTTGATTTCCTGTCAATGGTGGACATTAGCAAACACTGCAACATGAAATGGAATGCAGTCCAAGCCGTTCCCTAGCAATCCCACTGACATCGTTATGACGCTATGATCGTCAAACTGAGCGCCTGAGGTCTAACCTTGAGGCAAATAAAGGTTTTATTCAATACATTATTAATCCATTTCAATTATTGATTAACATTTTACAACCATTTAAAAGTTTAAACACAGTACAGTGTGTACAGTACATCCTGCATCTTAATGACTAAACACTGCACAGACTGCAGTGTGCTACTACTATGTGTACCATGTAAAATTGTATCTAATATAAAAATATTAGAAAAATAAACAGGGTAAACAATAAAATTAACTCTGAATATAAAAACATGAGAAAAGGAACACTTGACTTGACTTGACTTCAACCTCACCTGACCTACGACCACTTACAGTCTATAGTATAGTAAATAAATACCAGTCATTATAGTATATATTAGTCATCGCAATAAACGGACATGATTACAAATCAACGGTTCCAGTGCTGGATCTGTTTTTCGTCTTGGAGGAGAGGAGAATATTCCCGCTGTGCCACAACGTGCCCCTGTTCTCTCCTGGCTGTGCCAGACTGTGCCACCAACCCTCCCCTCCTGGCATCGCCAGCCCTGACTGCTCACCCACGCACAGCCAGCATGTGGCTGTGTTTGTATGAAAGAGAGAGAGAGAGAGAGAAGGAGAGAGAGAGAGAGAGAGAGAGAGAGAGAGGGAGAGAGGGAGAGAGGGCGAGAGAGAGAATGTGTGTTTGTCTGTATTGTAATTACCAGTGAGAGTGCTGTCTCGCTGCAGACACCTATGGGGCTGACATGTTGTTTATCAGGGTTATTTTCCACTAGTCTCCACACTATGAGCCTACAGACCGATAGGAGAAGCGTACTGTAGCATATTCTGAAATACAATGGAGATGTGTTTTTATTCTGTAGTTGATCCACATTCTGAAATACAATGGATAAAACAAATTACAAATACCATGTTGGGGCTGGGGGGAATGTGTAACTCTCTCTCTCTCTCTCTCTCTCTCTCTCTCTCTCTCTCGCTCACTCTCTCGCTCTCTCTCCCTCTCTCTCTCGCTCACTCTCTCTTGCTCACTCTCTCTCGCTCACTCTCTCGATCTCTCTCTCTCGCACGCACGCACGCACGCACGCACACACACACACACACACACACACACACACACACACACACGCAGCAACAAGGGCACAGATGTGTGCTGGTGGGAAGGAAACTCTCCCTGCTGTGTGAGTGTGTGTGTGTGTGTGTGTGTGTATGTGCGTGCGCGCATGTGTGCATGTGTGTGTGCGTGTGTGTGTGTATGTGTGTGTGTGTGCGTGCGTGTGTGTGTGTGTGTGCATGTGTGTGTGCATGTGTGTGTGCGTGGTTAACGGTATATATATATAAACAGAGAGTTATAGGACGAGTTGTCCTCCAGAAGTGGTAGAGACCCCGACTGTGTCCGACCGGCACACAGCCCTGCCAGGGGACAGATGGGGGGAGGGGGTGTGGGAACGGGAGGGGCGGGGGGGGCTGTGACAACTGTCCCCTGGCCTATACCACCCCGGGGGCCCCAATCATCCATCCTGTTTTTAGATACTGAGGGGGAAGATCAGAAAGGCTGTCATTCCCAACAGACAACGCGGCACGACGCGGGAGAGAGGGAGGTCAGATGGTGGGAACTCCCAGTGAGAGAAAAGCGCTGGAATGTGAGGTCAAGTGTTGAGGAATTCAATGTCAGGAACTAAACGATAATGGCCGTGGTTCACTACTCAGGGTACTTAGACGACATCCCATGCTACTTATTGTACTCCCGTGTGACAACCTCATACAATGGTCTAACGTAGTACTACACACACAAAACACATTTACCTCCACCGTCATAAACACAATGTACACTAATACTACCAAGTGTACAGAGAGTGATATGTAATATAGCCTAGTCTGTCTATTGTTTGACGTATATATAATTAGTAGTACTACCTATATATTCTACTGTATTATTGTTTGATGCGCATAGTACAAAATGGAGGGATACATACAGTCTACTGTCCCCCTCTACTACAGTCTGTAGTACTGTGGACGTTTTGTCACATGAATATTATTGTCCTCTCTATACCATCATCGCAGGACAATTTCCCGCATCGTCACCGTTTGTGGCAAATAAAGTGTTTTATTGATTCCCTGTTATTCAAAACTGAGTGATTGGGTTACGGCCAGTGGTGGAAGAAGTGCACAGTTCCTTTACTTAAGTAAAAGTAGAAATACAAAGATAAAATAGTACTCTGGTAAAAGTAAAAGTCCTAAAGTATCTAAAGTAAAAGTATGCATTCTATGTGATGTTTGTGTATTCCAATGTTTGGGAGCATTCAATCCTCGATCCATTGACCTCTAAAGGTTAAAGTGATCCAGTTGTGCTGCTCTGATTACGCCCCCACTTGAAGTTGACAGGCTTCAAATGTGAATGTATATAATCTTCATAAATGTTTGACATGTTTTCTATGCAAAATATTTTTCTTCAAAGTAATTAGTGACTGATTACTCAGATAAATATAGTAAAAAGTTCCCTAAAATGAAAACACTCAAGTAAAGTACAAGTACCTACATACAAATATTTATTTACTTTCCACTGGTTACGGCATCAGCATCAGCTCTCTATCCACCAGTCCAGTATACTGGAGGATTATTGTGCGTGTGCTTATTATGTGATGGATGACTGACTGGATGGATGAGCGAGGCACGTGACATGGCAGTAGGTTAGAGTTCTAGCCCCGGTGACTCTCCGAGCCGCAGTGATCTGGGGCGAGGAGAGGATTTCACATTAATCTGCCTCGCTCTGATATCACACACAAATGGACCAACAGCACTAAAAATAGTTTAATCGATGGACCACACCGTGTTGAAACACAGCACTGCTGTGTGGGCAGCAGCACAAATTCATACACAATACAGGCCTACATGAACGTGGTGCGTGTTTGCAACACTCTCGATATATCATTTTAATGATTCATCTCTATCGCCTACAGCACTTGCTACATTCTAGGCATTTAGCGGACACTCTTATCTACAGAAACGTATACACTATAAGTGTATCTGGAGACTGAGAATACTACAGTATGTATTCATATACGGCCAACACTATATGTAGCCACTAATCCAAATCATATTATTATTATTATATCTGAGGGCCAAATCAAAAAGTGCTAAGTCAGTAGAATAAGTGTGTACTAAGTCTGAGGTCTGTTTGTCATTGTACCATATGTGTCTGTTGCACTGTGGGGCCTTGTAGATTGATCTATCTCAGTACCATTAGTCACACTAATTCCTACGACATTCATCGTATTTGGTGAATAAAGTGTTTCTAATTCACCTGAAAGCATTATATGATTTGTGACCATAGACCATATCTATGATAGATTCTGTGGAATAATAGAGCTGGATACAAGCACTTACGAGCCAAGTATCTCTCACTCTCTGTCTCCGTCTCTGTCTCTGTCTCTCTCTCTCTCCAAGCAAAGCTTTGAAGGACAAAGACGATTGCCTTGCTCTGACCACACACACACGTACACACGAGTGAGTGCAACAGGAAATGGGAGCAAATCTTCCGTGGGGTTTAAAAGCAGCGTACATGTAGATATAGGAGCAGTGGAGCAGATAATGTCAGGAGCTCCAAACGTGAAGGAGGCCGGAGCGCTCTTCTCTTCCTCTGGCCAGCGCTTCCAGTAAAAGAATGAGTGAAGCGGAGGGGAAACGGAATGAGGGAGAGAGAGAGAGAGCGAGAGAGAGCGAGAGCGAGAGGAGCGAGAGAAGGAGAGGTCGTAGAGTGAAAAGAGAGGGTAAGAAATGTAGCTACTGTAGGCCGCACTGCAATGCCGCTGCTTTCTCTCTGTGGCCTTGAGGCTCAGACTCGTACAGTACGCGTGGCGTGTATACGAAAGCACTTGGATATGAAAGGAACACACACACACACACACACACACACAAACAAGGTTTCGCTATTGGTTAATATATCCTATGAAGGCAAAACTCTTCTGTTATTGCTGTTTGTCTTTGTACAGCAGAGTATCCGTCTACATGTGTGTTTTTACCACCATATCTGTACCCCCTGAATACCACTACATCTGTATCCCTCTAAATGTGCATATGTACTAATAATACTACTATATCAGCACTACTAAAAGTACTACAGGGCAGTATACCTGTGAGTAGGGATGCACCGATCCGATATTGGTATCGGTATCGGCCGCCGATATCAGTAAAATAGCTGGATCGGGTATCGGTAAAAAAAATATATATATCGGATTATTATTATATATATATTTTTTTTATAATGAATAAAATAAGAAATAACAATTCAGTACATTTATATCTATGTGTTAAGTAAGGGATAATGTATAGCTACAAGGTCATTGTCGCAAAATAATTGACCGACAGAGTTTAGAACACCGAGGCGCAGCCGAGGTGTTTTAAACATCTGTGAAGGTCAATTATTTTGCGACAATGACCGAGTATAGGCTATACATTATCCCGCTTATTACATGGCTAACTTACTAACAATATACCTAATTCATCGACAAGACGAGATCAAATGCAGATGCAGTTGTTCTGTGGCTCTGTCAGCCCAAATAAAGTGATTATTATTATCGGCAGCCGGCAGGTCTGTGGTCTGATTGCATGACTGAGTGCAGCTGTGCATATGCTGAGCAGCACTGATACAGTGTGTGTAGTGGGCTTGATTGGTCCAGCTGCGCACAGCAGTCATTATTGTTTGGCAGAGGTCCGTTATCGAGTATTATTACATGGCGTTTTCACATTCGCCGAAATGCTTGCTTGTGATTGGTCAATAGCCCCCCGACTGCGGTCATTATTTTTCAATAATGACCGCAGATTTTTCAATAATGACCGCAGAGCGCAGCTGTTCGCAATCAAGCCCACTGACACACTGTTTCAGTGCAATTAGACACTGCCGTGCCGGCGATGACAGGGGGCGGAGCGACGAGCGGAGCCTGAACACAGCGGAGCCAGAACACAGAGGCTGCCCGCGATAATAATAATCACTTTATTTGGGCTGACAGAGCCACAGAACAACTGCGATTTGTCAAATGAATTAGGTATATTGTTAGTAAGTTAGCCATGTAATAAGCGGGATAATGTATAGCGCTGCACTGACAGCGGAGCCAGAGGCTGCCCGCGATAATAATAATCACTTTATTTGGGCTGACAGAGCCACAGAACAACTGCGATTTGTCAAATGAATTAGGTATATTGTTAGTAAGTTAGCCATGTAATAAGCGGGATAATGTATAGCCTACTCGGTCATTGTCGCAAAATAATTGACCTTCACTACGTTTAAAACACCTCGGCGCGGCGCCTCGGTATTTTAAACTCCGTGTCGGTCAATTATTTTGCGACAATGACCTCGTAGCCATACATTATCCCTTACATATCGGACCTCTGACGAGCACTATTGACCAATCACAAGCAAGCATTTCGGCAAATGTGAAAACGGCATGTAATAATTTGTTACATTTAGTTTAACTAAGTTAGGAAAGTAATGTTTTAAGTCAAGCCTGCTGTTGCCTTGCACAAAAGAATGATCCCAGTCTCTTCCACACAGTGACAGTGAGGCATACAGTTTATTAATTGAATGAATGAAGTTTATTTTCTGTCTTTGTTTACAATAAAAACACACTTGTGATCCTTTACAATTCTTAAAAACAAAATATATTTTAATATAAAATAAAATAAAAACGTGGGTACAATTATAATTTATTTGAACTTTTTTGAGAGAAAAAAATTAACAATGGGTATCGGATCAGTATCGGTATTGGCCGGATCGGTGCATCCCTACCTGTGAGGACGTTGCGTTGGTTTGCCTTCGCTCCATAGCCCCTGACTCTAACCTTAACCATAACCACTAACCCCAGTGAGGACCAGCCAAGATACAGTCATGACCCAAAAGAAAGGTAGGCTGCTTAGATTCGGTCCTCACGAGTATAACTATAGACAGACACTACAGACACCCACACACCTACTAGGGCTGGGCGATATGACGATATTATATAAATATCGGGCACAGTTCATTAACAATACACTTTTTAAACGTATCGTGGATATTGTGATGTTTTGCCCTCGCGTTAGACTTGAGACTTACAAGCGCAGTGCTAAATGCTTTCCTCTCCCTCTCGCCGCTCCCTCTCGCAGAAAAAAAGTCAGTCACACACACACTTGCCCAAATTACGTCATCTACACGCACATACACGCACGCAAGCGCACACACCTAGCCAGAGACAGAGAGGCGGTGGCTCTGTGCCACAAGATGAGTGACCAAGGCGAAAACAAAAGTGAGGACTCTACCGTAGAATTAATTACAAAAAAGGGTTCTACATCAGTGATATGGACCTGGTTTGGCTACACGCGAACAGACGTGAGTCAAAGCACCATTCTGTGCAAACTTTGTAAAGCTAAAGTCGGGGCAACGGGAGGAAACACTACCAATATGCCGAAAGCATTAAATTGTGCAGTAGCCCTACTACCTCGAGTGTTTTAAAACCACAGCCAAAACAGACGACGCTAACTACATAATTTGCCAGCAGAAGCATCCCTTATGACAAGAAGAGCAAGCGATGGGGGGAGATCACAGATGCGGTAACGTTCGACATAGGAAAGGACATGGTTCCATTGACAACCGTGGAAAAGACAGCGGAGCCAATGTGGTCAAAGCCTTGGCTTTGAACAAGTGGACTCGACTCCATTGTTTTGGGCACAGGCTTCACCTGGCCATTGGTAAGTGGAATAGTTCATATAAATGTATGCAAAAGCATTCGATTACCAGTTATAAGCTACTAGTTTGTAGATTTACATAAAAAATATCAGTATTTATATCTAATGTAACAATTAAAGAAATTAGTCGTCATGTGTGAGTGTGGTCGTTCATTTATTTTTAAACAGTCAAACGTTTTTTAATAAGATAAGTACTATGTATGCCCTCTCAGTTATATTTGCCCTACAATAAATAGTTACAATATATAATCTAATAATCTAAATCTAATCTAATATATAATGTAAAAAAACGAAAGGCTAAAATGCTAAATATATAATCTAATAATAATCCAATAATCTAAAACTAATTTATAATATAAAAATGCTAAATGCATGAGTCTTTTGTCTTTAATGTTAGCTTGCAAACTCAAATACTGTCTTGGTAAGCCTCATAATGAATTGTGATGTTTATCGCCGAAAGTAGGGCTGGGCGATAAAACGATAACGATAACTATTGCGATAAATTATTTCCTCGAAATAAACATGAAACGTGGTCGCAAAGTTTCGATATATCGATTTTCCAAGCTTGGATATGAGCACACGCACTAACAACCAATCAGTGAAGGAGATGGCCGATAGCGGAAGGAGACCCGGAAGGAGACGCGGAGGTAGGACTCAGTAAACAAGGCTGGCTAGGGCTAATTAGCTTGCACAGCGCTATTTTACAGTTTACCTGCCGAGTTGGTGTGTGTTTTGAATTCTGAGGGTAACTGTTATAGTAGTGTGGGGTATACGGTGGACGTCGTTGCAATGGATTGGGCGGAACAGAGTATTTTAGGGTCATTTTTAGTACATTGGCATGAGATACTCCGCTCGGAAACAAGGCTGGCTAGGGCTAATTAGCTTGCACGGCGCTATTTTACAGGTTACCTGCCGAGTTGGTGTGTGTTTTGAATTCTGAGGGTAACTGTTATAGTAGTGTGGGGTATACGGTGGACGTCGTTGCAATGAATTGGGCGGAACAGAGTATTTTAGGGTCATTTTTAGTACATTGTCATGAGATACTCCGCTTGCTTTGGCTAACTGCTAACGTGCGCGGACTGATGACGACATCAACTCGACTCTCGAGACATTCACAGCAGCAAAACAAGTCTATTAATAGCCCGTCCATCGGCGCCGGGCATAATAAGTTAATTAAACTTGACAGACGTTATATTGACGATAATTATCTATATCGAGTTATATGAAAATAATTTTATAATTTTATCGCGATAACGTTTTTGGCCATATCGCCCAGCCCTAGCCGAAAGGTCAGAAAATATCGTGATATCATATTTAGGCCATATCGCCCAGCCCTAACACCTACACACCTACACACCCACACACTCAACAAAAGAGCAACACGTTACGCTGTATCAATTAAAAGTAAAAGATCATCATCTCTCTCCATCTCTCTCTCTCTCGCCCTCTCTCTCTCTCCCTCTCTCTCTCGCCATCTCTCTCTCTCTCTATCTCTCTCTTGCCATATCTCTCTCTCTCTCGCCCTCTCTCTCTCTCGCCATATCCCTCTCTCTCCATCTCTCTCCATCTCTCCCTTTACCATAAAGCCCTCACTCTGTAAAAGCCTGGACTCCCTCTCCTCTTCCCACACACCTTTGTCTAGCATTGCAATTAGAGGGAAGGAGGAAGGAGGAAGGAGGAGAGAGGGAGGGTGAAAGAGGACGAGTGACAGACAAGTGTGGGGAAGCAAATGTAGCGAGGCAAGGTGAAAAGACACCCAGCGAACGAGAGGACGAGTGAAGAATAGACCATTAGACCAATATACAGAGAGGCCATATTGGAAAGTGAATGGCTGTATACCATATTTCTTTGCATTTATGCAGAACACATAACATCAAAGTGTAATATCTCATGCTCCACAATGGATATCAACTGGCTTGTAGACGAACAAGTGATGAAACTAGTTTGCTTCTATTCAGTTAATTTTAGTGGTTCAAAAACGGTGACACTTGCTCACCTGTATAAATTAGTATTAGTCTCTCTAGTGTTGTCATCATCAAGGTTTACCTTTCATGTTTACCAGTAATGTTGTCCTTAATACCACATTTGATGTGAGAGGTAAAAGTGAAATTCTACATGGGGATTATATGTTTTGCTAACTAGCCTATTTTTAAGAACCACATTGCTAACACTAAATGACCGGATGTTGCAATTTCATTATGCCTCCCCCAATAGAGAACACACTGGTGACGTCAGGGTACTTGATCTGCCATGCTAAGCTAGTTTTGGCGAGCAACTTTTCCTTTTTTCCAAATCCCGTGCCTTATTAGAAAGTGAAATCAATATTAGAAGACTTTGTTCAAGAGCCTGTGTGAACCACAGATGAAGCTGATTTAATAATAATAATAACTTTATTTAATAACCCATAACCCATTAATAACCTGCCGAAAGGAGCCGCCCTGCCTTATCAATCAATCAGATTTATTTATATAGCACATTTAACACGACACATGTCAACCAAAGTGCTGTACAGAGGGTAGATACATAGATACATATAGACAACAATCACAACTCCGTTTTATGGGAGGGCACACAGGCAAGCACACAGGAAAACAGGGCATGAGTCAGTGAACGGGAAAGGCTAATAGGTAGAAGTGGGTTTTGAGTCTAGATTTGAAGGCATCTATTGAGGGGGCAAGCCTAATGGAGGTGGGGATGCTGTTCCACAGTGCTGGGGCTGCGGCAGCAAAGGCACAGCTCCCCCCTGAGCTTGAGGTTAGACCTCCGGACTGTCAGGAGCCTCTGATCGGCTGACCTGAGGGACCTGGTGTTGGAATAGGGGGATAGGAGGTCTGAGATGTAGGAGGGGGGCTGACCATTAAGGGCTTTAAAAACAAATAGGAGAACCTTAAAATCTATCCTGTAGCGTACTGGAAGCCAATGAAGGGAGGCAAGGACAGGGGTTTGTGGAAAGATTATGACGAGGTTTACGCTACATTGACCTCTCCTGCCATTCTACTCCTAGAGGAAGGCAGAGAGATGAGGTATGGGGAGAGTAATCGGCGGTGACAACAACTAAAGATGAGGGCGGGGGGGAAGAGAAGAGGCAAAAGAAACTAAGGACCAGGTCGTAGGTTTTGGTTGAGGAACCGAATAATCCATTCAACTGACAAAACTGGTCGGAAAGAAATTGCATTTCCCATGTTATTGTCCTGCAAATGAATGCAGCCGTGCAGTAGTGACTGTGTTCCACCCACTCAGGTCTATGTTCAGCCACCCAGGAGCTGTACATGTATTTTAAAATCTCAGACTGAGCTTGTCCTCTCCCCCAAAACCTCCTGACACTGCTTTCTGTCGTCTCACCTGCCTGACTCCATCTGCTCATCATTCAGACACACAGACAGCAGCAGTGACACCTCTTCTCCTCTTTGAGGCTCCACAGACTCACACAACTGTAGTAACAGCGTCAGCCTCCACACCCCTCAACCAACATCCCCCAACCCCACCTCAGCAAGTAAGCTGGTACCTTGTGTGAGCAAACAGTGCGTGCCTCTTCAAGACCAACGCATTTTTTTTTTATCCTCTCTTTCTCCAATTTTTCTCTGTGTTCTCCCCGTCCAATTTAGTCGTTGTGCCAATTCCCCCCCTCCCCTACCTGTTTGTTGTGAGCATGTTCTCCCACTGGTCGGTACAAGGGAACCCTGAAGTCATCCGCACGCTTCCTCCGACACGCGCGGCGACAGCCAGTGCCTCTTTTTTCACCTGGCAGCGAGGACTCTCATTGGTGAAGTGTAACGCGTGGGAGGAGGTCACGCTGCCTTCATCAAGTCCTGCCTCCGCTGAGCAAGCCCCCAGACCTGACCTGTAGGCGTCGCTGTCCACAACGCCAGATCCCCACCCGTGACTTCCCTCCCCCTAACCCAGCCAAACGGGTTAGTATAGCGATCAGCCCAAGCCAGAGGCAATGCTGACTCCGGGAGTCGAGACCGCAGCCTCTTGCATTGGTGACGAGCGCAATCTCCGCTACGCCACCTGACCGCCTAAGACCAACGCATTCTTGTGATGTTCTTGTAATTTTCCAAGAACTAACTCCCTCAGCGAGATAAATAAAAACAAATCAACAAACAATAATATCATAATCGACTATGTCCCTAACACATGGTTAGTGGACTAATTCCATCCTCTGTCTTCCAGCAGCAGGGCGGGACTCTGACTTTGGTGCGTCTGACATCAGAGACAGCGAATACACCTCTGAAAACACATCCCCCACTGGCATTTTACACCACTTATTACCATCACTACCATCACCATCACCACCACCACAATCACCACCACCACCACCACCACCATCACCACCACCACCACCACTACCACCACCACTACCACCACCACTACCATCACCACCATCACCACTACCACCACCATCACCACCACCACCACCACCATCACCACCCTCACCACCACCACCACCACCACCACCATCACTACCACCACCATCACCACCCTCACCACCACCACCATCACTACCACCACCACCACCACCACCACCACCATCACCACCACTACCACCACCATCACCACCACCACTACCATCACCATCACCACCACCACCACCACCACCACCACCACCACCATCACTACAATCATCACCACCACTACCACCACCACGACCACCATCACCACCACCACCACCACCATCACCACCACTACCACCACCATCACCACCACCACTACCATCACCATCACCATCACCATCACCATCACCATCACCACCACCACCACCACCACCACCACCACCATCACTACAATCATCACCACCACTACCACCACCACGACCACCATCACCACCACCACCACCACCAGCATCACCTCTGGTCCATGTTCCAGCCAGGCCAGATGTTGTAAATGTCAGCTTCACTGGCTACACTCATCCATCTCTGTATTTGTGTGTGTAGCACAGTAGCCCTGCCTGGAGCCCAGTAAGCCTAAAATCTCCCTTGACCAGGGGGGGGGGGGGGGTTCCTCGTTGGCCGGCCGGTAGATGTTTGGTTTGCCCATACAGAGACGCCCGCGCGGTTCAAATCATAAGTAGGTTCCATACTGTAGGTATGGTTCACATACACAAGCACAGCTCTTCATACTGTACGTACCTGTTCACACAGCTCTTCCTACTGTATGTACCTGTTCACACAGCTCTTCATACTGTATGTACCTGTTCACACAGCTCTTCATACTGTATGTACCTGTTCACGTACACAGCTCTTCACTGGTGTCAGTGACCCCCACTGGTAGCTACAGGTACAGTATCTCCTTTAGCACAGTTGTCTTGACTCTTATCATCACACATACCGAACATTCTCTGTCTGTATCTGCTCTGCTTCTGGGACGGACAGCTTCTGGGTTAAGAATGCAAGGAGGTGTAAGAGGTAGCACTCCTGGCGAGAGGGAGAAGATTCCCCACAAAAATCTGACCCACAAGGCCTGACTGATCTGGAGTCAGAACCAGGCATGCAGCAGTGTGAATGAATGAATGAATGAAAACTTTATTTAACAGATTGCAGAATGGGTACAATACAGGATGGCTCAATACACACAATTGTTAAGGGGGATGCAGACCAGAGAAAGACGTTTGTCTTGTTTACATCAGGGTCCCCCATTTTCAATTCATAGTGGCCTTCGGTTCAAACCCAAGTCAAAGTTCTGATGCATACATTTGGAATTTCTCTACAATAACCTGACATTTCAGAGTCTGTTAATAAGCCAATAAGCATGTTTTTTCTCTCCAATATATAACATTTCTTCTGTTCAACCACAATCCAAAATCATCCAAAATGTAAGAAAGCCTCCAATTGGCTCATGCAGCACGCGCAACGCACATAACGCAGCAAAGTAGCTACTAACTCAAGCCAAATCAATTTGTACAAGATGGTTTATAGTTTTGGGATATGTGTGAGCTTATGGGCATAATAAATCAGCTTTATCTTTTAGGGGAGTGACTGACTAGGACGATATCTTTTTTTAATTTTTTATTATTTCTCTTTCTCCGATTTTCTATTTTTCTCCCCGTCCAATTTAGTCGCCGTGCCAATTCCCCCCCTCCCCTACCTAGTCGTTGTACGCATGTTCTCCTACGAGTCGGTACAGGGGCGTCCCGAAGCCGACCGCACGCTTCCTCCGATACGTGTGGCGACTGCCAGTGACGTCTTTTCACTTGGCAGCGAGGACTCTCATTAGTGAAGTGTAACGCGTGGGAGGGCACGCTATCTCCACCAAGTCCTGCCCCCGCTGAGCAAGCGCCGAGACCTGACCTGTAGGCGTTGCTGTCCACAACGCCAGATTCCCACCCACCAGCTTCCCACCCCCTAATACTGCCAATTGTATTAGTATGAACGACCAGCCAAGCTGGTAGCAACGCCGAGAGCTGGGCTCGAACCCAGCATCTCCTGCATTGGTGACGAGCGCAATCTCCGCTTCGCCACCTGACCGCCCCTAGGACGATATCTTTAATCCAACACAGCGTCTCACTAGGCGGGGGGCACCCATGAAAACACGGGCACCCATGAAAACACACAAGCACTTACAATATTGGCACTGCAATGCTAACGTAGCTAGGCTAATCTGGCAGTGGAAACAAGTACCTAGAAATTAAAGACAGGGGCGTGGCGTGCTAAGAGACTAATAGAAAGTATATTTACAGGAAGTGAGGAATCATCACAAAATAGCTATCAATTATGTTAATAATGGAAAAGGATGCAGAGCGAAGTTCTGAGGAATGACCTGTTGACTCTTGTTAAAGGAACATGCCAACATTATGGGAAATGCTCTTACCATCTTCTCCAGAGTCAGACAAGAAGATAGATACTAATTTCTTCCCTGTGTGTTCAGTAGAAAGCTATCTGGCTGCAAGCTAGCCCAGCACAAATGAATGGAAGTGGATACGGACCGCTCAAAACTCCTGGAGAGGTGTTTTTTTTGGCCAACAGCTAGGCTAGCAGATCCATATCTGCTTCCATTCATTTGTGCTAAGCTAGGCTAGCTTGCAGCCAGGTAGCTTTCCACTGAACACACAGAGAGGAAATTGGTATCTATCTTCTTGTCTGCCACTGGAGAAGACGGTAAGCGCATTTCCCATAATGTTGACATATTCCTTTGAGACCCTTTGGCATTTGCAAAATCTGTAATCCAAACGAAGAACAGGAAAGAACACACATTTCTATTCTCTCGCTGACGCTGCATTTTCTATGTAATTGTGACTGTGGATTGGAAAGTTGAGATGTTTGTGTTGGTAAACACTGGAGTGCAATGGGTGTATATTCTGATTTACAACATAATAAGAAAAGGACCAAATTTACAAATCTAAATCATTCAAATATTATGTCTCTACATAGACTCCATATTTATCATGGTAAAAACACAAAACAAAAAAAATCGAGACTGGGGCTTTCGAGTTCAACTGTCTACCATCATGAACTGTCTATGTTACGTCAACATGGAATAGTAAATTTAGATGTCTTGACAGACACCA